>NC_092116.1:27464956-27515642 GCF_045679555.1 Salvelinus alpinus
ATTTTGTGGGCAGTGAGCACATAGCCTGTCTTCTCTTGAGAGCCATGTCTGCCTACGGCGGCCTTTCTCAATAGCAAGGCTATGCTCACTGAGTCTGTACATAGTCAAAGCTTTCCTTAAGTTTGGGTCAGTCACAGTGGTCAGGTATTCTGCCACTGTGTACTCTCTGTTTAGGGCCAAATAGCATTCTAGTTTGCTCAGTTTTTTTGTTAATTCTTTCCAATGTGTCAAGTAATTATCTTTTTGTTTTCTCATGATTTGGTTGGGTCTAATTGTGCTGTTGTCCTGGGGCTCTGTGGGGTGTGTTTGTGTTTGAACAGAGCCCTAGGACCAGCTTGCTTAGGGGACTCTTCTCCAGGTTCATCTCTCTGTAGGTGATGGCTTTGTTATGGAAGGTTTGGGAGTCACTTCCTTTTAGGTGGTTGTAGAATTTAACGGCTCTTTTCTGGATTTTGATAATTAGTGGGTATCGGCCTAATTCTGCTCTGCATGCATTATTTGATGTTCTACGTTGTACAAGGAGGATATATTTTGCAGAATGCATGCAGTCTCAATTTGGTATTTGTCCCATTTTGTGAATTTTTGGTTGGTGAGCGGACCCTAGACCTCACATCCATAAAGGGCAATGAGTTCTATAACTATACACATCAGCTACTATAGCAACTGAAATGACGCCGTGATGTGTACGCCGAGGAACTTGAAACGTTCCACCTTCTCCACTACTGTCCCGTCGATGTGGATAGGGGGCTGCTCCCGCTGCTGTTTCCTGAAGTCCACAATCATCTCCTTTGTTATGTTGACGTTGAGTGAGAGGTTGTTTTCCTGACACCACACTCCGAGTGCCCTCACCTCCTCCCTATAGGCCGTCTCGTTGTTGTTGGTGATCAAGCCTACTACTGTTGTGTGTCGTCTGCAAACTTCATGATCGAGTTGGAGGCGTGCATGGCTACGCAGTCATGGGTGAACATGGAGTACAGGAGAGGGCTGAGAACGAACCCTTGTGGGGCCACAGTTTTGAGGATCAGCGAAGTGGAGATGTTGTTTCCTACCTTCATCACCTGGGGGCGGCCCGTCAAGAAGTCCAGGAACCAATCGCACAGGGTTGGGTTGAGACCCAGGGCCTCAAGCTTAATGATGAGCTTGGAGGGTAATATGGTGTTGAATTGTAGTCATTGAACAGCATTTTTAAATTTTTACATAGGTGGGATAGGGCAGTGTGCAGTGTGATGGCGATTGTTTCGTCTGTGGATCTATTGGGGCGGTAAGCAAATTGAAGTGGGTCTAGCGTGACATGTAAAGTGGAGGTGATATGATCCTTGACTAGTCTCTCAAAGCACTTCATGATGACAGAAGTGAGTGCTTCGGGCCGATAGTCATTTAGTTCAGTTACCGTCGCCTTCTTGGACACAGGAACAATGGTGGCCATCTTGAAGCATGTGGGGACAGAAGACTGGGATAGGGTGCAATTGAATATGTCCGTAAACACACCAGCCAGCTGGTCTGCGCATGCTCTCAGGACGCGGCTAGGGATGCCGTCTGGGCCAGCAGCCTTGTGAGGGTCGACACGTTTAAATGTCTTACTCACGTCGGCCACGGAGAAGGAGAGGGGGGGTCTGCAGTCCTTGGTGCCGCGTCGGTGCACTCTATTATCCTCAAAGCAAAGAAGGTGTTTAGTTTGTCTGGAAGCAAGACATCAGTGTCCATGATGTGGTTGGTTTTCTTTTTGTAATCCGTAATTGACTGTAGACCTTGCCACATACTGTATGTCTCGTGTCTGAGCCGTTGAATTGCGACTCCACTTTGTCTCTGTACTGACGTTTTGCCTGTTTGATTGCCTTGCGGAGGGAATAACTACACTGTTTGTACTCGGCCATATTCCTGGTTCGCGCTTTCAGTTTTGCGAAAATGCCGCCATATATCCACGGTTTCTGGTTAGGGTAGGTTTCAATAGTCAGAGTAGGAACCACATCTCCTATGCACTTCCTTATAAACTCACTCACTGAATCAGCGTGTAAATCAATACTATTCTCTGAGGCTACGCAGAACATGTCCCAGTCCGCGTGATCAAAACAATCTTGAAGCTTGGATTCCGATTGGTCAGACCAGCGTTGAATGGTCCTTGTCACGGGTACATCCTGTCTGAGTTTCAGCCAGTAATAGTGTCACGCCCTGACCATAGAGAGCTTTTTATTCTCTATGTTGGTTAGGTCGGGGTGTGACTAGGGTGGGTCATCTAGGTAATTATATTTCTATGTTGGCCTGGTATGGTTCCCAATCGTTGTCTCTGATTGGGGATCATATTTAGGCAGCCATTTCCCCTTTGTGCTTTGTGGGATCTTGACTATGTATAGTTGCCTGTGAGCACTATAGCAGCTTCACGTTTCGTTTTGCATTTATTGTTTTCTTTGAGTTTCACTACCTAATAAAGAGGATGGAACCATACCACGCTGCATCTTGGTCCACTCATTATAACGATTGTGACAAAGAGTGGAGAAGCAAAATGGAGTCGTGGTCAGATTTGACGAACGGATGGCGGGGGAGGGCCTTGTATGCATCACGGAAGTTGGAGTAGCAGTCATCCAATGTTTTGTCAGCCCATGTACTACAATCGATATGCTGATAGAATTTAGATAGCCTTGTTCTCAAACTTGCTTTGTTAAAATCCCCAGCTACAGTAAATGCAGCCTCCGGATGTATGGTTTCCAGTTTGCATATAGTCCAGTGGTGTTCCTTGAGGGCCGTCGTAGTGTCGGCTTGGGGGGGGGGGGGGGGGGGGGGGATATACACTGCAGTGACAATAACCGACGAGAATTCTCTTGGGAGATAATATGGACGGCATTTGATTGTGACAGAATTCTAGGTCTGGTGAACAGAAGGACTTGAGTTCCTGTATGTTGTTACAATTACACCATGAATCGTTAATCATTAAACATACACCCTCGCCCTCTCTCTTCCCGGAGAGATGTTTATTCCTGTCGGCGCGACGCACAAAGAATCCCGGTGGCTGTACCGACTCTGACAGCATGTCCCCAGAGAGCCGTGTTTCCGTGAAACAGAGTATCTTACAATCCCGGACGTCTCTCTGGAAAGCATCCCTATCCCTTAACAAAGAGCTGCAGTTAGTTTCAGAGCAGGTGGCAAGGAATAAGTTAGTCCTAAATATTTCAAAAACTAAAAGCATTGTATTTGGTACAAATCATTCACTACACCCTAAACCTCAACTAATTCTTGTAATGAATATTGTGTAAATTGAACAAGTTGAGGTGACTAAACTTCTTGGAGTAACCCTGGATTGTAAACTGCCAGGGTCAAAACATAATGATACAACAGTAGCTAAGATGGGAGAAGTCTGTCCATAATAAAGAGCTTCCCTGCCTTCTTAACAGAACTATCAACAAGGCAGGTCCTACAGGCCCTAGTTTTAACCTTCTTAGCAGCACTATCAACAAGGCAGGTCCTACAGGCCCTAGTTTTAACCTTCTTAGCAGCACTATCAACAAGGCAGGTCCTACAGGCCCTAGTTTCTACCTTCTTAACAGCACTATCAACAAGGCAGGTCCTACAGGCCATAGTTTCTACCTTCTTAGCAGCACTATCAACAAGGCAGGTCCTACAGGCCCTAGTTTTAACCTTCTTAACAGCACTATCAACAAGGCAGGTCCTACAGGCCCTAGTTTTAACCTTCTTAACAGCACTATCAACAAGGCAGGTCCTACAGGCCCTAGTTTTAACCTTCTTAACAGCACTATCAACAAGGCAGGTCCTACAGGCCCTAGTTTTAACCTTCTTAACAGCACTATCAACAAGGCAGGTCCTACAGGCCCTAGTTTTAACCTTCTTAGCAGCACTATCAACAAGGCAGGTCCTACAGGCCCTAGTTTTAACCTTCTTAGCAGCACCATCAACAAGGCAGGTCCTACAGGCCCTAGTTTTAACCTTCTTAGCAGCACTATCAACAAGGCAGGTCCTACAGGCTCTAGTTTCTACCTTCTTAACAACACTATCAACAAGGCAGGTCCTACAGGCCCTAGTTACTACCTTCTTAACAACACTATCAACAAGGCAGGTCCTACAGGCTCTAGTTTCTACCTTCTTAGCAGCACTATCAACAAGGCAGGTCCTACAGGCCCTAGTTTTAACCTTCTTAGCAGCACCATCAACAAGGCAGGTCCTACAGGCCCTAGTTTCTACCTTCTTAACAACACTATCCACAAGGCAGGTCCTACAGGCCCTAGTTTCTACCTTCTTAACAACACTATCAACAAGGCAGGTCCTACAGGCCCTAGTTTTAACCTTCTTTGTCATGTTTTGTCATTGATTATCATGTCTTGTCCCTGTGCTTCCCTTCTATTCGTTTCCCTCTGCTGGTCTTATTTGGTTCTTTCCCTCTTTCTATCCCTCTCTCTCCCCCTCCCTCTCTCCCTCTCTCGCTCTCTCTCTCTATCGTTCCGTTCCTGCTCCCAGCTGTTCCTCATTCTCCTAACTACCTCATTTACTCTTTCACACCTGTCCCCTATTTTGCCCTCTGATTAGAGTCCCTATTTCTCCCTCTGTTTTCCGCTTCTGTCCTTGTCGGATCCTTGTTTGATGTTTGCTGTTCTGTGTCCTTGTTCCGCCCTGTCGTGTTTTTGCCTTCTTCAGATGCTGCGTGTGAGCAGGTGTCTATGTCAGCTACGGCCTGTGCCTTCCCGAAGCGACCTGCAGTCTGTGGCCGCGTCTCCAGTCGTTCCTCTCTACTGACGAGAGGATTTCAGTTTTCCTGTTTTGGATTTACCTAAGATAATATCCAGGAGTATCGGTTTTTGTTTAAGACTGGAATAAAGACTCTGTTTCTATTAAGTCGCTTTTGGGTCCTCATTCACCAGCATAACATTCTTAGCAGCACTATCAACAAGGCAGGTCCTACAGGCCCTAGTTTCTACCTTCTTAACAACACTATCAACAAGGCAGGTCCTACAGGCTCTAGTTTCTACCTTCTTAACAACACTATCAACAAGGCAGGTCCTACAGGCCCTAGTTTCTACCTTCTTAACAACACTATCAACAAGGCAGGTCCTACAGGCTCTAGTTTCTACCTTCTTAGCAGCACTATCAACAAGGCAGGTCCTAGAGGCCCTAGTTTTGTCGCACCTGGACTACTGCTCAGTTGTGTGGTCAGGTGTCATAAATTGGCTCAGAACAGGGCAGCACGGCTGGCCCTTAGATGTACACATAGAGCTAACATTAATAATATGCATGTCAATCTCTCCCTGGCTCAAAGTGGAGGAGAGATTGATTTCATCACTACTTGTATTTGTGAGAGGTATTGACATGAATGCACCGAGCTGTCTGTTTGAACTACTGGCACACAGCTCAGACACCCATGCGTACCCCACAAGACATGCCACCAGAGGTCTCTTCACAGTCCCCAAGTCCAAAACAGAGTATGGGAGACGCACAGTACTTCATTGAACTCTATTCCACATCAAGTAACTCAAGCAGTAAAATTTGATTTACAAAAAACAGATAAAAACACACCTTATGGAACAGCGGGGACTGTGCAGCAACACAAACATAGGCACAGACACATGTATGCAAACACTTGATAACATAAGCACTACGAACGCACGTACACATGGATTTTGTGTTGTCAATCCAGAGCATTCAGAAAGTATTCAGACCATTTGACTTTCTCTACATTTTGTTACGTTACAGTCTTATTATAAAATGAATAAATCATTATTTTTTTTTCCTCATCAATCTACACACAATACCCAATAATGACATGGGAGAACCTTCCAGAAGGACAACCATCTCTGCAGCACTCAACCAATCAGGCATTTATGGTAGAGTGGCCAGACAGAAGCCACCCCTCAGTAAAAGGCACATGAAAGCCCACTTGGAGTTTGCCAAAAGGTACCTAAAGACTCTCAGACCATGAGAAACATGATTCTCTGGTCTGATGAAACCAAGATTGAACTCTTTGGCCTGAATGCCAAGCGACATGTCTGAAGGAAACCTGGCACCATCCCTAAGGTGAAGCATGGTGGTGGCAGCATCATGCTGTGAAGATGTTTGTCAGCGGCAGGGACTGGGAGACTAGTCAGGATTAAGGCAAAGATGAACGGAGCAAAGTACAAAGTGATCCTTGATGAAAACCTACTCCAAAGTGCTCAGGACCTCAGACTGAGGTGAAGATTCACCTTCCAACAGGCAACGACCCTAAACATACAATCAACAAAACGCAGGAGTGGCTTCGGGAGAAGTCTCTGAATGTCCTTGAGAGACCTGTTAATAGCTGTGCAGCAACGCTCCCTATCCAGCCTGACAGAGCTTGTGAATTGGAGAAACTCCCCAAATACAGGTGTGCCAAGCTTGTAGCATAATACCCAAGAAGACTCAAGGCTGTAATCACTGCCAAAGGTGCTTCAACGCAGTACTGAGTAAAGGGTCTGAATACTTCTTTAAATGTGATATTTCAGGTTTTTTATTTTTTATAATATCACTATTATTATTACTTTTTAAACTGTTTTTGGTTTGTCATTATGGGGTATTGTGATGTCATTATGAGGTATTGTGTGTAGATTTATGAGGGGGGAAATGATTTAATCTGTTTTAGAATAAGGCTGTAATGTAACAAAATGTGGAAAAAGTCAAAGGGTCTGAATACTTTCCAAATGCACTGTATGTTGAAGGGTGGGGCTTAAACTGCATTACTGTCTCACCCCACGGCACTGTGGGAAGAAATGTGTGGGGCTTTTTTGCCAATTTTAACCACACACTTGTTGTTTGTGTACATAGATGTTATAATGTCATATGTTTTTCCCCGGACACCACTTTCCATCAATTTGTATAGCAGACCCTCATGCCAAATTTAGTCAAAAGCTTTTTTGAAATCAACAAAGCATGAGAAGACTTTGCCTTTGTTTTGGTTTGTTTGTTTGTCAGTTAGGGTGTGCAAGGTGAATACGTGGTCTGTCGTACAGTAATTTGGTAAAAAGCCTATTTGACATTTGCTCAGTACATTGTTTTCACTGGGGAAATGTACGAGTCTGCTGTTAATGATAATGCAGAGGATTTTCCCAAGGTTAATATTGACTTTCTCTCCCTACCTCTCTCTGTTATAAAACCTGTTATAGATAAAACAGCGCTTTCTCCCCCTCAGTTATACACCTGTTAAAACAGCTCTCTCTCTCTCCCTCCCGCTGTTATAAAACCTGTTGTCACAACCAGGACAATAAGTAACAGCATTAATCACAGATGGTGGGATGGGGTTGTATTAGAAATGAAAATCAGGCCTCTCGAGTGGCATCGCAGTGTTGCGGCGTCACTACAGCCTGGGATCGAATCCAGGCTGTGTCACAACCAGCCTTGACCGGGAGTCCCATAGGGTGGCGCACAATTGGCCCAGAGTCGTCCGGGTTCGGAGAGGGTTTGGTTGGGGGGGGCTTTACTTGGCTCATGGCGGGCCGGGAGCCTGCAGGCTGACTGCAGTCATCAGTTGAACTGTGTTTCCTCCGACATTGGTGCAGCTGGCTTCCAGGTGAAGCGGGCGGGTGTTATAAGAAGTGCGGCTTGGCGGGTCATGTTTCAGAGGACTCATCACTCGACCTTCGCCTCTCCCGAGTCCTTTGTGAAGTTGCAGCAATGAGACAAGATCGTAATCACGAAATTGGGGTGAAAAAGCAGGGTAAAAATGACTAAAAATTTAACATTAAAAATATATGAATATCAGTAAGACATTTCTATTTTATTGGCACACTTGGGACACCTGCCAATGTTATACAGTACCAGTCAAAAGTTTGAACACGCCTACTCATTCAATGGTTTTTCTTTATTTTTACTATTTTCTACATTGTAGAATTATAGTGAAGACATCAAAACTATGAAATAAAACATATGGAATCATGTAGTAACAAAAAAAGTGTCAAACAAATCTAAATATATATATTTTTTTAGATTCTTCAAAGTAGCCACCCTTTGCCTTGATGACAGCTTTGTACATTCTTGGCATTCTCTCAACCAGCTTCATGAGGTAGTCACCTGGATTGCATTTCAATTAACAGGTGTGCCTTGTTGAAAGTTAATTTGTGCAAAGCTGTCATCAAGGCAAAGGGTGGCTACTTTGAAGAATCTCAAATATAAAATATATTTGGATTGTTTGAAAAAAAAAATGGTACTTACATGATTCCAAATGTGTTATTTCATAGTTTTGATGTCTTCACTAATATTCTACAATGTAGAAAAGAGTAAAAAAATAAAGAAAAACGTTTTATTGTCACACTTGTGAAACCACTGGCTCATTGCAGTTCATCATGATGATGTGATGTGATCATGATGTTGAGCGGCTCAGATTGGATGTCCACTTTGATAAATGGCTATAAAGTTGTAGTAGAGTGCTTATTCTACATCAACCTCTTATCATTAGAACAGACACGTAGTAAAAACCTATTTGTGGTTTATTAGCCCTTGTTGTTGTATGTCATTTCCTAAAGCAGTAGCTACTGTTGCCTACGCAGTAGATAGAAAAGGGGAGAGAGATGGAGAGAGAGAGAGAGAGAGAGAGAGAGAGAGAGAGAGAGAGCCAGAGCGACAGAGAGAGCCAGAGAGAGAGCCAGAGAGAGAGCCAGAGAGAGAGCCAGAGAGAGAGCCAGAGAGAGAGCGAGAGCCAGAGCCAGAGAGAGAGAGAGCCAGAGAGAGAGAGAGAGAGAGAGACAGAGAGAGAGCCAGAGAGAGAGAGAGAGAGAGCCAGAGAGAGAGAGACAGAGAGAGAGAGCCAGAGAGAGAGCCAGAGAGAGAGCCAGAGAGAGAGAGAGAGAGCCAGAGAGAGAGCCAGAGAGAGAGAGAGAGAGAGAGAGAGAGAGAGAGAGAGAGAGAGAGAGAGAGAGAGAGAGAAGCTACATCTAAATTCAAGTCCAAATTCGAGTCTGCAATTTAAAGCACTTCAAACCCAAGAGCTGAGCCCAGAAACGAGCCCTCTCAGTCAGCTGGTGTTGGACCTAACCAACCAAGCTGACACCAGCACTGCTTCAAAAGAAAGAATTCCAATAAACAAAATCATGAACCAATCAAAGGACTCATATATACAACATTGGAAAAACGAAACCAAATCCCAAAGCCGACTAAATTGCTATCTGACCCTAAACAGAGAATATGAATTGGCTGAATATCTCTACTCTGTCAGAGATTCGAAGCAGAGACAGATCCTTACCAAGTACAGGCTGAGTGACCACCGATTGGCAATAGAAACCGGCAGACATAAAAAGACATGGCTACCCAAAGAGGAGCGTGTATGTGGTCACTGCACGACAGGGGAGGTAGAAACAGAGATGCACTTTCTCCTTTACTGTGATAAATATTCCTCACCAAGAGATTCATTATTCACAGAAATGACTACATTTATTCCAAATTTTAACTTATTAAACCCAGAGGAAAAACTAAAAATACTCATGGGCGAAGGAGCAATGGCTCCTCTTGCAGCCAAATATGTATTTGCCTGCCATAGCCTGAGGGACACTGAATAATAACATCTGCATAGTAAGCAGTAACTTACTTATTATGACTGTTATTGTTTTTACTGTTATTGTTATTAGTATTATTATTGTTGTTTATCATTCCAAATAGTAATGGTATGGGTGGTAATGGTAATGATAGCAGTTTAATGATGGTGGTGGTGGTAGTGGTGCATTACACCATACATAACATTCGACTATTGACTGTTACCATTTTATTGTTACTATTTTTATATTTAATTTTGTATTATTATTTACTGCCATTCTATATTATTATTTGTCATTGTTTTAATTGTATTACAATGTATATTGTATACATTGTTGCTTTGGCAATATTGACACAATGTTTTTCATGCCAATAAAGCAGCTTGAATTTGAATTTGAATTTGAGAGAGAGAGAGAGAGAGAGAGACAGAGAGAGAGCCAGAGAGAGAGAGCCAGAGAGAGAGCCAGAGAGAGAGAGCCAGAGAGAGAGAGAGAGAGAGAGAGAGAGAGAGAGAGAGAGAGAGAGAGAGAGAGAGAGAGAGAGAGAGAGAGAGCCAGAGCGACAGAGAGAGCCAGAGAGAGAGCCAGAGAGAGAGCCAGAGAGAGAGCCAGAGAGAGAGCCAGAGAGAGAGAGCGAGAGCCAGAGCCAGAGAGAGAGAGAGCCAGAGAGAGAGAGAGAGAGAGAGCCAGAGAGAGAGAGAGCCAGAGAGAGAGCCAGAGAGAGAGAGAGAGAGAGAGAGAGCCAGAGAGAGAGAGCCAGAGAGAGAGAGCCAGAGAGAGAGAGAGAGAGAGAGCCAGAGAGAGAGCCAGAGAGAGAGAGAGAGAGCCAGAGAGAGAGCCAGAGAGAGAGAGAGAGAGAGAGAGAGAGAGAGAGAGAGAGAGAGAGAGAGAGAGAGAGAGAGAGAGAGAGAGAGAGAGAGAGAGAGAGAGAGAGAGAGACAGAGAGAGAGCCAGAGAGAGAGAGCCAGAGAGAGAGCCAGAGAGAGAGCCAGAGAGAGAGAGCCAGAGAGAGAGAGCCAGAGAGAGAGAGAGAGAGCCAGAGAGAGAGAGAGAGAGAGATACAGAGAGAGAGCAGAACACCTGTGACTCAACAGCTGTTCCGTATTTCATTTAGATAAGTATTCACACCACTTTTCTATGACACTCCCAATTGAGCTCCGATGCATCCACTTTCCTTTGATCATCCTTGAGATGTCACTACAACTTGATTGGAGTCCACCTGTGGCCAATTCAATTGATTGAACATGATTTGGAAAGGCACACACCTGTCTATATAAGGTCCCACAGTTGACAGTGCATGTCAGAGCAGTAACTTTACCATGTCCAAGGAACTGTCTGTAGAGCTTTGGGATGGAATTACGATGAGGCATATATCCAGGGAAGGGTATAAAACTATTTCTAGGTATTGAACATTTCCAAGAGCACAGTGGTCTCCGTCATTGAGAAGTTGAAAAAATACGGAACTACCCAGACTCTGCCTAGTGCTGGCTGTTTGACCAACACTGAGCAACGCGGCAAAAAGCACCTTGGTAAGGAATGTTGCCAAGAACCCAATGACCCCTTCGACTAAACTACAGAGTTCCTTTACTGAGATGGGAGAACCTGCCAGAAGGACAACAGTCTTTACAGCACCAATCCTGGCTTGATGGCAGAGTGGCCAGGTGGTGTGGTTGTTATGGTGACCGTATTACCGCTACACCGGCAGTCACGAGTCGTGACGGCAGTCAAATTCCACGTTACCGTTTAGTCTTGGTAATTAGGCTTCTCCAAGTTCTGATGCTGCTGCTGGTCATTAGCAGCCTAACCAACTTGCTAACTGCCTGGTACTCAGCACTCTATTGTCCCTCTAATCACTCTGACAGCAATGTAAATGTATTCGAAAATCTAATTAAACACTTCATGAGAGCCCATGAGCTCATGTTGTGCAATATTTCAATAAGCTATACAATTGCGGGAGAAAACAGAGTGATGGCCTCTAGTAAAATTAGGATTCCATCAGTTTTCTATAGGCTAGGCCTACTATATTTATTTCTCAACTTTCCTAATATTAACCACATTGCTTATATTTACAACAGGAGTATAGCCTACCTGGCTGGCATGAAAATAAACCCCGGGGAAAAGCATCCTCCATTCGCTATTTAAGTGCATAGATGACATGTATTTTTCCCCGCTGCCCCTGTTTCAATACAGGTGCGTGATTATGGTCCATTCTAATTCAAAACAAATGTCACACATACATTATTTAGCATATATAAAGACAAGATTAAATCAAGAATAATCTCATGGGTGACAATGAATGAATGGTCCCGTGTAGCTCAGTTGGTAGAGCATGGCGCTTGCAACGCCAGGGTTGTGGGTTCATTCCCCACGGGGGGACCAGGATGAATATGTATGAACTTTCCAATTTGTAAGTCGCTCTGGATAAGAGCGTCTGCTAAATGACTTAAATGAAAATGATATATTATCACTTGTGAATGATGCCCAGCATAAGAAACAATGGGGGTTTTTTGCGACTTTTTCAAATCATACTCGCACACCTCATGTAGCCTAGCCCATGGGCCTATATGTTTTGATAAGTTTTGTATCACAACTAAAGTGGCCAAATAACTTCTTAAAATGAAGCACATTAATCCGCTTTACAAGGGGTGTAGAGCCGAACTGGCATAAATAAGCAGCGCGTGAGATAATTTATAGCATAAAAATGCACCTTTATAATGAAAGCATTACATACTTAATAGCATTTACGGTCACTTTTGATCATGGTGTTTTCCGCTAATGTAACATTATAGCCTACTGCCATGTGCACATTGCTGCACTTATACCGTGAAGAAATAGCCTGATAGTTTATTAAACATTTTAAGCTAAACGTTCTGATCTGTTCCGTCAGCCACAGTGCATACATTTTTTTTTTTTGATGCTAGTCGTTGTATTAATTTGGGATCTATCGCATCCCACAACTGTCCCAGACTATATTTGGAATATTTCTTTCTCACACAGAATATAATAGGTCAACTGTTGTACTATGTGGGATAGTAGATTGACAGACTAGTGCTTTTGTTGTTCGTTAGGCCCACTCATCTTGTTGGCTGACATAATGTAAATGTGAACAGTTCTTCCAATATCTTCAATATGTACCTCGGATTTGGATAAGGACGCGCAGTAGCGTCCCCGATGTGTCTGTCTTCACTTGTAGCCTGTGAGAAAGACCTGATCACGTGACGGAGCGCTATGGGAGAAGGGCACAACACAAAGGCTTTTTTCACCATTAGAGTCGCGCCATGCAGCCGTACAATGTATTAAAAATCAGAAACACATAGCCCAACGTTTGTTTGTAGAATATCTAAAGTTACATTAATAACTCTAAATTAAGCATATAGGAAAACCTATTTATTTGTTAACCGCTCAACACAGAATAGCCGCATGTGCGCAAATCCCTTAAATCGATTGGAGAAAATATCCTTTTTATTTTATTCAGCTTTGTTCAATTGTATTCTTCATACTATAAAATAATGCCATGGATTTCCAAGCAAATCTGGTCTGCTAAATTCACTAGTGTTGCCCACAGCCGTATGGCAACGCCAAAACAGGATCTAACATAAGGACAACTCAGAGTATGCTATTCTGTTCTTCTGAAATAGACTACATTTTCTTCATATCATGCTTCTTTAGACCTGTCTAAAATAAATCATGGATTTATTGTGTAGGCTAATATTACATGGATTTATTGTGTAGGCTAATATTACATGGATTTATTGTGTAGGCTAATATTACATGGATTTATTGTGTAGGCTAATATTACATGGATTTATTGTGTAGGCTAATATTACATGGATTTATTGTGTAGGCTAATATTACATGGATTTATTGTGTAGACTATATTACATGGATTTATTGTGTAGGCTAATATTACATGGATTTATTGTGTAGACTATATTACATGGATTTATTGTGTAGGCTAATATTACATGGATTTATTGTGTAGGCTAATATTACATGGATTTATTGTGTAGGCTAATATTACATGGATTTATTAGACTTTTTAAAATGTAGATGTTCCAAAGGTCAGCATCAGTGTCTTATGTGGAAGCCAGGAGATGCTAAATGTGTTCATGTTAATTAACGGCCAATTACCGTGAGACCAGCAGCTATTTACTTGACAATCACCAGCTGTCAAAATTTCGTGACCGCCACAGCTCTACCAGATGGAAGCCACTCCCGAGAAAAAGGCACACGACAGCACACCTGGAATTTGCAAAAATGCACCTGAAAGACTCAAGCATAAAGCATAAAAGATTCTGTGGTCAGATGAGACAAAAATGTAACTCTTTGGATTGAATGCTAAGTGCTATGTCTGGAGAAAACCAGGCACAGCTCATCACCTGTCTAACACCATCCCTACAGTGAAGCTGTCACGACTTCTGCCGAAGTCGAAGCCTCTCCTTGTTCGGGCGGTGCTCGGCGGTCGACGTCACCGGTCTTCTAGCCATCATTAATCCACTTTTCATTTTCCATTGGTTTTGTCTTGTCTTCTTACACACCTGGTTTCAATCCCAGTCATTACCTGTTGTGTATTTAACCCTCTGTTTCCCCTCATGTCTTTGTCAGAGATTGTTTGATGTTCAGTTTTGTGTTGTTTGTATTGGTGCGCGACTGGTCCTCGTACCCACTTTGTTTTATTGTTATTATAGTTTTGGAGTTATGCTTTATTTATTGTTATTAAACAACTCCATTTCCTTAAGTTTGATTCTCCTGCGCCTGACTTCCCAGCCACCTATACACACGACTCTGACAGAAGCATGGGGCCAAATACAGGCACATCCTTGATGAGAACCTGCTATGTCTGGAGAAAACCAGGCACAGCTCATCACCTGTCTAACACCATCCCTACAGTGAAGCATGGGGGTGGCAGCATCATTCTATGGGGATGCTTTTCAGTGACAGGGATTGGGAAACTGGTAAGGAGTGAACAACTAATGGAGCCAAATACGAGCACATCCTTGATGAGAACCTGCTTCAGAGTGCAAACTACCTTAGACTGGGGGCGAAGATTTACCTTCCAACAGGACAATGACCCCAAGCTTCAGAACAAGAATGTGATAGTCTTGAACCCCATTGAAAATCTGTGAAAAGACTTGAAGATTGCTGTTAACTGCCTCGCCCCATCTAATTTAACAGAGCTTGAGAAAATCTGCTACGAAGAATGGGAGAAAGTGCCCAAATCCAGATGTGCAAAGCCGTTACAGACATACCCAAGACGACTCAAAGCCGATACAAACATACCAAAGACGACTCAAAGCCAATACAAACATACCCAAGACGACTCAAAGCCAATACAAACATACCCAAGACGACTCAAAGCTGATACAGACAAACCCAAGACGACTCAAAGCTGTAATCGCCACCAAAGGTGCTTCTACAAAGTATTGACTCAATGGTGTGATTACTTATGTAAATTAGATATTTCTGTATTTAATTTTCAATAAATGTGAAAATATTTCAAAAAAAATGTTTTCACTTTGTCATTATTGGGTTTTGTGTGTAGATCGGCTAAGAAAACAATATATTTGAACCATTTTTAATTCAGGCTGTAACACAACAAAATGTGTAACAAGTCAAGGGGTATGAATACCTTCTGAAGGCACTGTACAGCGTTTAGCCCCCCCCCCCCCCCCCCATAAAGAAAGAGTCATACACATGAAAGTACAGCTTATAACGCACGTAAGGTCACTGGTTCGACTCCCTTGTCGAAAAGACATAACAATGGTTTCCACGTGTTCATCTGACTCTGGGGAAGTAGATAAAGAGGCTCATCGCCAAAATCCCGAAGTATCCCTTTAAGGTCACTGGTTCAACTCCCTTCAATTACACATGCACTTATGTCAATATCTAAGGCTTTGCTGTTGGCTTAGGGGCTTATTGTAAATACATATGATAGATTTAGAAAAAGCACCGTGTTTTGTAAACATGTTGACGCTGCAATGTGACCGTGTTTTAGCCTTGGTTTCGCATTTCAATGTTTTCTTAATGATTACAAATCTGTCACACTTAGCTTGCAGTTTAGACACACACACACACACACGCCTTGTGGAACACACACACTCTGAAACACACACACACAACGTGTTCTGGGGTTGTCGTGGGGTTGTTGATTACTGATTATACTGATTACACCGTAACTTGCAGTTCACAGTCTCAGCATGCACAGCCTGTCATCAAATATTTGTGGCAGACTGTTCACACACTCAGTGTTGTGGCATAGCAGGACAAGCTGTCTCAGGCAATCCCATTAATCCACAGTAACAGAGCACTTCCTTCAATCTCTCTCTCTCTCTCTCTCTCTCTCTCTCTCTCTCTCTCTCTCTCTCTCTCTCTCTCTCTCTCTCTCTCTCTCTCTCTCTCTCTCTCTCTCTCTGTCTCTGTCTGTCTGTCTGTCTGTCTGTCTGTCTGTCTGTCTGTCTGTGTCTCTCTCTCTCTCTATTGGTCTCAACTAAATGGCAGATTTATAAAAATCAAATGGTGTTCTCATTGTTTTGTATTTGATTGCGGGTCTCCAGAGGGAGATGTCTCCTGTCAAGCCACAGAGAGAGAGGGAGGTGTCTCCTGTCAAGCCACAGAGAGAGAGGGAGGTGTCTCCTGTCAAGCCACAGAGAGAGAGGGAGATGACTCCTGTCAAGCCACAAAGAGAGAGGGAGATGTCTCCTGTCAAGCCACAGAGATAAAGGGAGGTGTCTCCTGTCAAGCCACAGAGAGAGAGGGAGGTGTCTCCTGTCAAGCCACAGAGATAAAGGGAGATGTCTCCCCTCAAGCCATAGAGAGAGAGGGAGATGTCTCCCCTCAAACCAAGGAGAGAAAGGGAGATGTCTCCCCTCAAACCAAGGAGAGAAAGGGAGATGTCTCCCCTAAAACCACAGAGAGAAAGGGAGATGTCTCCCCTCAAACCAAGGAGAGAGAGGGAGATGTCTCCCCTAAAACCACAGAGAGAGAGGGAGATGTCTCCCCTCAAACCAAGGAGAGAGAGGGAGATGTCTCCCCTCAAGCCACAGAGAGAGAGGGAGATGTCTCCCCTCAAACCAAGGAGAGAGAGGGAGATGTCTCCTGTCAAGCCACAGAGAGAAAGGGAGATATCTCCCCTAAAACCACAAAGAGAGAGGGAGATGTCTCCCCTAAAACCACAGAGAGAGAGGGAGATGTCTCCCCTCAAACCACAGAGAGAGAGGGAGATGTCTCCCCTCAAACCAAGGAGAGAGAGAGGGAGATGTCTCCCCTCAAACCAAGGAGAGAGAGAGGGAGATGTCTCCCCTCAAACCAAGGAGAGAGAGGGAGATGTCTCCCCTCAAACCACAGATAGAGAGGGAGATGTCTCCCCTCAAACCACAGATAGAGAGGGAGATGTCTCCCCTCAAACCAAGGAGAGAGAGAGGGAGATGTCTCCCCTCAAACCAAGGAGAGAGAGGGAGATGTCTCCCCTCAAACCACAGATAGAGAGGGAGATGTCTCCCCTCAAACCAAGGAGAGAGAGAGGGAGATGTCTCCCCTCAAACCAAGGAGAGAGAGAGGGAGATGTCTCCCCTCAAACCAAGGAGAGAGAGGGAGATGTCTCCCCTCAAACCACAGATAGAGAGGGAGATGTCTCCCCTCAAACCAAGGAGAGAGAGAGGGAGATGTCTCCCCTCAAACCAAGGAGAGAGAGGAAGAGTTCTTGGAAGTGCAGGAAGATGAAGCCATGATATTGCTTGGTTAGTAAACAGCCCCGTCCGTTTGCGATAATACAACAAGAAAGGAGTTAACAACGGACACAGTTTTCTCCCAGTCGGACATCATCGCACGCGACATAGATGAGCACAATATTTACTGCAATTATTGTTCCCATGCTCCGCGACACTCCTCAGGACGGCAACTAAAACAATAATAGTGTTCTATTGGGTGGCCAGTGGCGCTGTTTCCCCTACTGTGGATTCCATCTTTAAGGCTACACGCTTCTTTGACACACAGGGAAGGAAGAATACACACACAGTGTGTTTCTGTCTCTCAAACACAGACACACAAACACATCGCTTCTCTCTCTCTCAAACAAAAGCACACACACACACTGCGTATCACACACACACACAGAATGCACACACATAGAATCACACACACACACAGAATCACACACACACCGTGTCTCACACACACACACAGAATCACACACACAGCGTTTCACACTCACACAGAATCACACACACACTGTGTCTCACACACACACACACACAGTGTATCACACACACACACAGAATCACACACACACACAGCGTCTCACACACACAGAGTTTCACACACACACACACCGTGTCTCACACACACACACACAGCGTATCACACACACACAGAATCACACACACACACAGAATCACACAAACACAGCGTCTCACACACACACAGAATCACACACACACAGCGTCTCACACACACACACACAGCGTCTCACACACACAGAGTCGCACACACACAGTGTCTCACACACAGCATCTCACACAGCGTCTCACACAGCGTCTCACACACACACACACACAGTGTCTCACACACTGCATGGTGGTGTTGTGGTGACTCATGCTGCGGAAGTCTTATCTATACCAGAGATATCACACACACCGTAGTGGTCGGAAGACCAGAGAGATAATCCAGGCTGAGGTCCACAATCGATATGCCGTTTACACACACACACACACACACACACACACACACACACACACACACACACACACACACACACACACACACACACACACACACACACACACACACACACACACACACACACACACACACACACACACACAAACACACACACATCAGTGATCTGCTTGAGGTATTGATCTACTGCCTCCTCTTTTGATATTTACGGCAGGACACACACACACACACTAATAAAGAGAGAGAGAGAGAGAGAGAGAGAGAGAGAGAGAGAGAGAGAGAGAGAGAGAGAGAGAGAGAGAGAGAGAGAGAGAGAGAGAGAGAGAGAGAGAGAGAGAGAGAGAGAGAGAGAGAGAGATTTCCTCCACGGCTGTAACCAGGTAGGGTGTGGGATTACTATGTTCTAGTTATGTTCACTGTTCTCCTAGGATGAATAATGGGGGTGTTAGCCTCTAAATGGTTCTGGGGGGAGATGGTAAATACCTTTGGGGAGAGGGAGATGGTAAATACCTCTGGGGAGGAGATGGTAAATACCTCTGGGGAGAGGGAGATGGTAAATACCTCTGGGGAGAGGGAGATGTAAATACCTCTGGGGAGAGGGAGATGGTAAATACCTCTGGGGAGAGGGAGATGGTAAATACCTCTGGGGAGAGGGAGATGGTAAATACCTCTGGGGAGGAGATGGTAAATACCTCTGGGGAGAGGGAGATGGTAAATACCTCTGGGGAGAGGGAGATGTAAATACCTCTGGGGAGAGGGAGATGGTAAATACCTCTGGGGAGAGGGAGATGGTAAATACCTCTGGGGGGAGGGAGATGGTAAATACCTCTGGGAGGAGATGGTAAATACCTCTGGGGAGAGGGAGATGTAAATACCTCTGGGGAGAGGGAGATGGTAAATACCTCTGGGGAGGAGATGGTAAATACCTCTGGGGAGGAGCTGGTAAATACCTCTGGGGAGGGAGATGGTAAATACCTCTGGGGAGGGAGATGGTAAATACCTCTGGGGAGGGAGATGGTAAATACCTCTGGGGAGGGAGATGGTAAATACCTCTGGGGAGGAGATGGTAAATACCTCTGGGGAGGGAGATGGTAAATACCTCTGGGGAGGGAGATGGTAAATACCTCTGGGGAGGGAGATGGTAAATACCTCTGGGAGGAGATGGTAAATACCTCTGGGGGGAGGGAAATGGTAAATACCTCTGGGGGGAGGGAGATGGTAAATACCCCTGTGGGGGTAGATGGTAAATACCTCTGGGGGAGGAGATGGTAAATACCTCTGTGGAGGAGATGGTAAATACCTCTGGGGAGAGGGAGATGGTAAATACCTCTGGGGAGGAGATTGTAAATACCTCTGGGGAGAGGGAGATGGTAAATACCTCTGGGGAGGAGATTGTAAATACCTCTGGGGGGAGATGGTAAATACCTCTGGGGAGAGGGAGATGTAAATACCTCTGGGGAGAGGGAGATGGTAAATACCTCTGGGGAGAGGGAGATGGTAAATACCTCTGGGGAGAGGGAGATGGTAAATACCTCTGGGGAGGAGATGGTAAATACCTCTGGGGAGAGGGAGATGGTAAATACCTCTGGGGAGAGGGAGATGTAAATACCTCTGGGGAGAGGGAGATGGTAAATACCTCTGGGGAGAGGGAGATGGTAAATACCTCTGGGGGGAGGGAGATGGTAAATACCTCTGGGAGGAGATGGTAAATACCTCTGGGGAGAGGGAGATGTAAATACCTCTGGGGAGAGGGAGATGGTAAATACCTCTGGGGAGGAGATGGTAAATACCTCTGGGGAGGAGCTGGTAAATACCTCTGGGGAGGGAGATGGTAAATACCTCTGGGGAGGGAGATGGTAAATACCTCTGGGGAGGAGATGGTAAATACCTCTGGGGAGGGAGATGGTAAATACCTCTGGGGAGGGAGATGGTAAATACCTCTGGGGAGGGAGATGGTAAATACCTCTGGGAGGAGATGGTAAATACCTCTGGGGGGAGGGAAATGGTAAATACCTCTGGGGGGAGGGAGATGGTAAATACCCCTGTGGGGGTAGATGGTAAATACCTCTGGGGGAGGAGATGGTAAATACCTCTGTGGAGGAGATGGTAAATACCTCTGGGGAGAGGGAGATGGTAAATACCTCTGGGGAGGAGATTGTAAATACCTCTGGGGGGAGATGGTAAATACCTCTGGGGGGAGGGAGATGGTAAATACCCCTGTGGGGGTAGATGGTAAATACCTCTGGGGGAGGAGATGGTAAATACCTCTGGGGAGGAGATGGTAAATACCTCTGGGGAGGAGATGGTAAATACAGTGGGGAGAACAAGTATTTGATACACTGCCGATTTTGCAGGTTTTCCTACTTACAAAGCATGTAGAGGTCTGTAATTTTTATCACAGGTACACTTCAACTGTGAGAGACGGAATCTAAAACAAAAATCCAGAAAATCACATTGTATGATTTTTAAGTAATTAATTTGCATTTTATTGCATGACATAAGTATTTGATACATCAGAAAAGCAGAACTTAATATTTGGTACAGAAACCTTTGTTTGCAATTACAGAGATCATACGTTTCCTGTAGTTCTTGACCAGGTTTGCACACACTGCAGCAGGGATTTTGGCCCACTCCTCCATACAGACCTTCTCCAGATCCTTCAGGTTTCGGGGCTGTCGCTGGGCAATACGGACTTTCAGCTCCCTCCAAAGATTTTCTATTGGGTTCAGGTCTGGAGACTGGCTAGGCCACTCCAGGACCTTGAGATGCTTCTTACGGAGCCACTCCTTAGTTGCCCTGGCTGTGTGTTTCGGGTCGTTGTCATGCTGGAAGACCCAGCCACGACCTATCTTCAATGCTCTTACTGAGGGAAGGAGGTTGTTGGCCAAGATCTCGCGATGCATGGCCCCATCCATCCTCCCCTCAATACGGTGCAGTCATCCTGTCCCCTTTGCAGAAAAGCATCCCCAAAGAATGATGTTTCCACCTCCAAGCTTCACGGTTAGGATGGTGTTCTTGGGGTTGTACTAATCCTTCTTCTTCCTCCAAACACGGGGAGTGGAGTTTAGACCAAAAAGCTCTATTTTTGTCTCATCAGACCACATGACCTTCTCCAATTCCTCCTCTGGATCATCCAGATGGTCATTGGCAAACTTCAGACGGGCCTGGACATGCGCTGGCTTGAACAGGGGGACCTTGCGTGCGCTGCAGGATTTTAATCCATGACGGCGTAGTGTGTTACTAATGGTTTTCTTTGAGACTGTGGTCCCAGCTCTCTTCAGGTCATTAACCAGGTCCTGCCGTGTAGTTCTGGGCTGATCCCTCACCTTCCTCATGATCATTGATGCCCCACGAGGTGAGATCTTGCATGGAGCCCCAGACCGAGGGTGATTGACCGTCATCTTGAACTTCTTCCATTTTCTAATAATTGCGCCAACAGTTGTTGCCTTCTCACCAAGCTGCTTACCTATTGTCCTGTAGCCCATCCCAGCCTTGTGCAGGTCTACAATTTTATCCCTGATGTCCTTACACAGCTCTCTGGTCTTGGCCATTGTGGAGAGGTTGGAGTCTGTTTGATTGAGTGGGTGGACAGGTGTCTTTTATACAGGTAACGAGTTCAAACAGGTGCAGTTAATACAGGTAATGAGTGGAGAACAGGAGGGCTTCTTAAAGAAAAACTAACAGGTCTGTGAGAGCCGGAATTCTTACTGGTTGGTAGGTGATCAAATACTTATGTCATGCAATAAAATGCGAATTAATTACTTAAAAATCATACAATGAGATTTTCTGGATTTTTGTTTTAAATTCCGTCTCTCACAGTTGAAGTGTACCTATGATAAAAATTACAGACCTCTACATGCTTTGTAAGTAGGAAAACCTGCAAAATCGGCAGTGTATCAAATACTTGTTCTCCCCACTGTACCTCTGGGGGGAGGGAAATGGTAAATACCCCTGGGGGGGTAGATGGTAAATACCTCTGTGGAGGGAGATGGTAAATACCTCTGGGGAGGAGATGGTAAATACCTCTGGGGGGAGGGAGATGGTAAATACCTCTGGGGGGAGATGGTAAATACCTCTGGGGAGGGAGATGGTAAATACCTCTGGGGAGGGAGATGGTAAATACCTCTGGGAGGACATGGTAAATACCTCTGGGGAGGGAGATGGTAAATACCTCTGGGGAGGAGATGGTAAATACCTCTGGGGGGAGGGAGATGGTAAATACCTCTGGGGAGGAGATGGTAAATACCTCTGGGGGGAGGAGATGGTAAATACCTCTGGGGGGAGGGAGATGGTAAATACCTCTGGGGAGGAGCTGGTAAATACCTCTGGGGAGGGAGATGGTAAATACCTCTGGGGAGGGAGATGGTAAATACCTCTGGGGAGGGAGATGGTAAATACCTCTGGGGAGGGAGATGGTAAATACCTCTGGGGAGGGAGATGGAAAATACCTCTGGGGAGGAGATGGTAAATACCTCTGGGGAGGGAGATGGTAAATACCTCTGGGGAGGGAGATGGAAAATACCTCTGGGAGGAGATGGTAAATACCCCTGGGGGGGGATGGTAAATACCTCTGGGAGGAGATGGTAAATACCTTTGGGGGGAGATGATAAATACATCAGGGGGGGGGGGGGAGATGGTAAATACCTCTGGGGGGAGATGGTAAATACCCCTGGGGGGGGATGGTAAATACCTCTGGGAGGAGATGGTAAATACCCCTGGGGGGGGATGGTAAATACCTCTGTGGGGGGGGGGGAGATGGTAAATACCTCTGGGAGAGGGAGATGGTAAATACCTCTGTGGGGGGAGATGGTAAATACGGAGAGGAGATGGTAAATACCTCTGGGGGAGGGAGATGGTAAATACCTCTGGAGAGGGAGATGGTAAATACGGAGAGGAGATGGTAAAGACCTCTGGGGGAGGGAGATGGTAAATACGGAGAGGAGATGGTAAAGACCTCTGGGGGAGGGAGATGGTAAATACGGAGAGGAGATGGTAAAGACCTCTGGGGGAGGGAGATGGTAAATACCTCTGGGGGGAAACCTGGGTCATGGTTAAGTATGTGCAGTCTCACTGTTATTTACGGAAAGTGCTGCACATTCCCAAACTCCAAGTCATGAGAGAAGGCAGACCGATACCATGGAAGCTATAATACTACTTTTACAACGTTGCTTTGCTGGCTGATAAATAAATGTCAGGGAAATAAATGACAATTATATTCAGCTAAGAATCACATCTGTACCTGTATTCCTCGGTTAACTATGACAACTATGTTTGAAACATGACAGCTGTGTTTCTCAGTTATAATGGTAGAGTCAGTGAGAGTGATGAAGTTTGGGAGAGAATAGGTCTATGTAATATATAAAACCAGTTGGATCACTATGATAAAACCAGCTGGATCACTGTGATAAAACCAGCTGGATCACTATGATAAAACCAGCTGGATCACTGTGATAAAACCAGCTGGATCACTGTGATAAAACCAGCTGGATCACTGTGATAAAACCAGCTGGATCACTATGATAATACAGGCTGGACCACTGTGATAATACAGGGTGGATCACTATGATAATACAGGCTGGATCACTATGATAATACAGGCTGGATCACTATGATAATACAGGCTGGATCACTGTGATAATACAGGCCGGATCACTATGATAATACAGGCTGGATCACTATGATAATACAGGCTGGATCACTATGATAATACAGGCTGGATCACTGTGATAATACAGGGTGGATCACTGTGATAATACAGGGTGGATCACTGTGATAATACAGGCTGGACCACTGTGATAATACAGACTGGATCACTGTGATAATACAGGCTGGATCACTGTGATAATACAGGCTGGATCACTGTGATAATACAGGGTGGACCACTATGATAATACAGGCTGGATCACTGTGATAATACAGGCTGGATCACTGTGATAGCAACTATACTGAATCTATACATCAAAGCGTTTTGTCGCATCATTCTGCTGTAGTAGGGGTTCCTTTTTCACATAAAAAAAAATACATAAATGAGTTATAATAATAATAATAAAGGATAAGGGAAATATAGTCTAGAACCAATTTTCCCAAATGTTTTTCCGCAACTAAATATGTTTCATAATTTATATGACCCTCAACTGAATTATCCATTTTCTCTTTTACAGAAAATGAATAGATCAATTGATTGTGACAAAGTCACACATTGTATAAGATTACTTCCCAAGCAAAGTCACATTTCTTTGACTCCTCGACTGAATTTTTTTAATTTAACCTTTATTTTAACAGGGAAGACATGTGCCCTGTATATACAACATGAACATTTTAACAGGGAAGCCATGTGCCCTGTATATACAACATGAACATTTAGTGCCTTCTCAAAGTATTCAGACCCCTTTACTTTTTCCACATTTTATTATGTTACAGACTTATTCTAAAATGGATTAAAAAAAAAAAAATCCTCATCAATCTACGAACAATACTTCATAATGACAAAGCGAAAATAGGTTATTAGACATTTTTGTAAATGTATTAAAACCAAAAACAGAAATACCTTATTTGCATAAGTATTCAGACCCTTTGCTATGAGACTCTAAATTAAGCGCAGATGCATCTTGTTTCCATTGATCATCTTTGAGACAACTTGATTGGAGTACACCTGTGGTAAATTCAATTGATTGGACATGATTTGGAAAGGCACACACCTGTCTGTATAAGGTCCCACAGTTGACAGTGCATATCAGAGCAAAAACCAAGCAATGAGTTTGAAGGAATTGTCCGTAGAGCTCCGAGACAGGATTGTGTCGAGGCAGAGATCTGGGGAAAGGTACCAAAAAATGTCTGCAGCATTGAAGGTCCCCAAGAACACAGTGGCCTCCATCATTCTTAAATGGAAGAACTTAGGAACCACCAAGACTCTTCCTAGAGCTGGCAACCTGGCCAAACTGAGCAATCGGGGAGAAGGGCCTTGATCAGGGAGGTGAGCAAGAACCGGATGGAAGCTCTGACAGAGCTCTAGAGTTCCTCTGTGGAGATGGGAGAACCTTCCAGAAGAACAACCATCTCTGCAGCACTCCACCAATCAGGCCTTTATGGTAGAGTGGCCAGACTGAAGCCACTCCTCAGTAAAAGGCACACGACAGCCCACTTGGAGTCTGCTCTGATGAATGCCAAGCATCGCGTCTGGCAGAAACCTGGCACCATCCCTACGGGGAAGTTTGGTGGTGGCAGCATCATGCTGTGGGGATTTTTGTCAGCGGCAGGGACTGGAAGACTAGTCAGGATAGAGGAAAAAATGAACAGAGCAAAGTACAGAGAGATCCTTGATGAAAACCTGCTCCAGAGCACTCAGGACCTCAGATTGGGGCGAAGGTTCACCTTCCAACAGGACAACAACCCTAAGCACACAGCCAAGATAACGCAGGAGTGGCTTCGGGACAAGTCTCTGAATGTCCTTGATTGGCCAAGCCAGAGCCCAAACTTGAAACCGATCGAACATAGCTGTGCATCAACGCTCCCCATCCAACCTGACAGAGCTTGAGAGGATCTGCAGAAAAGAATAGGAGAAACTCCCCAAATACAGGTGTGCCAAGCTTGTAACGTCATACCCAAGAAGACCCGAGGCTGTAATCGCTGCCAAAGGTGCTTCAACAAAGTACTGAGTGAAGTGTCTGAATACTTATGTAAATGTGATATTGCCTGGGGGGGGGGTTTCATTCCATTTCTAAAAACCTGTTTTTGCTTTGTCATAATGGGGTATTGTGTGTGGATTGATGAGGGGGGGAAAAAACGATTTAATACATTTTAAATACTTTCCGAATGCACTGTACACATTATACCCAAACTATATACATATACAGTTGTTAATCTGGAACATTCTTACGAGGGTTTGAAAACAACATGTATTTCCTTTTGCCCATATTAAGCACACGTTTTAAATAAGCAAGGGATTCCTGCACAGATATCAAATATGATTGTAATTTTGACACAGCTAGCAGTCGGGGCAACAGCATACATAATAGTATCATACGCATATAGATGAAGTTTACCATTTTGAACCGATTTACCAACGGTGTTTATATAAATAGTGAAGAGAACAGGTACCAAAATCAACCCCCGTGGTACACATTAATGTACGTCGAGAAATTCTGACTTTAACCGCATCAATCACAATGACTTGAGTTCTGTCACTAAGATAATCATGAAACCATGAACAGGCGTCAGAGCTCAGGCCTATCAAGGAAAACCTCTTTACAAAAAATTAAAGAATGAACAACAGTATCAATGTCACGTTTCTGACCTTATTTCCTTTGTTTAGTCTTTATTTAGTTGGTCAGGACGTGAGTTAGGTGGGTATTATCTATGTTGTCTGTTTCTATGTGGGGTTTTCTCGTTTGGCCTGATATGGTTCTCAATCAGAGGCAGCTGTCATTCATTGTCTCTGATTGGGAACCATATTTAGGTAGCCTGTTTTCTGTTGGGGTTTGTGGGTGATTGTCTATGTGTAGTGTTTGTGTCAGCACTATTGTTATTTAGCTTCACGGTTGTCACTTTGTTGTTTTTGTAGTGTTCAGTTTCTTTCATTAAATAATGACGAACACTTACCTCGCTGCGTATTGGTCCTCCGATCCTTCTCGCCTCTCCTCGTCAGATGAGGAGGACGAAGACAGTCGTGACAATCGAAAACTTTTCGACAGGTCAACAAACAAAATAAGCACATTTAATTTTAGCATTGACAAGACCATTAACAACTGAAGTGGTTGCTGTAATAGTGCTATGCCTAGGCCTAAACCCTGACTGGTTTACATTCAAAATACATTTCTCAGGTGAAAAAAGAGCAAAGTTTAACAAAGATTCTAGAATCGTATCTAGACCAGGAAGCCTTGAAACGGGGTGATAAATATTAAGATATCTACTATCCCCGTCCTTATGGAGTGGCAGCACAAGAGCTGATTTCCATACTTTTGGAATATTTCCTGATAACAACGTTAAATTTAAAAAATGGGGGTTATTGAGCCAACCACAGGGGCCGACCGGGATCCAATTGGTCGGCCCCTGTGGATCTAGTGTTGTCTATTGCTAGCAAAGCATCCAGGACTTATTTCTCTGTAAATAGCCTAGAAGAAAATCTTTGACTATAAATTCTCTGATCATTCAGCAAGTTTCCTCATCATCCAGCCCAATATCACTGTGAATAGGCTGAGAAGTTATTTCAGAGAGAGAGATGAAATAAAATGGTGATTAAATGCATCAAATTATGGATTTTTTTCAATAAATAAGGCCAGTGTCTGAATTTATTTGTTGTTGCAGAGGAGGAAGTTGAACCCTTCAGGGATTTGACAATCTTCCAGAATTCAGCCGGGTTCCCATTACAATCCGAAAGAGCGGTTTTATAATAATCCGATTTAGCCTTTCTGATTTGTCTTGTACAATGATTCCTCAGTTGCTTAAAACTTGCCAGTCCGGGCCTAAGCCTGTGTTCCTGGCCTTGACCCAAGCATCATCTCTTTTATAAATGACTTCTGATCATTCCGGAGTGTAGCAGGCATTCCAGTGACCTTTAACCCTGAATTTTTTTAAGGGCGCATGATTATCTACAACAGTATTGAAGACATCTGCAGAAAGGCTCCAAGCTAAATCAGGTTCAGGGATTAGATGAAATACAATCAAGATCACTAAAATAAAGATCATGTAAAAAAGCCTGTTCACTGAAGTCCCTCTTTGTGATGTCACGAGGCTTCGCTTTTTATATTCTCACATCTCTAACACAAACATCTGGGCAATGGTCACTAGTGTCTTGGGCCAACACACCAGTAGAAACATATTTCTCTGGTGTATTTGTTCAAATAAGATCAATCAGAGTTGACTTTGAAGGATCTTTAGGCTTTGGCCGTGAAGGCTTTGTCCCCAGCTGGGTTAGGTTTAGATTAGAGGTCGACCGATTATGATTTT
This sequence comes from Salvelinus alpinus, assembly GCF_045679555.1. Classification (NCBI taxonomy): domain Eukaryota; kingdom Metazoa; phylum Chordata; class Actinopteri; order Salmoniformes; family Salmonidae; genus Salvelinus; species Salvelinus alpinus. The sequence goes on from NC_092116.1 coordinate 27,493,051, forward strand.
TCAACGCCAATACCGATTATTGGAGGACCAAATAAAAGCCAATACCGATTAATCGGACAATTTTTATAATTTTTTTTGTAATAATGACAATTACAACAATACTGAATGAACACTTATTTTAACTTAATATAATACATCAATAAAATCAATTTAGCCTCAAATAAATAATGAAACATGTTCAATTTGGTTTAAATAATGCAAAAACTAAGTGTTGGAGAAGAAAGTAAAAGTGCAATATGTGCCATGTAAGAAAGCTAACGTTTAAGTTCCTTGCTCAGAACATGAGAACATATGAAAGCTGGTGGTTCCTTTTAACATGAGTCTTCAATATTCCCAGGTAAGAAGTTTTAGGTTGTAGTTATTATAGGAATTATAGGACTATTTCTCTCTATACGATTTGTATTTCATATACCTTTGACTAGTGGATGTTCTTATAGGCACTTTAGTATTGCCAGTGTAACAGTATAGCTTCCGTCCCTCTCCTCGCTCCTACCTGGGCTCGAACCAGGAACACATCGACAACAGCCACCCTCAAAGCAGCGTTACTCATGCAGAGCAAGGGGAACAACTACTCCAAGTCTCAGAGCGAGTGACGTTTGAAACGCTATTAGCGCGCACCCCGCTAACTAGCTAGCCATTTCACATTGGTTACACCAGCCTAATCTCGGGAGTTGATAGGCTTGAAGTCACGAAAGTGCTGTTTGAATGAATGCTTACGAGCCTGCTGCTGCCTACCAACGCTCAGTCAGACTGCTCTATCAAATCATAGACTTAATTATAACATAATAACACACAGAAATATGAGCCTTAGGTCATTAATACGGTCAAATCCGGAAACTATCATCTCGAAAACAAACGTTCATTTTTTCAGTGAAATACGGAACCGTTACGTATTTTATCTAACGGGTGGCATCCATAAGTCTAAATATTCCTGTTACATTGCACAACATTCAATATTATGTCATAATTATGTAAAATTCTGGCAAATTAGTTCGCAACGAGCCTAGCGGCCCAAACTGTTGCATATACCCTGACTCTGCGTGCAATGAACGCAAGAGAAGTGACACAATTTCACTTCGTTAATATTGCCTGCTAAACTGGATTTCTTTTAGCTAAATATGCAGGTTTAAAAATATATACTTCTGTGTATTGATTTTAAGAAAGGCATTGATGTTTATGGTCAGGTACAGTCATGCAACGATTGTGCTTCTTTCGCAAATGTGCTTTTGTTAAATCATCCCCCGTTTGGCGAAGTTGGCTGTCTTTGTTAGGAAGAAATAGTCTTCACACAGTTCGCAACGAGCTAGGCGGCCCAAACTGCTGCATATACCCTGACTCTGTTGCAAGAGAAGTGACACAATTTTCCCTAATTCAAATAAATTCATGTAAGCAGGCAATATTAACTAAATATGCAGGTTTAAAAATATATACTTGTGTATTGATTTTAAGAAAGGCATTGATGTTTATGGTTAGGTACACGTTGGAGCAACGGCAGTCCTGTTTCGCGAATGCGCATCGATTATATGCAACGCAGGACACGCTAAATAAACTAGTAATATCATCAACCATGTGTAGTTGACTAGTGATTATGATTGATTAATTGATTGTTTTTTATAAGATAAGTTTAATGCTAGCTAGCAACTTACCTTGGCTTCTACTACATTCGTGTAACAGGCAGGCTCCTCGTGGAGTGCAATGTAAGGCAGGTGGTTAGAGCGTTGGACTAGTTAACCGTAAGGTTGGAAGATTGAAGGACGGTAGGCCCCTATAATAGTTATGGATACATTTTCCCCTAGACAAAGGCTTAAAGATAGGAGAGAAAAATATTTACAAGGGACAATGGATTTTTTTTAATAGCCCCTCCACTACATCTACCCTGTCTGTCGGCGCTGAACACATCACAACCCTTAATAGTAATATCAGAGTCCAGAATTTCCCCAGAGATCCACGTTTCAGTCCAAACCAGAATGTCCGGATTCGTCTGCATAAGCCAGATCTTGATGTAATCCAGTTTAGGAAGTCATCTCCAAATGTTCAGATGCATCAACCCAAGACCTTTACGATTTTTATCAAACCGAGGGGTTATTCAAGTTCATGGAATTCACACTTGAACTAAAAGTACTGGGTGAGCAGACCACCGTGGAATCCTCTTTTTAGCAGATCTAAGAGTAGAGTTAAAACTAAAAGTACTGGGTGAGCAGACCACCGTGGAATCCTCTTTTTAGCAGATCTAAGAGTGGAGTTAAAACTAATGGATACAAGATTACAACTGACAACACCCCCCCAAAATCCAGAAAATGTTCAAGAAAGCGTACAGTATTACATAGAGTCATTACTGCATGGAACTCCCTTCCATCTCATATTGCTCAAATGAACAGCAGACATGATATAAAAAAAAACCCAGATAAAGCAATATCTCATGGCACAACGCCTCTCCCCTATTTGACCTAGATAGGTTGTGTGTATGTGTTGATATGTAGGCTACGTGTGCCGTTTTTAAATCTATGTAATTCTGTCGTTGAGCTGTTCTTGTCTCTTAATGTTCTGCATTATGTCATGTTTCATGTTGTGTCTGGACCCCAGGAAGAGTAGCTTCTTCTTTCGCAACAGCTAATGGGGTTCCTAACAAAATACCTAATAAGCCTGGCAGACAACAGTACGACGATAACGCTTACAACGGATAGGAGGTATTACCTGAGCGGGTCTGCCGTCAATATCTTAACGCAGCCTTGAAACGTGACGAGAGGGTCCAGGCTCCAAGATGGATTGGGTCCATCTTCTCTGTAGAGCATCTTTCGTTTCCAAAAAAGTGTCGAAATTGTCAATGAAAGTTGTGCTAACAGAGTGACAGCCACATCTATTCTCAAAAATAATGATGTATCATGATGAATGTGTGTGTTTATTTATTTAACCCGGTAAATTGACTGGGAACACATTCTCATTTACAGCAATGACCTGGGGAATAGTTGCAGGGGAGAGGAGGGGGGATGAAGGTGCCACATGTAAACTGGGGATGATTAGGCAGACCTGCCAACATGCAAGCATTTCGCGTACCAACTACGCAATTCTCAGTCAATGTACGCAGGTACGAGATCCGAGTTAAAAGTACACAGAAATGAATAGGGCCTGATTTTATTTATTTTTTACATTGTAATAAAAAAATTAATCCACTGAGTAAATCTAGCATCCCAATTCTCGAGCTGCAACACACGGACATGTACGGAGTTTGTGTCAACGGACATGGAGATTAATAAATCATTATTCGACATAGCTACCCGGTGTCTGCCCCTCCTGTTTGTTGTGATGCTGAGTTTGCCGACTGTCAGCTGTACGTGAACACATGGACAAATCCCTTTTCGACTCCTTGTGTTGTGGAAAGGTAAACACTAATTGATTCAAGCTAACGTTTGGGGTTGCCGAGTTAAATAAAGGTTAAATGTAAAAAAATTAAAAGGTTTGCAAAGTTAAGATGGACATTTGCTCGTGAAAGAAATTAAATTCAAATCTGAAAAATAACTGGTTGCATTTGTGCGAGTCTGATATACATTTCATTCTGCGTCCCATTAGTTGTATTTTCCACCTAACATGACGAGGATCACGCAACCTGATAGACTGTAACTGTAATTATGATCCACGTCACATAAAAGCATTAAACCAGTATAATCAAAAATAAATATAAACATCTTAGCATTATTAAATGGAGTCGGGAGTTTAGAAGACTGCGGGAAGACGAATGAGTGAGTGTCCGGTATCAGCTATAGCGCAATGCTTCTAAAATGCCTTTGCACTAGATTTGAGATTTTATCCATTTCAAAACTCTGAAAATATGTATATGCTGCAAAGAAATACAATAAGCACCTTTTACATAGGCTGAAACATCGGACTCTTCTAGCGGACAGCGTTCAGATTCCCTTTGCGGTAGCCTACTGAACAGTGTTCAGATTCCCTTTGCGGTAGCCTACTGAACAGAGTTCAGATTCCCTTTGCGGTAGCCTACTGAAGAGCGGTCAGATTCCCTTTGCGGTAGCCTACTGAAGAGCGGTCAGATTCCCTTTGCTGTAGCCTACTGAACAGTGTTCAGATTCCCTTTGCGGTAGCCTACTGAACAGCGGTCAGATTCCCTTTGCGGTAGCCTACTGAAGAGCGTTCAGATTCCCTTTGCGGTAGCCTACTGAACAGGGGTCAGATTCCCTTTGCGGTAGCCTACTGAACAGTGTTCAGATTCCCTTTGCGGTAGCCTACTGAACAGCGGTCAGATTCCCTTTGCGGTAGCCTACTGAAGAGCGTTCAGATTCCCTTTGCGGTAGCCTACTGAACAGCGGTCAGATTCCCTTTGCGGTAGCCTACTGAACAGAGTTCAGATTCCCTTTGCGGTAGCCTACTGAACAGCGGTCAGATTCCCTTTGCGGTAGCCTACTGAACAGCGGTCAGATTCCCTTTGCGGTAGCCTACTGAACAGCGGTCAGATTCCCTTTGCGGTAGCCTACTGAAGAGCGTTCAGATTCCCTTTGCGGTAGCCTACTGAACAGCGGTCAGATTCCCTTTGCGGTAGCCTACTGAACAGCGGTCAGATTCCCTTTGCGGTAGCCTACTGAACAGCGGTCAGATTCCCTTTGCGGTAGCCTAGCGAACAGCGGTCAGATTCCCTTTGCGGTAGCCTACTGAACAGCGGTCAGATTCCCTTTGCGGTAGCCTACTGAACAGCGGTCAGATTCCCTTTGCGGTAGCCTACTGAAGATTTGTGTAGCCAGTTTGCGGTCTGTGTCCATGCGATCATTTTGTTTTAGTTTTCAAAATGATTTTGCTTTTAGTGTTGAATAGGAGCCGTGTCTAAAAAGCCAATACTTGTGAGCTGACCCTTGTGATTGGCCCTGTTTGAGAGGTACCAACCGTTCTTCTACTATAGAGACTCAACTTGGGGGGGCCAAGGCAAGCTGGATCTGAAGACCTTCTATGCAGATGTCAGAAACGTATGTATCTACTGCAGTAGACTACATGTTGCTGAAATGTCCATTTGGAGATGTGTGCTCCTCCAGCATGCTGTGGTCGCTGACATTGCCAACAGGCAGACTGCCAAGTTCTCATCCCTCAACTTTTTCATGGCACGCTTTCCCTGCGTTATTCCTGAGGGAGCCTCTATTGATCTGGTGGAAGATGAGTTTAGACTCTATCAGGCAGCAACCTTTGAGCAGAGTCTGGTCAACATGCGGACTGATCAGGCCTGGAGAGAAATCGGCACGATGTAAAGGGACGGGGTAGCCTGGTCTACTTCCACCTTTCGGCTGTGATGCTGTTGGTCATCATCCACAGCATTGCAGACTGGGAACAAATATTCAGTCTCGTTTCCAAGAACAAAAAAACCCTCCCTCAGTACAGACATGCTGAGTGCCCTCGTTACCAAGAAGGTTTCAATGATTGCCAGAGGAACTGTTTGTCACAGACAAGTCTACCCTGATGCCCTGCTGCGTAAGGCTAAATCTACTAGCTACCAGGCAAATCTGTCTAGGAAATGATTTCCTGAACGTTTGAAGGTCTCCAGAAGGTTTGTTCTCACCCACTGTCTCCTATCATATCGTTCTCCTTTTTGATTATGGGTAACATGTTTATTTAATACTGATGCTCTGCTTCAAACATTTGTTCTTCTTATCTTACGTGTGTTCTGTCTGATTACACCGCGTGTCTGATTACACCGTGTGTGTTCTGTCTGATTACACCGTGTGTGTTCTGTCTGATTACACCGTGTGTGTTCTTTCTGATTACACCGTGTGTGTTCTGTCTGATTACACCGTGTGTGTTCTGTCTGATTACACCGTGTGTGTTCTGTCTGATTACACCGTGTGTGTTCTGTCTGATTACACCGTGTGTGTAAAATGGAATGCTGTCAAGTATTCCAACCTTTTATAGACTTGATTTTGGTACAATTCTATAATTGCGAACAGACTCACAAACAGCGCGCTGGGGGAAAAAAAAACAATCCGGCATATTCGGTGGTGAGTTGAATCTCCAATTTGCCACGCGCGTCTGGTACTCTAAAAAGTTGGACGGGGTGACAGACAGATTGGGAATTCAGCCAGGACACCAGAGTTAACACTCCTACAATAAGTGCCATGGGATCTTTCGTGACTACAGAGAGCCAGGACACCGGAGTTAACACTCCTACAATAAGTGCCATGGGATCTTTCGTGACCACAGAGAGTCCGGACACCCATTTAACATCCCATCTGAAAGACAACACCCTACACAGGGCAGTGTCCCCAATCACTGCCCTGGGGCATAGGGATCTTTTTTAGACCTGAGAAAAGGGTGCATCCTACTGTCCCTCCAACACCACTTCCAGCAGCATCTGGTCTCCCATCCAGGGACCAACCCTGCTTAGCTTCAGAAGCAAGCCAGCAGTGAGATGCAGAGTGGAATATACAGTGCCTTGCAAAAGTATTCAGCGTGTTGATCAGTTCAATAAACTTTGACATCTGCGACCCAGCAACGGCATGGGACCAGAGATAATCGGCTGATGATTAGCTCAATGAGAAGGGCGGGTGAGATGGGAGGGGAGAGGTGACTTCACTAGGGAGGGTTTTCTGCAGGGCAGCCCTGGCCAGTCAGTCGGAGAGAGGCGACAGGATGGTGAGGCAGTGGCATGACGACCAGGCTGAGGAGTAGAAAAGGAAAGAGTCTTAGAGTGCGACCTATCCAGGATACACTGTAATGTCTTAGAGTGGGACCTATCCAGGATACACTGTAATGTCTTAGAGTGGGACCTATCCAGGATACACTGTAATGTCTTAGAGTGGGACCTATCCAGGATACACTGTAATGTCTTAGAGTGGGACCTATCCAGGATACACTGTAATGTCTTAGAGTGGGACCTATCCAGGATACACTGTAATGTCTTAGAGTGGGTCCTATCCAGGATACACTGTAATGTCTTAGAGTGGGACCTATCCAGGATACACTGTAATGTCTTAGAGTGGGACCTATCCAGGATAGACTCTAACAATGTCTTAGAGTGGGACCTATCCAGGATACACTGTAATGTCTTAGAGTGGGACCTATCCAGGATACACTGTAATGTCTTAGAGTGGGACCTATCCAGGATAGACTCCAACAATGTCTTAGAGTGGGACCTATCCAGGATACTATTATCCCAGAACTGTGCAGAAAAGGTGCAGCTGCTACATGGAATAGATCACCGTAGACTTGGAAGGTGGTGCCGCCAATCTGGATAAAGTCTGTTTCCCCGTATGGAGGAAAGTGGGTGGGAGGGAGCCATTTTAGAAAATGTCAACACGGATAAAATAGGTTGGCGAGGAATCAGCTAATGGTCAATCAAACCACACAGTGTGAGAGTTAGTTAGATTGAATCACACAGTTAGTAGGATCACCACAGTTCCAGGCAGCAAGCCAGAACCCAACCACAGACCAGAAACCAGCCAACAAAACTGGCCAGCATTACAGCATTAATCCATTTTAGAATAAGGCTGTAACGTAACAGAATGTGGAAAAAGTCAAGAGGTTTGAATACTTTCTGAATGCACTGTATAATATAACAATATTTTTGTATTCTCCCCCTAGCTGGCTATCGAAACACATTATGCAATCACTCCGTCAAGACGCAGCTTTCACATTTATGCAGACTGTACATGATTGTTTTCTGAGAACAGAGTACATTCATCATCCAATCACTCAGTCTGTCTGATGGCTGTACATACATCTCTGACTCTTTTCTAAATATCTGACGACATCTGGGACTATTTTCCAGTATGCTTCGCTCACAGACGGAGTTGTTTGTGTGTGTGTGCGTGTTTGTGCGTCTGCGTGGCATGCATACTTATTCTGACATTAAGTGTGGGACCATGGCAAGTCTCACTGCAGGAATCCTCTCAGAAATCAATTTTTCAAAATCTCTTTTTTTTCTTTCTCAGTGTCCATCCAATCAATATACTACCTACTCCCCTCTCTCTCCTCCTCCTCCCCTTTCTGTCCTCCTCCTCCCCTCTCTCTCCTCCTCCTCCCCTTTCTGTCCTCCTCCTCCCCTCTCTCTCCTCCTCCTCCCCTTTCTGTCCTCCTCCTCCCCTCTCTCTCCTCCTCCTCCCCTTTCTCTCCTCCTCCTCCCCTCTCTCTCCTCCTCCTCCCCTTTCTGTCCTCCTCCTCCCCTCTCTCTCCTCCTCCTCCCCTTTCTGTCCTCCTCCTCCCCTCTCTCTCCTCCTCCTCCCCTTTCTCTCCTCTTCCTCCCCTTTCTGTTCTCCTCCTCCCCTCTCTCTCCTCCTCCTCCCCTTTCTGTCCTCCTCCTCCCCTCTCTCTCCTCCTCCTCCCCTTTCTGTTCTCCTCCTCCCCTCTCTCTCCTCCTCCTCCCCTTTCTGTTCTCCTCCTCCCCTCTCTCTCCTCCTCCTCCCCTTTCTGTCCTCCTCCTCCCCTCTCTCTCCTCTTCCTCCCCTTTCTGTTCTCCTCCTCCCCTCTCTCTCCTCCTCCTCCCCTTTCTGTTCTCCTCCTCCCCTCTCTCTCTCTCCTCCTTCTCCTCACTCTCTTTCTCTCCTCCTCCTCTCCTCCTCCTCCTCCCCTCTCTCCTCCTCCTCCCCTTTCTGTTCTCCTCCTCCCCTCTCTTTCTCTCCTCCTCCTCTCCTCCTCCTCTCCTCCTCCCCCTCTCCTCCCCTCTCCTCCCCTCTCTTCTCCTCCTCCTCTCCTCCTCCCCTCTCTCCTCCTCACTCTCGTTCTCTCCCTCTGTGAATGAATCCCACATCCTCCTCCACATCCCTTCAGGGGCACTACTTTCCAGTCAATGCTCTTTACATCTCTCTTTCTCTACATCATCATCCCACATCTACCCCTCCTCTCTTTCTCTCTATACCCCACATCTACCCCTCCTCTCTATAACTCCACATCTACCCCTCCTCTCTATACCCCACATCTACCCCTCCTCTCTTTCTCTCTATACCCCACATCTACCCCTCCTCTCTATAACTCCACATCTACCCCTCCTCTCTATACCCCACATCTACCCCTCCTCTCTATAACTCTACATCTACCCCTCCTCTCTATAACTCTACATCTACCCTCCTCTCTTTCTCTCTATACCCCACATCTACCCCTCCTCTCTATAACTCCACATCTACCCCTCCTCTCTTTATCTCTATACCCCACCTCTCTTTCTCTCTATACCCCACATCTACCCCTCCTCTCTTTCTCTCTGTACCCCACATCTACCCCTCCTCTCTTTCTCTCTATACCCCACATCTACCCCTCCTCTCTTTCTCTCTGTACCCCACATCTACCCCTCCTCTCTTTCTCTCTATACCCCACATCTACCCCTCCTCTCTTTCTCTCTATACCCCACATCTACCCCTCCTCTCTTTCTCTCTATACCCCACATCTACCCCTCCTCTCTTTCTCTCTATACCCCACATCTACCCCTCCTCTCTTTCTCTCTATACCCCACATCTACCCCTCCTCTCTTTCTCTCTATACCCCACATCTACCCCTCCTCTCTTTCTCTCTATACCCCACATCTACCCCTCCTCTCTTTCTCTCTATACCCACATCTACCCTCCTCTCTTTCTCTCTATACCCCACATCTACCCCTCCTCTCTTTCTCTCTATACCCCACATCTACCCCTCCTCTCTTTCTCTCTATACCCCACATCTACCCCTCCTCTCTTTCTCTCTATACCCCACATCTACCCCTCCTCTCTTTCTCTCTATACCCCACATCTACCCCTCCTCTCTTTCTCTCTATACCCCACATCTACCCCTCCTCTCTTTCTCTCTATACCCCACATCTACCCCTCCTCTCTTTCTCTCTATACCCCACATCTACCCCTCCTCTCTTTCTCTCTATACCCCACATCTACCCCTCCTCTCTTTCTCTCTATACCCCACATCTACCCCTCCTCTCTTTCTCTCTATACCCCACATCTACCCCTCCTCTCTTTCTCTCTATACCCCACATCTACCCCTCCTCTCTTTCTCTCTATACCCCACATCTACCCCTCCTCTCTTTCTCTCTATACCCCACATCTACCCCTCCTCTCTTTCTCTCTATACCCCACATCTACCCCTCCTCTCTTTCTCTCTATACCCCACATCTACCCCTCATCTCTTTCTCTCTATACCCCACATCTACCCCTCCTCTCTTTCTCTCTATACCCACATCTACCCCTCCTCTCTTTCTCTCTATACGCCACATCTACCCCTCCTCTCTTTCCCTCTATACCCCACATCTACCGCTCCTCTCTTTCTCTCTATACCCCACATCTACCCCTCCTCTCTTTCTCTCTATACCCCACATCTACCCCTCCTCTCTTTCTCTCTATACCCACATCTACCCCTCCTCTCTTTCTCTCTATACCCCACATCTACCCCTCATCTCTTTCTCTCTGTACCCCACATCTACCCCTCATCTCTTTCTCTCTATACCCCACATCTACCGCTCCTCTCTTTCTCTCTATACCCCACATCTACCCCTCCTCTCTTTCTCTCTATACCCCACATCTACCCCTCCTCTCTTTCCCTCTATACCCACATCTACCCCTCCTCTCTTTCCCTCTATACCCACATCTACCCCTCCTCTCTTTCTCTCTATACCCACATCTACCCCTCCTCTCTTTCTCTCTATACCCACATCTACCCCTCCTCTCTTTCTCTCTGTACCCCACATCTACCCCTCCTCTCTTTCTCTCTATACCCACATCTACCCCTCCTCTCTTTCTCTATGTACCCCACATCTACCCCTCCTCTCTTTCTCTCTATACCCCACATCTACCCCTCCTCTCTTTCTCTCTATACCCACATCTACCCCTCCTCTCTTTCTCTCTATACCCCACATCTACCCCTCCTCTCTTTCTCTCTATACCCCACATCTACCCCTCCTCTCTTTCTCTCTATACTCCACATCTACCCCTCCTCTCTTTCTCTCTATACCCCACATCTACCCCTCCTCTCTTTCTCTCTATACCCCACATCTACCCCTCCTCTCTTTCTCTCTATACCCCACATCTACCCCTCCTCTTTTTCACTCTATACCCCACATCTACCCCTCCTCTCTTTCTCTCTATACCCCACATCTACCCCTCCTCTCTTTCTCTCTGTACCCCACATCTACCCCTCCTCTCTTTCTCTCTATACCCCACATCTACCCCTCCTCACTTTCTCTCTATACCCCACATCTACCCCTCCTCTCTTTCTCTCTATACCCCACATCTACCCCTCCTCTCTTTCTCTCTATACCCACATCTACCCCTCCTCTCTTTCTCTCTATACCCCACATCTACCCTCCTCTCTTTCCCTCTATACCCCACATCTACCCCTCCTCACTTTCTCTCTATACCCACATCTACCCCTCCTCTCTTTCTCTCTATACCCACATCTACCCCTCCTCTCTTTCTCTCTATACCCCATATCTACCCCTCCTCCATTTCTCTCTATACCCCACATCTACCCCTCTTCTTTTTCTCTCTATACCTCACATCTACCCCTCCTCTCTTTCTCTCTGTACCCCACATCTACCCCTCCTCTCTTTCTCTCTATACCCCACATCTACCCCTCCTCTCTTTCTCTCTATACCCACATCTACCCCTCCTCTCTTTCTCTCTATACCCCACATCTACCCCTCATCTCTTTCTCTCTGTACCCCACATCTACCCCTCATCTCTTTCTCTCTATACCCCACATCTACCGCTCCTCTCTTTCTCTCTATACCCCACATCTACCCCTCCACTCTTTCTCTCTATACCCCACATCTACCCCTCCTCTCTTTCTCTCTATACCCCACATCTACCCCTCCTCTCTTTCTCTCTATACCCCACATCTACCGCTCCTCTCTTTCTCTATTTACCCCACATCTACCCCTCCTCTCTTTCTCTCTATACCCCACATCTAGCCCTCCTCTCTTTCCCTCTATACCCACATCTACCCCTCCTCTCTTTCCCTCTATACCCACATCTACCCCTCCTCTCTTTCTCTCTATACCCACATCTACCCCTCCTCTCTTTCTCTCTAGACCCACATCTACCCCTCCTCTCTTTCTCTCTGTACCCCACATCTACCCCTCCTCTCTTTCTCTCTATACCCACATCTACCCCTCCTCTCTTTCTCTATGTACCCCACATCTACCCCTCCTCTCTTTCTCTCTGTACCCCACATCTACCCCTCCTCTCTTTCTCTCTATACCCACATCTACCCCTCCTCTCTTTCTCTCTATACCCCACATCTACCCCTCCTCTCTTTCTCTCTATACCCCACATCTACCCCTCCTCTCTTTCTCTCTATACTCCACATCTACCCCTCCTCTCTTTCGCTCTATACCCCACATCTACCCCTCCTCTCTTTCTCTCTATACCCACATCTACCCCTCCTCTCTTTCTCTCTATACCCCACATCTACCCCTCCTCTCTTTCTCTCTATACCCCACATCTACCCCTCCTCTCTTTCTCTCTATACCCCACATCTACCGCTCCTCTCTTTCTCTCTATACCCCACATCTACCCCTCCTCTCTTTCTCTCTATACCCCATATCTACCCCTCCTCTCTTTCTCTCTATACCCCATATCTACCCCTCCTCTCTTTCTCTCTATACCCCACATCTACCCCTCCTCTCTTTCTCTCTATACCCCACATCTACCGCTCCTCTCTTTCTCTATTTACCCCACATCTACCCCTCCTCTCTTTCTCTCTATACCCCACATCTACCCCTCCTCTCTTTCCCTCTATACCCACATCTACCCCTCCTCTCTTTCCCTCTATACCCACATCTACCCCTCCTCTCTTTCTCTCTATACCCACATCTACCCCTCCTCTCTTTCTCTCTATACCCACATCTACCCCTCCTCTCTTTCTCTCTGTACCCCACATCTACCCCTCCTCTCTTTCTCTCTATACCCACATCTACCCCTCCTCTCTTTCTCTATGTACCCCACATCTACCCCTCCTCTCTTTCTCTCTATACCCCACATCTACCCCCTCCTCTCTTTCTCTCTATACCCACATCTACCCCTCCTCTCTTTCTCTCTATACCCCACATCTACCCCTCCTCTCTTTCTCTCTATACCCCACATCTACCCCTCCTCTCTTTCTCTCTATACTCCACATCTACCCCTCCTCTCTTTCGCTCTATACCCCACATCTACCCCTCCTCTCTTTCTCTCTATACCCCACATCTACCCCTCCTCTCTTTCTCTCTATACCCCACATCTACCCCTCTTCTCTTTCTCTCTATACCCCACATCTACCCCTCCTCACTTTCTCTCTATACCCCACATCTACCCCTCATCTCTTTCTCTCTATACCCCACATCTACCCCTCCTCTCTTTCTCTCTATACCCACATCTACCCCTCCTCTCTTTCTCTCTATACCCCACATCTACCCTCCTCTCTTTCCCTCTATACCCCACATCTACCCCTCCTCACTTTCTCTCTATACCCACATCTACCCCTCCTCTCTTTCTCTCTATACCCCACATCTACCCCTCCTCTCTTTCTCTCTATACCCACATCTACCCCTCCTCTCTTTCTCTCTGTACCCCACATCTACCCCTCCTCTCTTTCTCTCTATACCCACATCTACCCCTCCTCTCTTTCTCTATGTACCCCACATCTACCCCTCCTCTCTTTCTCTCTATACCCCACATCTACCCCTCCTCTCTTTCTCTCTATACCCACATCTACCCCTCCTCTCTTTCTCTCTATACCCCACATCTACCCCTCCTCTCTTTCTCTCTATACCCCACATCTACCCCTCCTCTCTTTCTCTCTATACTCCACATCTACCCCTCCTCTCTTTCGCTCTATACCCCACATCTACCCCTCCTCTCTTTCTCTCTATACCCACATCTACCCCTCCTCTCTTTCTCTCTATACCCCACATCTACCCCTCCTCTCTTTCTCTCTATACCCCACATCTACCCCTCCTCTCTTTCTCTCTATACCCCACATCTACCCCTCCTCTCTTTCGCTCTATACCCCACATCTACCCCTCCTCTCTTTCTCTCTATACCCACATCTACCCCTCCTCTCTTTCTCTCTATACCCCACATCTACCCCTCCTCTCTTTCTCTCTATACCCCACATCTACCCCTCCTCTCTTTCTCTCTTTACCCCACATCTACCGCTCCTCTCTTTCTCTCTATACCCCACATCTACCCCTCCTCTCTTTCTCTCTATACCCCACATCTACCGCTCCTCTCTTTCTCTATTTACCCCACATCTACCCCTCCTCTCTTTCTCTCTATACCCCACATCTACCCCTCCTCTCTTTCCCTCTATACCCACATCTACCCCTCCTCTCTTTCCCTCTATACCCACATCTACCCCTCCTCTCTTTCTCTCTATACCCACATCTACCCCTCCTCTCTTTCTCTCTATACCCACATCTACCCCTCCTCTCTTTCTCTCTGTACCCCACATCTACCCCTCCTCTCTTTCTCTCTATACCCACATCTACCCCTCCTCTCTTTCTCTATGTACCCCACATCTACCCCTCCTCTCTTTCTCTCTATACCCCACATCTACCCCTCCTCTCTTTCTCTCTATACCCACATCTACCCCTCCTCTCTTTCTCTCTATACCCCACATCTACCCCTCCTCTCTTTCTCTCTATACCCCACATCTACCCCTCCTCTCTTTCTCTCTATACTCCACATCTACCCCTCCTCTCTTTCTCTCTATACCCCACATCTACCCCTCCTCTCTTTCTCTCTATACCCCACATCTACCCCTCCTCTCTTTCTCTCTATACCCCACATCTACCCCTCCTCTTTTTCACTCTATACCCCACATCTACCCCTCCTCTCTTTCTCTCTATACCCCACATCTACCCCTCCTCTCTTTCTCTCTGTACCCCACATCTACCCCTCCTCTGTTTCTCTCTATACCCCACATCTACCCCTCCTCACTTTCTCTCTATACCCCACATCTACCCCTCATCTCTTTCTCTCTATACCCCACATCTACCCCTCCTCTCTTTCTCTCTATACCCACATCTACCCCTCCTCTCTTTCTCTCTATACCCCACATCTACCCTCCTCTCTTTCCCTCTATACCCCACATCTACCCCTCCTCACTTTCTCTCTATACCCACATCTACCCCTCCTCTCTTTCTCTCTATACCCACATCTACCCCTCCTCTCTTTCTCTCTATACCCCATATCTACCCCTCCTCTCTTTCTCTCTATACCCCACATCTACCCCTCTTCTCTTTCTCTCTATACTCCACATCTACCCCTCCTCTCTTTCTCTCTATACCCCACATCTACCCCTCCTCTCTTTCTCTCTATACCCCACATCTACCCCTCCTCTCTTTCTCTCTATACCCCACATCTACCCCTCCTCTTTTTCTCTCTATACCCCACATCTACCCCTCCTCTCTTTCTCTCTATACCCCACATCTACCCCTCCTCTCTTTCTCTCTATACTCCACATCTACCCCTCCTCTCTTTCTCTCTATACCCCACATCTACCCCTCCTCTCTTTCTCTCTATACCCCACATCTACCCCTCCTCTCTTTCTCTCTATACCCCACATCTACCCCTCCTCTTTTTCACTCTATACCCCACATCTACCCCTCCTCTCTTTCTCTCTATACCCCACATCTACCCCTCCTCTCTTTCTCTCTGTACCCCACATCTACCCCTCCTCTGTTTCTCTCTATACCCCACATCTACCCCTCCTCACTTTCTCTCTATACCCCACATCTACCCCTCATCTCTTTCTCTCTATACCCCACATCTACCCCTCCTCTCTTTCTCTCTATACCCCACATCTACCCCTCCTCTCTTTCTCTCTATACCCCACATCTACCCTCCTCTCTTTCCCTCTATACCCCACATCTACCCCTCCTCTCTTTCTCTCTATACCCCACATCTACCCCTCCTCTCTTTCTCTCTATACCCACATCTACCCCTCCTCTCTTTCTCTCTATACCCCACATCTACCCCTCCTCTCTTTCCCTCTATACCCCACATCTACCGCTCCTCTCTTTCTCTCTATACCCCACATCTACCCCTCCTCTCTTTCTCTCTGTACCCCACATCTACCCCTCCTCTCTTTCTCTCTGTACCCCACATCTACCCCTCCTCTCTTTCTCTCTATACCCCACATCTACCCCTCCTCTCTTTCTCTCTATACCCCACATCTACCCCTCCTCTCTTTCTCTCTATACCCCACATCTACCCCTCCTCTCTTTCTCTCTATACCCCACATCTACCCCTCCTCTCTTTCTCTCTATACCCCACATCTACCCCTCCTCTCTTTCTCTCTATACCCCACATCTACCCCTCCTCTCTTTCTCTCTATACCCCACATCTACCCCTCCTCTCTTTCTCTCTATACCCCACATCTACCCCTCATCTCTTTCTCTCTGTACCCCACATCTACCCCTCATCTCTTTCTCTCTATACCCCACATCTACCGCTCCTCTTTTCTCTCTATACCCCACATCTACCCCTCCTCTCTTTCTCTCTATACCCCACATCTACCCCTCCTCTCTTTCTCTCTATACCCCACATCTACCACTCCTCTCTTTCTCTCTATACCCCACATCTACCGCTCCTCTCTTTCTCTATTTACCCCACATCTACCCCTCCTCTCTTTCTCTCTATACCCCACATCTACCCCTCCTCTCTTTCCCTCTATACCCACATCTACCCCTCCTCTCTTTCCCTCTATACCCACATCTACCCCTCCTCTCTTTCTCTCTATACCCACATCTACCCCTCCTCTCTTTCTCTCTATACCCACATCTACCCCTCCTCTCTTTCTCTCTGTACCCCACATCTACCCCTCCTCTCTTTCTCTCTATACCCACATCTACCCCTCCTCTCTTTCTCTATGTACCCCATATCTACCCCTCCTCTCTTTCTCTCTATACCCCACATCTACCCCTCCTCTCT
Organism: Salvelinus alpinus; assembly: GCF_045679555.1. Lineage (NCBI taxonomy): Eukaryota > Metazoa > Chordata > Actinopteri > Salmoniformes > Salmonidae > Salvelinus > Salvelinus alpinus. The sequence goes on from NC_092116.1 coordinate 27,509,928, forward strand.
TTCTCTCTATACCCACATCTACCCCTCCTCTCTTTCTCTCTATACCCCACATCTACCCCTCCTCTCTTTCTCTCTATACCCCACATCTACCCCTCCTCTCTTTCTCTCTATACTCCACATCTACCCCTCCTCTCTTTCGCTCTATACCCACATCTACCCCTCCTCTCTTTCTCTCTATACCCACATCTACCCCTCCTCTCTTTCTCTCTATACCCCATATCTACCCCTCCTCTCTTTCTCTCTATACCCCACATCTACCCCTCTTCTCTTTCTCTCTATACCTCACATCTACCCCTCCTCTCTTTCTCTCTGTACCCTACATCTACCCCTCCTCTCTTTCTCTCTATACCCCACATCTACCCCTCCTCTCTTTCTCTCTATACCCCACATCTACCCCTCCTCTCTTTCTCTCTATACCCACATCTACCCCTCCTCTCTTTCTCTCTATACCCCACATCTACCCCTCATCTCTTTCTCTCTGTACCCCACATCTACCCCTCATCTCTTTCTCTCTATACCCCACATCTACCGCTCCTCTTTTTCTCTCTATACCCCACATCTACCCCTCCTCTCTTTCTCTCTATACCCCACATCTACCCCTCCTCTCTTTCTCTCTATACCCCACATCTACCACTCCTCTCTTTCTCTCTATACCCCACATCTACCGCTCCTCTCTTTCTCTATTTACCCCACATCTACCCCTCCTCTCTTTCTCTCTATACCCCACATCTACCCCTCCTCTCTTTCCCTCTATACCCACATCTACCCCTCCTCTCTTTCCCTCTATACCCACATCTACCCCTCCTCTCTTTCTCTCTATACCCACATCTACCCCTCCTCTCTTTCTCTCTATACCCACATCTACCCCTCCTCTCTTTCTCTCTGTACCCCACATCTACCCCTCCTCTCTTTCTCTCTATACCCACATCTACCCCTCCTCTCTTTCTCTATGTACCCCATATCTACCCCTCCTCTCTTTCTCTCTATACCGCACATCTACCCCTCCTCTCTTTCTCTCTATACCCACATCTACCCCTCCTCTCTTTCTCTCTATACCCCACATCTACCCCTCCTCTCTTTCTCTCTATACCCCACATCTACCCCTCCTCTCTTTCTCTCTATACTCCACATCTACCCCTCCTCTCTTTCGCTCTATACCCCACATCTACCCCTCCTCTCTTTCTCTCTATACCCACATCTACCCCTCCTCTCTTTCTCTCTATACCCCACATCTACCCCTCCTCTCTTTCTCTCTATACCCCACATCTACCCCTCCTCTCTTTCTCTCTATACTCCACATCTACCCCTCCTCTCTTTCGCTCTATACCCCACATCTACCCCTCCTCTCTTTCTCTCTATACCCACATCTACCCCTCCTCTCTTTCTCTCTATACCCCACATCTACCCCTCCTCTCTTTCTCTCTATACCCCACATCTACCCCTCCTCTCTTTCTCTCTATACCCCACATCTACCGCTCCTCTCTTTCTCTCTATACCCCACATCTACCCCTCCTCTCTTTCTCTCTATACCCCACATCTACCCCTCCTCTCTTTCTCTCTATACCCCACATCTACCCCTCCTCTCTTTCTCTCTATACCCCACATCTACCGCTCCTCTCTTTCTCTATTTACCCCACATCTACCCCTCCTCTCTTTCTCTCTATACCCCACATCTACCCCTCCTCTCTTTCCCTCTATACCCACATCTACCCCTCCTCTCTTTCCCTCTATACCCACATCTACCCCTCCTCTCTTTCTCTCTATACCCACATCTACCCCTCCTCTCTTTCTCTCTATACCCCACATCTACCGCTCCTCTTTTTCTCTCTATACCCCACATCTACCCCTCCTCTCTTTCTCTCTATACCCCACATCTACCCCTCCTCTCTTTCTCTCTATACCCCACATCTACCACTCCTCTCTTTCTCTCTATACCCCACATCTACCCCTCCTCTCTTTCTCTCTATACTCCACATCTACCCCTCCTCTCTTTCGCTCTATACCCCACATCTACCCCTCCTCTCTTTCTCTCTATACCCACATCTACCCCTCCTCTCTTTCTCTCTATACCCCACATCTACCCCTCCTCTCTTTCTCTCTATACCCCACATCTACCCCTCCTCTCTTTCTCTCTATACCCCACATCTACCGCTCCTCTCTTTCTCTCTATACCCCACATCTACCCCTCCTCTCTTTCTCTCTATACCCCACATCTACCCCTCCTCTCTTTCTCTCTATACCCCACATCTACCCCTCCTCTCTTTCTCTCTATACCCCACATCTACCGCTCCTCTCTTTCTCTATTTACCCCACATCTACCCCTCCTCTCTTTCTCTCTATACCCCACATCTACCCCTCCTCTCTTTCCCTCTATACCCACATCTACCCCTCCTCTCTTTCTCTCTATACCCACATCTACCCCTCCTCTCTTTCTCTCATACCCACATCTACCCCTCCTCTCTTTCTCTCTATACCCACATCTACCCCTCCTCTCTTTCTCTCTGTACCCCACATCTACCCCTCCTCTCTTTCTCTCTATACCCACATCTACCCCTCCTCTCTTTCTCTATGTACCCCATATCTACCCCTCCTCTCTTTCTCTCTATACCCCACATCTACCCCTCCTCTCTTTCTCTCTATACCCACATCTACCCCTCCTCTCTTTCTCTCTATACCCCACATCTACCCCTCCTCTCTTTCTCTCTATACCCCACATCTACCCCTCCTCTCTTTCTCTCTATACTCCACATCTACCCATCCTCTCTTTCGCTCTATACCCCACATCTACCCCTCCTCTCTTTCTCTCTATACCCACATCTACCCCTCCTCTCTTTCTCTCTATACCCCACATCTACCCCTCCTCTCTTTCTCTCTATACCCCACATCTACCCCTCCTCTCTTTCTCTCTATACTCCACATCTACCCCTCCTCTCTTTCGCTCTATACCCCACATCTACCCCTCCTCTCTTTCTCTCTATACCCACATCTACCCCTCCTCTCTTTCTCTCTATACCCCACATCTACCCCTCCTCTCTTTCTCTCTATACCCCACATCTACCCCTCCTCTCTTTCTCTCTATACCCCACATCTACCGCTCCTCTCTTTCTCTCTATACCCCACATCTACCCCTCCTCTCTTTCTCTCTATACCCCACATCTACCCCTCCTCTCTTTCTCTCTATACCCCACATCTACCCCTCCTCTCTTTCTCTCTATACCCCACATCTACCGCTCCTCTCTTTCTCTATTTACCCCACATCTACCCCTCCTCTCTTTCTCTCTATACCCCACATCTACCCCTCCTCTCTTTCCCTCTATACCCACATCTACCCCTCCTCTCTTTCCCTCTATACCCACATCTACCCCTCCTCTCTTTCTCTCTATACCCACATCTACCCCTCCTCTCTTTCTCTCTATACCCACATCTACCCCTCCTCTCTTTCTCTCTGTACCCCACATCTACCCCTCCTCTCTTTCTCTCTATACCCACATCTACCCCTCCTCTCTTTCTCTATGTACCCCACATCTACCCCTCCTCTCTTTCTCTCTATACCCCACATCTACCCCCTCCTCTCTTTCTCTCTATACCCACATCTACCCCTCCTCTCTTTCTCTCTATACCCCACATCTACCCCTCCTCTCTTTCTCTCTATACCCCACATCTACCCCTCCCCTCTTTCTCTCTATACTCCACATCTACCCCTCCTCTCTTTCGCTCTATACCCCACATCTACCCCTCCTCTCTTTCTCTCTATACCCCACATCTACCCCTCCTCTCTTTCTCTCTATACCCCACATCTACCCCTCCTCTTTTTCACTCTATACCCCACATCTACCCCTCCTCTCTTTCTCTCTATACCCCACATCTACCCCTCCTCTCTTTCTCTCTGTACCCCACATCTACCCCTCCTCTCTTTCTCTCTATACCCCACATCTACCCCTCCTCACTTTCTCTCTATACCCCACATCTACCCCTCATCTCTTTCTCTCTATACCCCACATCTACCCCTCCTCTCTTTCTCTCTATACCCACATCTACCCCTCCTCTCTTTCTCTCTATACCCCACATCTACCCTCCTCTCTTTCCCTCTATACCCCACATCTACCCCTCCTCACTTTCTCTCTATACCCACATCTACCCTCCTCTCTTTCTCTCTATACCCCATATCTACCCTCCTCTCTTTCTCTCTATACCCCACATCTACCCCTCCTCTATTTCTCTCTGTACCCTACATCTACCCCTCCTCTCTTTCTCTCTATACCTCACATCTACCCCTCATCTCTGTCTCTCTATACCCCACATCTACCCCTCCTCTCTTTCCCACTGTACCCCACATCTACCCCTCCTCTCTTTCTCTCTATATCTACCCCTCCTCTCTTTCTCTCTATACCCCACATCTACCCCTCCTCTCTTTCTCTCTATACCCCACATCTACCCCTCCTCTCTTTCTCTCTATACCCCACATCTACCCCTCATCTCTTTCTCTCTATACCCCACATCTACCCCTCCCCTCTTTCTCTCTTTACCCCACATCTACCCCCTCATCTCTTTCTCTCTATACCCCACATCTACCCCTCCTCTCTTTCTCTCTATACCCCACATCTACCCCTCCTTTCTTTCTCTCTATACCCCACATCTACCCCTCATCTCTTTCTCTCTGTACCCCACATCTACCCCTCATCTCTTTCTCTCTATACCCCACATCTACCGCTCCTCTCTTTCTCTCTATACCCCACATCTACCCCTCCTCTCTTTCTCTCTATACCCCACATCTACCCCTCCTCTCTTTCTCTCTATACCCCACATCTACCGCTCCTCTCTTTCTCTCTATACCCCACATCTACCCCTCCTCTCTTTCTCTCTATACCTCACATCTACCCCTCCTCTCTTTCCCTCTATACCCACATCTACCCCTCCTCTCTTTCCCTCTATACCCACATCTACCCCTCCTCTCTTTCTCTCTATACCCACATCTACCCCTCCTCTCTTTCTCTCTATACCCACATCTACCCCTCCTCTCTTTCTCTCTATACCCCACATCTACCCCTCCTCTCTTTCTCTCTATACCCACATCTACCCCCCCTCTCTTTCTCTCTATACCCTACATCTACCCCTCCTCTCTTTCCCTCTATACCCCACATCTACCCCTCCTCTCTTTCTCTCTATAACCCACATCTACCCCTCCTCTCTTTCTCTCTATACCCCACATCTACCCCTCCTCTCTTTCTCTCTATACCCACATCTACCCCTCCTCTCTTTCTCTCTATACCCCACATCTACCCCTCCTCTCTTTCTCTCTATACCCCACATCTACCCCTCATCTCTTTCTCTCTGTACCCCACATCTACCCCTCCTCTCTTTCTCTCTATACCCCACATCTACCCCTCCTCTCTTTCTCTCTATACCTTACATCTACCCCTCCTCTCTTTCTCTCTATATCCACATCTACCCCTCCTCTCTTTCTCTCTATACCCCACATCTACCCCTCCTCTCTTTCTCTCTATACCCCACATCTACCCCTCATCTCTTTCTCTCTATAACCCACATCTACCTTTCCTCTCTTTATCTCTATACCCCACATCTACCCCTCCTCTCTTTATCTCTATACCCCACATCTACCCATCCTCTCTTTCTCTCTATAACCCACATCTACCCCTCCTCTCTTTATCTCTATACCCCACATCTACCCCTCCTCTCTTTCCCTCTATACCCCTC
>NC_092116.1:27515742-27585742 GCF_045679555.1 Salvelinus alpinus
AGGTTTAGTATTCAACTGGTTGATCAGGGAATAGGTTTAGTATTCAACTGGTTGATGTTTCTAGTCAGGCTCAGTATGGGACACGCACAGGCCTCCCGAATGGCGCAGCGTTCTAACGTACTGAATCACAGCAGCATCACTACAGATCCAGGTTCGAGACCAGGCTGTGTCGCAGCCGGCCGTGACTGGGAGACCCATGAATCGCCGCACAATTGGCCCAGCGTCGTCCAGGTTTGGGGAGATTTTGGCCAGCGGGGATGTCTTTAATCATGTCAGCTGGCCGGGCGCATGCACGCTGACTTCATTCGCCAGTTGGACGGTGTTTCCTCCGACACATTGGTGCGACTGGCTTCCAGGTTAAACGAGCAGTGTGTCAAGAAACGGTGCGGCTTGGCAGGGTCGTGTTTCGGTGGACGCACGGCTCTCGACCTTCACCTCTCCCGAGTCCGTACGGGAGTTGCAGTGATGGGACAAGACTGTAACTACCAATTTGGAGATCACGAAATTGGGGAGAAAAAAAAGAGTAAAAAGTACCAAGAATAAATTGCACAGTCACATTGTGCCCCAGCAGCCTCAGTAGGGGGGAAAAGGATAGAAAACATTTGCTCTGCAGCACAGCTACCTGTGTTAATATATACACTCAGACATACAGATGCTCACAGACACATCTTGCAGTAATGGTCCCAAAAACCCCTGATGATCACGTTGCAGTTCAACCATCAATAATGTGTGTGTGTGGAGGGGGTTAAAGCGCCTCAAGGTGTGTGTGTGTGTGTGTGTGTGTGTGTGTGTGTGTGTGTGTGTGTGTGTGTGTGTGTGTGTGTGTGTGTGTGTGTGTGTGTGTGTGTGTGTGTGTGTGTGTGTGTGTGTGTGTGTGTGCCTCAAGGTGTGTGTGTGTGTGTGTGTGTGTGTGTGTGTGTGTGTGTGTGTGTGTGTGTGCGTGTGGCTTAGAGCGCCTCAAGGTGTGCGTGTGCGTGTGCGTGTGTGAGTGCGTTCGTGCGTTCGTGCGTTCGTGCGTGTGTGTGTGTGTGGCTTAGAGCGCCTCAAGGTGTGTGTGTGTTATAAACCCAGATGGTGAGAACACCTGGTGGAGACGCGCCAGATACAGTTGCTTCTAGTCTTCCCCCGACATGTTCTGAGTTAGACAGCATCTCAAATGGCACCCTATTCCCTATCTAGTGCACTACTTTAGACCAGAGCTCTATGGGACCCTATTCCCTATCTAGTGCACTACTTTAGTCCAGAGCTCTATGGGACCCTATTCCCTATCTAGTGCACTACTTTAGACCAGAGGTCTATGGAACCCTATTCCCTACATAGTGCACTACTTTAGTCCAGAGCTCTATGGGACCCTATTCCCTATCTAGTGCACTACTTTAGTCCAGAGCTCTATGGGACCCTATTCCCTATCTAGTGCACTACTTTAGTCCAGAGCTCTATGGGACCCTATTCCCTATCTAGTGCACTACTTTAGTTCAGAGCTCTATGGGACCCTATTCCCTACATCTTGCACTACTTTAGACCAGAGGTCTATGGAACCCTATTCCCTACATAGTGCACTACTTTAGTCCAGAGCTCTATGGGACCCTATTCCCTATCTAGTGCACTACTTTAGTCCAGAGCTCTATGGGACCCTATTCCCTATCTAGTGCACTACTTTAGTCCAGAGCTCTATGGGACCCTATTCCCTATCTAGTGCACTACTTTAGTTCAGAGCTCTATGGGACCCTATTCCCTACATCTTGCACTACTTTAGACCAGAGGTCTATGGAACCCTATTCCCTACATAGTGCACTACTTTTGATCAGAGCTCTATGGGACCCTATCCCCTATCTAGTGCACTACTTTAGTCCAGAGCTCTATGGGACCCTATTCCCTATCTACTGTACTACTTTTGACCAGAGCTCTATGGGACCCTATTCCCTATCTACTGTACTACTTTTGACCAGAGCTCTATGGGACCCTATCCCCTATCTAGTGCACTACTTTAAACCAGAGCTCTATGGGACCCTATCCCCTATCTAGTGCACTACTTTAGACCAGAGCTCTATGGGACCCTATCCCCTATCTAGTGCACTACTTTAGTCCAGAGCTCTATGGGACCCTATCCCCTATCTAGTGCACTACTTTAGACCAGAGCTCTATGGGACCCTATCTCCTATCTAGTGCACTACTTTTGACCAGAGCTCTATGGGACCCTATCCCCTATCTAGTGCACTACTTTAGACCAGAGCTCTATGGGAAATAGGGTACCACTTAGGACGTACCCACAGAGTCAATTGAGCCTGAATTCTCCGGCTGAGAAATGCGGTGCGAGAACTCGTTATACCTCTTTTTCTCTCTCTCTCTCTTTCTGTCTGTAACACTGTTCATCTTGATTTGAAAAGTCATATTCAATCGATCAATAATATAATAATACTCTTAGCAAAAACGTTTTATTTTTCATTTACAATCTTTAGAAGCTATGAGAGTAGAAAGGTTCAGAACTTTCGTGAAACATCACAGCTCAGTTGAAATATACACTGCTCAAAAAAATAAAGGGAACACTTAAACAACACAATGTAACTCCAAGTCAATCACACTTCTGCCAAATCAAACTGTCCACTTAGGAAGCAACACTGATTGACAATAAATTCCACATGCTGTTGTGCAAATGGAATAGACAACAGGTGGAAATTATAGGCAATTAGCAAGACACCCCCAATAAAGGAGTGGTTCTGCAGGTGGTGACCACAGACCACTTCTCAGTTCCTATGCTTCCTGGCTGATGTTTTGGTCACTTTTGAATGCTGGCGGTGCTTTCACTCTAGTGGTAGCATGAGACGGAGTCTACAACCCACACAAGTGGCTCAGGTAGTGCAGCTCATCCAGGATGGCACATCAATGTGAGCTGTGGCAAGAAGGTTTGCTGTGTCTGTCAGCGTAGTGTCCAGAGCATGGAGGCGCTACCAGGAGACAGGCCAGTACATCAGGAGACGTGGAGGAGGCCGTAGGAGGGCAACAACCCAGCAGCAGGACCGCTACCTCCGCCTTTGAGCAGGAGGAGCACTGCCAGAGCCCTGCAAAATGACCTCCAGCAGGCCACAAATGTGCATGTGTCTGCTCAAACGGTCAGAAACAGACTCCATGAGGGTGGTATGAGGGCCCGACGTCCACAGGTGGGGGTTGTGCTTACAGCCCAACACCATGCAGGACGTTTGGCATTTGCCAGAAAACACCAAGATTGGCAAATTCGCCACTGGCGCCCTGTGCACTTCACATATTAAAGCAGGTTCACACTGAGCACGTAACAGACGTGACAGAGTCTGGAGACGCCGTGGAGAACGTTCTGCTGCCTGCAACATCCTCCAGCATGACCGGTTTGGCGGTGGGTCAGTCATGGTGTGGGGTGGCATTTCTTTGGGGGGCCGCACAGCCCTCCATGTGCTCGCCAGAGGTAGCCTGACTGCCATTAGGTACCGAGATGAGATCCTCAGACCCCTTGTGAGACCATATGCTGGTGCGGTTGGCCCTGGGTTCCTCCTAATGCAAGACAATGCTAGACCTCATGTGGCTGGAGTGTGTCAGCAGTTCCTGCAAGAGGAAGGCATTGATGCCCGTTCCCCAGACCTGAATCCAATTGAGCACATCTGGGACATCATGTCTCGCTCCATCCACCAACGCCACGTTGCACCACAGACTGTCCAGGAGTTGGCGGATGCTTTAGTCCAGGTCTGGGAGGAGATCCCTCAGGAGACCATCCGCCACCTCATCAGGAGCATGCCCAGGCATGGTAGGGAGGTCATACAGGCACGTGGAGGCCACACACACTACTGAGCCTCATTTTGACTTGTTTTAAGGACATTACATCAAAGTTGGATCAGCCTGTAGTGTGGTTTTCCACTTTAATTTTGAGTGTGACTCCAAATCCAGACCTCCATGGGTTGATACATTTGATTTCCATTGATAATTTTTGTGTGATTTTGTTGTCAGCACATTCAACTATGTAAAGAAAAAAGTATTTAATAAGAATATTTCATTCATTCAGATCTAGGATGTGTTATTTTAGTGTTCCCTATATTTTTTTGAGCAGTGTATATGGCAAATAGAAATCATAACTGGATGGTGTTCAGAGATAGATGGGAGGGGTTGAGTGGAGCTGAAGGTTGGGACTAAAAACAAACAATGATAACTATTGTAAAATATACTGTGTCCATAAAATGTATATAGTCTGTATGAGCAGGAAGTAGAAGTGTTGTTGTCCATTAGTTTACTCCAATTAGGAGAGGGGTGGTGGAGTAGGGGGAAATAATAAAGGAAAATCTCTCTCTCTCTCTCTCTCTCTCTCTCTCTCTGGGAGTTTAGAGTTGGTTTGATGTGTAATATCTTGATGTACTGTGGGGTCGTTGCGCTTGTTGGGGTTTTTGTTTTTGAGTCCTGTGGGAAACACATAATTATGGGATCTGTCGTCTGAGCCTTTCAGATACCCTCTGAGAGAGTTAGTTTATCCTTTTCTATCCCTCCCTCCTTCCCTTGTTCATTTTATCAGTGTTTACCCATGAGAGATGAGAAGAGAGAAAGGAGAGAGAGAAGAGACACACACACACACTGCTGCTAACAGATGAACTTAAGAGCTGAATCTACTGATTCTGAAACAGCAGTAAATTGCATTAGTACCGTCTCCTTGCGGCGTCCGCTAACTTCCTCTGAGAAGCTGCTGCTTCAGAAAAGCACACACTGAACACTACAGACAGACTGTGATCTATTACTCTGTAGTCTATTAGAAATCAGCTTACAACAACTTCTCCTGGTCCCTCGAGCCAGAGAGGAGCAACTAGAGAGTGATGTAAAGTGTGACCGGTAGAAAGAGGCAGAGAGGAGCAACTAGAGAGTGATGTAAAGTGTGACCGGTAGAAAGAGCCAGAGAGGAGCAACTAGAGAGTGATGTAAAGTGTGACCGGTAGAAAGAGGCAGAGAGGAGCAACTAGAGAGTGATGTAAAGTGTGACCGGTAGAAAGAGCCAGAGAGGAGCAACTAGAGAGTGATGTAAAGTGTGACCGGTAGAAAGAGGCAGAGAGGAGCAACTAGAGAGTGATGTAAAGTGTGACCGGTAGAAAGAGCCAGAGCTGGAGGTAGAGGGAGATGGAGTGAGAGAACATTAGTCAAAATTAAGTGTCTGAAGTGTATATGTGCTTTCCCAGTGGATAGATTTTTATAACAACTTTAATTAGGATGTGCCTGGGCAGCTGAGTGGGACTGCTTGTTATATTTTCCTTTTAACGCCTCCTCCTCATCCTCCACTTTCTCTCTCCTAGATCTCTTTCATCTCACTTTCTCCTCTCTCCTCCCCTTCTAGACTTCTCAGTTCCCTCATTCTCCTCTCTCCTCCTCTTCCAGACTTCTCAGTTCTCTCTCTGTCCTCTCTCCTCCTCTTCCAGACTTCTCAGTTCCCTCATTCTCCTCTTCCAGACTTCTCAGTTCTCTCTCCGTCCTCTCTCCTCCTCTTCCAGACTTCTCAGTTCTCTCTCCGTCCTCTCTCCTCCTCTTCCAAACTTCTCAATTCTCTCTCTGTCCTCTCTCCTCCTCTTCCAGACTTCTCAGTTCTCTCTCTGTCCTCTCTCCTCCTCTTCCAGACTCCTCAGTTCTCTCTCCGTCCTCTCTCCTCCTCTTCCAGACTTCTCAGTTCTCTCTCCGTCCTCTCTCCTCCTCTTCCAGACTTCTCAGGGCTCTCTGTCCTCTCTCCTCCTCTACCAGACTTCTCAGTTCTCTCTCTGTCTTCTCTCCTCCTCTACCAGACTTCTCAGTTCTCTCTCTGTCCTTCCTCTTTAGCACTTCTTTCCCTTCAACTCCTTCCATAAAACCACTCTTACTCTTCTCCCCTTCTCTCTCCCCATATCTCCGACCTCTCTTTATCCCATCTCCCCTTACAGACACTCACTTCACGCTCCTACCCCCACTTCTTTCCCCCCTCATTTCTCCCCTCCCCATCTCTCTAACCTCATCGGAACAGCAACCTGCTTAGAACCAGATTGGGCATCATGAATAGTTGAGAAGCAAGGGGAGTGCTTTGCTGACTGGGTGTGTGTTCTGTCTGTTATTTTTAAACCGGTACTGCTACATCTCTCTTGTTCTCTCAGACTCAGACACACACACACACATCTCTCTTGCTCTCTCAGACACACACACACACACATCTCTCTTGCTCTCTCAGACACACACACACACACACCTCTCTTGCTCTCTCAGACACACACACACACACACACACACACACACACACACACACACACACACACACACACACACACACACACACACACACACACACACACACACACACACACACACACACACAACCGTTCAAAGGTTTGGGGCCACCTAGAAATGTCCTTGTTTTCCATGAAAACATACATGAAATGAGTTGCAAAATGAATAGGAAATATAGTCAAGACGTTGACAAGGTTATAAATAATGATTTTTAATTGAAATAATAATTGTGTCCTTCGAACTTTGCTTTAGTCAAAGAATCCTCCATTTGCAGCAATTACAGCCTTGCAGACCTTTGGCATTCTAGACTCGGCAAAAAAAGGGACCCTGTCTTCACAGAACTTCACAGATCTTCATTGTAAAGGGGTTAAACACTGTTTCCCATGCTTGTTCAATGAACCATAAACAATTAAAGAACATGCACCTGTGGAACGGTCGTTAAGACACTAACAGCTTACAGACGGTAGGCAATTAAGGTCACAGCTATGAAAACTTAGGACAGTAAAGGGGCCTTTCTACTGACTCTGAAAAACACCAAAAGAAAGATGCCCAGGGTCCCTGTTCATCTGCGTGAACGTGCCTTAGGCATGCTGCATGGAGGCATGAGGACTGCAGGGCAATAAATTGCAATGTCCGTACTGTGAGACGCCTAAGACAGCGCTACAGGGAGACAAGACGGACAGCTGATCGTCCTCGCAGTGGCAGACCACGTGTAACAACACCTGCACAGAATCGGTACATTCGAACATTACACCTGCGGGACAGGTACAGGATGGCAAAAACAACAACTGCCCGATTTACACCAGGAACGCACAATCCCTCCATCAGTGCTCAGACTGTCCGCAATAGGCTGAGAGCGGCTGGACTGAGGCTTGTAGCCTGTTGTAAGGCAGGTCCTCACCAGACATCACCGGCAACAACGTCGCCTATGGGCACAAACCCACCGTCGCTGGACCAGACAGGACTGGCAAAAAGTTATCTTCACTGACAAATCGCGGTTTTGTCTCACCAGGGGTGATGGTCGGATTTGCGTTTATCGTCGAAGGAATGAGCGTTACACCGAGGTCTGTACTCTGGAGCGGGATTGATTTGGAGGTGGAGGGTCCATCATGGTCTGGGGCGGTGTGTCACAGCATCATCGGACTGAGCTTGTTGTCATTGCAGTCAATCTCAACGCTGTGTGTTACAGGGAAGACATCCTCCTCCCTCATGTGGTACCCTATCTGCACGCCCATCCTGACATGACCCTCCAGCATGACAATGCCGTGATTTCCTGCAAGACAGGAATGTCAGTGTCTTGAGGGCTTGGGCCATTCCCCCCAGAAGTGTCCGGGAACTTGCAGGTGCCTTGGTGAAAGAGTGGGGTAACATCTCACAGCAAGAACTGGCAAATCTGGTACAGTCCATGAGGAGGAGATGCACTGCAGTACTTAATGCAGCTGGTGGCCACACCAGATACTGACTGTTACTTTTGATTTTGACCTCCCTTTGTTCAGGGACACATTATTCAATTTCTGTTAGTCACATGTCTGTGGAACTTGTTCAGTTTATGTCTCAGTTGTTGAATCTTATGTTCATACAAATATTTACACATGTTAAGTTTGCTGAAAATAAACGCAGTTGACAGTGAGAGGACGTTTATTTTTTTGCTGAGTTTAGATTTCACCCATGCTTCCTGAAGCACCTCCCACAAGTTGGATTGGCTTGATGGGCACTTCGTACGTACCATACGGTCAAGCTGCCCCCACAACAGCTCAATAGGGTTGAGATCCGGTCACTGTGCTGGCCACTCCATTATAGACAGAATACCAGCTGACTGCTTCTTCCCGAAATAGCTATTGCATCGTTTGGAGCTGTGCTTTGGGTCATCGTCCTGTTGTAGGAGGAAATTGGCTCCAATTAAGCGCCGTCCACAGGGTATGGCATGGCGTTGCAAAATGGAGTGATAGCCTTCCTTCTTCAAGATCCCTTTTACCCTGTACAAATCTACCACTTTACCACCACCAAAGCACCACCAGACCATCACATTGACTCCACCACGCTTAACAGATGGCGTCAAGCACTCCTCCAGCATCTTTTCATTTTTTCTGCGTCTCACGAATGTTCTTTGTGATCCGAACACCATAACACTTTTTTCCCAACCTTCCTCTGTCCAGTGTCTGTGTTCATTTGCCCATCTTAATCTTTTATTTTTATTGGCCAGTCTGAGATATGGCTTTTTCTTTGCAACTCTGCCTAGAAGGCCAGCATCCCGGAGTCGCCTCTTCACGTTGAGACTGGTGTTTGGCAGGTACTATTTAATGAAGCTGCCAGTTGAGGACTTGTGAGGCATCTGTTTCTCAAACTAGACACTAATGTACTTGTCCTCTTGCTCAGTTGTGCACCGGGGCCTCCCACTCCTCTTTCTATTCTGGTTAGAGACAGTTTGCGCTGTTCTGTGAAGGGAGTAGTACACAGCGTTGTACGAGATCTTCAGTTTCTTGGCATTTTCTCGCATGAATAGCCTTCATTTCTCAGAACATAGAATAGACTGACGAGTTTCAGAAGAAAGGTCTTTGTTTCTGGCATTTTGAGCCTGTAATCGAACCCACAAATGCTGATGCTCCAGATACTCAACTAGTCTAAATAAGGCCAGTTTTATTGCTTCTTTAATCAGTACAACAGTTTGCAGCTGTGCTAACATAATTGCAAAAGGGTTTTCAAATGATCAATTAGCCTTTTAAAATGATAAACTTGGATTAGCTAACACAACGTGCCATTGGAACACAGGAGTGATGGTTGCTGATAATGGGCCTCTGTACGCCTATGTAGATATACCATTAAAAATCAGCTGTTTCCAGCTACAATAGTCATTTACAACATTAACAATGTCTACACTGTATTTCTGATCAATTTGATGTTAGTTTAACTTCTTAGGGCTAGGCTCTTTTTTTCTCCACTTCCTGTCTGAATGACGTGCCCAAAGTAAACTGCCTGTAGCTCAGGCCCTGAAGCCTGGATATGCATATAATTGGTACCATTGGAAAGAAAACTATTTGAAGTTTGTAGAAATGTTAAAATAATGTAGGAGAATATAACACAATAGATATGGTAGGAGAATATAACACAATAGATATGGTAGGAGAATATAACACCCAGACCAAATAATTGTGAGAGAGAGTGGTGTGTGTGGACATGTTTATCTAGTCTTGTGGGGACCAGAAGTCCCCACACGAATAGTAAACAAACAAAAATGTGAACAACTGGGGACATTTTGTTAGTCCGCACAATGTCAAATGATATTTGTCTGTGTACTGAAGACACAGAGGTTTAATGATGTTTGTGTGTGTACTGTGGACACAGAGGTTTAATGATATTTGTGTGTGTACTGTGGACACAGAGGTTTAATGATGTTTGTGTGTGTACTGTGGACACAGAGGTTTAATGATGTTTGTGTGTGTACTGTGGACACAGAGGTTTAATGATGTTTGTGTGTACTGTGGACACAGAGGTTTAATGATATTTGTGTGTGTACTGTGGACACAGAGGTTTAATGATATTTGTGTGTGTACTGTGGACACAGAGGTTTAATGATGTTTGTGTGTACTGTGGACACAGAGGTTTAATGATATCTGTGTGTGTACTGTGGACACAGAGGTTTAATGATATTTGAAAAGGTCATATTAAAACTGACAAAAGACCAGGACCCTATTGGGTCTGAGTCACACAAATCTTACTCTTTCCATATTCATCTAGTGATTTGATTGGTTGTTGACTAGGGCCAGTGGGAGCCTGGAGGACAGATCCTTTGATATATTCCTCTTCTTTCCTCCTAAGGAGAAGTTGCCCTTTCCTGACCAGGGAATGCTAACATATCAATGGAGCCAGACTACAGAATACATACACAGACACACAGATGCACACAGACTGCACAAACCATAATTCTATGTCAGAACAGATGAGTACTTAGAACTCAGAATCAACTTCCTGGGACGTAAACAATCTACTCCCATCATCCAATCGATATCTCTGATTATGTCTACCCTGCTACAATGATAGTTCTCACTTATAGATTGTAATCAGCTTGTGTGTGTGTGTGTGTGTGGGTGCGTGTGTGCGTGCGTGTGTGTGTAGAAATTGGTTCGATAGATAGTAGGTCAATGGACTCACTGGGCTATCAATCACTTTAATTGATCCGTGGAGAGGAACAGGGGAGAGGAGGAACAGAGGAGAGGGGGAACAGAGAAGAGGAGGAACAGAGAGGAGGAACAGAGGAGAGGAGGAACAGAGGAGAGGGGGAACAGAGAAGAGGAGGAACAGAGAGGAGGAACAGGGGAGAGGAGGAACAGAGGAGAGGAGGAACAGAGGAGAGGAGGAACAGAGGAGATGGGGAACAGAGAAGAGGAGGAACAGAGAGGAGGAACAGAGGAGAGGAGGAAAAGAGGAGAGGAGGAACAGAGGAGAGGAGGAACAGAGGAGAGGGGGAACAGAGGAGAGGAACAGAGAAGAGGAACAGAGGAGAGGAGGAACAGAGGAGAGGAAGAACAGAGAAGAGGAGGAACAGAGGAGGAACAGAGGAGAGGAGGAACAGAGGAGGAACAGAGGAGAGGAGGAACAGGGGAGAGGAGGAACAGAGGAGAGGAGGAACAGAGGAGAGGAGGAACAGAGAAGAGGAGGAACAGAGAAGAGGAGGAGAGGAGGAACAGAGGAGGAACAGAGGAGAGGAGGAACAGGGGAGAGGAGGAACAGAGGAGAGGAGGAACAGAGGAGAGGAGGAACAGAGAAGAGGAGGAACAGAGGAGGAACAGAGGAGAGGAGGAACAGAGAAGAGGAGGAACAGAGGAGGAACAGAGAAGAGGAGGAACAGGGGAGAGGAGGAACAGAGGAGAGGAGGAACAGGGGAGAGGAGGAACAGAGGAGAGGAGGAACAGAGGAGAGGAGGAACAGAGGAGAGGAGGAACAGAGGAGAGGAGGAACAGAGAGAGGAGGAACAGAGAGGAGGAACAGAGGAGAGGAGGAACAGAGAGAGGAGGAACAGAGAAGAGGAGGAACAGAGGAGAGGAGGAACAGAGGAGAGGAGGAACAGAGAAGAGGAGGAACAGGAGAAGAGGAGGAACAGAGGAGAGGAAGAACAGAGAAGAGGAGGAACAGAGGAGGAACAGAGGAGAGGAGGAACAGAGGAGGAACAGAGGAGAGGAGGAACAGGGGAGAGGAGGAACAGAGGAGTGGAGGAACAGAGGAGAGGAGGAACAGAGGAGAGGAGGAACAGAGAGAGGAGGAACAGAGAGGAGGAACAGGAGGAACAGAGGAGAGGAGGAACAGAGGAGAGGAGGAACAGAGAGAGGAGGAACAGAGAAGAGGAGGAACAGAGGAGAGGAGGAACAGAGGAGGAACAGAGAAGAGGAGGAACAGAGAGAGGAGGAACAGAGAAGAGGAGGAACAGGGGAGAGGAGGAACAGAGAGGGGAGGAACAGGGGAGAGGAGGAACAGAGGAGAGGAGGAACAGAGAGGAGGAACAGAGAAGAGGAGGAACATGGGAGAGGAGGAACAGAGGAGAGGAGGAACAGGAGAAGAGGAAGAACAGAGAGGAGGAACAGAGAGAGGAGGAACAGGAGAAGAGGAAGAACAGAGAAGAGGAGGTACAGGAGAAGAGGAAGAACAGAGAAGAGGAGGAACAGAGAGGAGGAACAGAGGAGAGGAGGAACAGAGGAGAGGAGGAACAGAGGAGAGGAGGAACAGGGGAGAGGAGGAACAGAGGAGAGGAGGAACAGAGGAGAGGAGGAACAGAGGAGAGGAGGAACAGGAGAAGAGGAGGAACAGAGGAGAGGAGGAACAGAGGAGAGGAGGAACAGGAGAAGAGGAGGAACAGAGGAGAGGAACAGAGAAGAGGAACAGAGGAGAGGAGGAACAGGGGAGAGGAGGAACAGAGGAGAGGAGGAACAGGGGAGAGGAGGAACAGAGGAGAGGAGGAACAGGAGAAGAGTAGGAACAGAGGAGAGGAACAGAGAAGAGGAACAGAGGAGAGGAGGAACAGGGGAGAGGAGGAACAGAGGAGAGGAGGAACAGGGGAGAGGAACAGAGAAGAGGAACAGAGGAGAGGAGGAACAGAGGAGAGGAGGAACAGAGGAGAGGAGGAACAGAGAGAGGAGGAACAGAGAGAGGAGGAACAGGGGAGAGGAGGAACAGGGGAGAGGAGGAACAGGGGAGAGGAGGAACAGAGAGAGGAGGAACAGGGGAGAGGAGGAACAGAGGAGAGGAGGAACAGAGGAGAGGAGGAACAGGGGAGAGGAGGAACAGAGAGAGGAGGAACAGGGGAGAGGAGGAACAGAGGAGAGGAGGAACAGAGAGAGGAGGAACAGAGAGAGGAGGAACAGAGAGAGGAGGAACAGAGGAGAGGAGGAACAGAGGAGAGGAGGAACAGAGGAGAGGAACAGAGAGAGGAGGAGGAGAGGAGGAACAGAAGAGAGGAGGAACAGAGGAGAGGAGGAACAGAGGGAGGAGGAATAAAGAGGAGGAACAGGAGAGAGGAATAAAGAGGAGGAACAGGAGAGAGGAATAAAGAGGAGGAACAGAGGGAGGAAGAACATAGGAGAGGAATAAAGAGGAGGAACAGAGGAGAGGAGGAACAGAGGAGAGGAATAAAGAGGAGGACCAGGAGAGAGGAATAAAGAAGAGGAGTGTGTGTTGCTGGTACTGCAGAGGAAACAAACTATACTGATTAAAAAATATAAAACGCACCATGTAACGTGTTGGTCCCATGTTTCATGAGCTGAAATAAAACATCCCAGAAATGTTCGACGCACAAAAAGCTTATTTGTCTTAAACAATAGTTCTCACTGATAGATTGTAATCAGCTAGTCACTGTGTGTGTGTGAACATGAACATTACACAGGTGCACCTTGTGCTGGGGACAATAAATGGCCATTCTAAAATGTGCAGTTTTGTCACACAACACAATGCCACAGATGTTTCATGTTTTGAGGGAGTGTGGCAAGCTGACTGCAAGAATGTTCACCAGAGTTGTTGCCGGAGAATTTAACGTTAATTTCTTTACCATAAGCTGCCTCCAACATCGTTTTAGAGAATTTGGCAGTACGTCCAACCAGCCTCACAACCGCAGACCATGTGTAACCACGCCAACCCAGGACCTCCACATCCGGCTCCTTCACCTGCGGGATTGTCTGAGATTTGCCACCTGGACAGCTGATGAAACTGGAGTATTTCTGTCTGTAATAAAGCCCTTTTAAGGGGAAAAACTCATTTTGATTTGCTGGGCCTGGCTCCCCAGTGGGTGGGCCCATGCCCTCCCAGACCCACTCTTAGCTCCCCAGTGGGTGGGCCCATGCCCTCCCAGACCCACTCTTAGCTCCCCAGTGGGTGGGCCCATGCCCTCCCAGACCCACTCTTAGCTCCCCAGTGGGTGGGCC
The DNA here is from genome assembly GCF_045679555.1 of Salvelinus alpinus. Classification (NCBI taxonomy): domain Eukaryota; kingdom Metazoa; phylum Chordata; class Actinopteri; order Salmoniformes; family Salmonidae; genus Salvelinus; species Salvelinus alpinus. Next base: position 27,529,395 of record NC_092116.1, read on the forward strand.
CATGCCCTCCCAGACCCACTCTTAGCTCCCCAGTGGGTGGGCCCATGCCCTCCCAGACCCACTCTTAGCTCCCCAGTGGGTGGGCCCATGCCCTCCCAGACCCACTCTTGGCTCCCCAGTGGGTGGGCCCATGCCCTTCCAGACCCACTCTTAGCTCCCCAGTGGGTGGGCCCATGCCCTCCCAGACCCACTCTTAGCTCCCCAGTGGGTGGGCCCATGCCCTCCCAGACCCACTCTTAGCTCCCCAGTGGGTGGGCCCATGCCCTCCCAGACCCACTCTTGGCTCCCCAGTGGGTGGGCCCATGCCCTCCCAGACCCACTCTTGGCTCCCCAGTGGGTGGGCCCATGCCCTCCCAGACCCACTCCTGGCTCCCCAGTGGGTGGGCCCATGCCCTCCCAGACCCACTCCTGGCTCCCCAGTGGGTGGGCCCATGCCCTCCCAGACCCACTCTTGGCTCCCCAGTGGGTGGGTCCATGCCCTCCCAGACCCACTCTTGGCTCCCCAGTGGGTGGGCCCATGCCCTCCCAGACCCACTCCTGGCTCCCCAGTGGGTGGGCCCATGCCCTCCCAGACCCACTCTTGGCTCCCCAGTGGGTGGGCTCATGCCCTCCCAGACCCACTCTTGGCTCCCCAGTGGGTGGGCCCATGCCCTCCCAGACCCACTCCTGGCTCCCCAGTCATGTCCATGAAATCAAATAGATTAGGTCCTAATTCATTTATTTCAATTGAGTGATTTCCTTAGGAACTGTAACTCAGTAAAATCTTTGAAATTGTGTTTTATATTTTTGTTCATTAAAATGTAGACAGTCGGACTCTGCAGGACTATTACAACCTGTTGAAAACTATGCCAGTCAGACGGCTCAATAAAAACAGCCAGGGACGATTAATTTTCATAAAGTCAGTTATCATCCTTCTGTTGTCAAAGTACAGGTGTAGAGATATCAGGGAGAGCTTTGGGCCAGTGATGGTCACTGGTCGAGTCCCTGAGCAGGCAAGGTGGAAAAGTATTCCGTCCTGCCCTTGAGTTCAAGCCCAGCCAATCAGAATGAATGCAGTTATCCCAACTGCTCCCTGAACGCCGATGTCGATTAAGGCAGAAAAACCTCATTAAATAAATTTAATCTGTCATACCCCATCAGAACCCAAAATATAAGCTTGTTTTTACAAAGTAAATAATCATGATGTCTGGCCAGCGTATGAATTTAGTAGTTACTTTTCTCCAGCCTTTAACTGGAATTGTAAACAAAAGCGATGTGATTTGTTGCGATGGACTTCTCCATGCAAGTAGGCATCACACCTTAAAGTAAGGGCAAAAAAATGACAAGATCATTTGTTTTATAAACAATAAAACAGGGTTTATTTAATTTTCAGAGGTCTGAGCCATTTAAAAATAGCGTAACAGTAAAATCCTCTTTGTTCAAAATGTTAAAGACTTTATACATGATACACACTGTACAACATAAAATACATTTTTAGAGGCAGACAGACCTGGAGAGGAACTGAGTAGTATGCAGGCTTTAGTTCCAGCACCAGTCTAACACACCTGCTTCCGCTAATCAAGGTCCTGATGAGAGGCCGATTAGTAGAATAAAGTTGTGTAAATTGGAGCAGGGCTGGAGCAAAACCTTGACAACTCACGACAGACAGCCATCGTTTATACCGATAAAGAACACTGTTACCGTGGGTTACACAACAATATCAAAATGGTCAGTGATATTAATAGTAAATCTATTTACTTTTTCCCTCTCACTACACACTTCTAAAAATACCTTTAACTTTTAGATTAAACTTCAAACACTTGTATAAAAAGTTTAAACATGTTTTTTTCTTAAAGTGTAAAAACAGATACAAAATACAACATGAACATGTAAAAAAAAGCATTGCAGCTATAAAAAAAAAATACGCTTGATTATACAACAGAAGATGCCATCCCTTCATTATAAAAATTAACAGTGATATATATAATTATTACAAAATATATACAGTCTCTCCTTAGAATATGTACATATTCTCCCACCGACTGGTTTCTATGGGTCACTCCAACGCCCTCTCCAACGCCTTCTCCAACGCCTCCAGGTCCACCGTGGGAATTGTCGCGACTTCAAAGAAAACCCTGATGGCAAAAAAGAAAAGTCTCCATTGAAAGTATTCACTTACAAACGCAACCCCCCCCCCCCACCACGTCGCCATGTGCCGTTACGATAGAAACCTACGGGAATGACGTCACCAAGTGTAGGCGTGTGCTTTTTGTAAGAGTCGGCCCACTGCGGAACAATTGACACCAGCGCCACCATGGAAGTGACTGCAACAAAGCGTGGAAAGACGAGGGATGGCGGCCTGCCAATTCAACGTTGGCTCCTCGCACCTTGCCCCTCCGTCCACCGGGCTTGTCAATATCCACTGTCCATTCCGACACTGCTCTACCTCATTACCTCCGGCACCAAAACAGTGTCGACATACGTAAAACAGTGTTTCTATGGGGTAGGATTCAAAGAAAACCTGAAACAAGTTTAGTCAGGGGGACGGTATTTTCTTGCTCGTCTTTAAAAATGTTTTACCTTGATGATGTCAGACACAACTTGATTTTCTTTCTTCAACATGTAAAAATGCACCATTTTAACATACAGTTGAAGTCGGAAGTTTACATACACTTAGGTTGGAGTCATTAAAACTCGTTTCTCAACCACTACACATATTTCTTGTTAACAAACTATAGTTTTGGTAAGTCGGTTAGGACATGTACTTTGTGCATGACACAAGTAGTTTTTCCAACAATTGTTTACCTACAGATTATTTCACTTTATTGCAATTCCAGTGGGTCAGAAGTTTACATACACTGAGTTGACTGTGCCTTTAAACAGCTTGGAAAATACCAGAAAATGTCATGCTTTAAAAGCTTCTGATAGGCTAATTGACATAATTTGAGTCAATTGGAGGTGTACCTGTGGATGTATTTCAAGGCCTACCTTCAAACTCAGTGCCTCTTTGCTTGACATCATGGGAAAATCAAAAGAAATCAGCCAAGACCTCAGAAAATAAATAAATTGGAGACCTCCACAAGTCTGGAAATTGCTCCCAAGGACGAACCAAACGCCTGAAGGTACCACGTTCATCTGTACAAACAATAGTACGCAAGTATAAACACCATGGGACCACGCAGCCATCATACCGCTCAGGAACGAGACGCGTTGTCCCCTAAAAGTCCAAATCAATCCCAGAAAAACAGCAAAGGACCCTGTGAAGATGCTGGGGGAATCCGGTACAAAAGTATCTACATCCACAGTAAAACGAGTCCAATATCGACATAACCTGAAAGGCCGCTCAGCAAGGAAGAAGCCACTGCTCCAAATCGCCATAAAAAAGCCAGACTATGGTTTGCAACTGCACATGGGGACAATGATCGTACTTTTTGGAGAAATGTCCTCTGGTCTGATGAAACAAAAATAGAACTGTTTGGCCATAATGACCATCGTTATGTTTGGAGGAAAAAGGGGGAAGCTTGCAAGCCGAAGAACACCATCCCAACCGTGAAGCACGGGGGTGGCAGCATCATGTTGTGGGGTGCTTTGCTGCAGGAGGGACTGGTGCACTTCACAAAATAGATGGTAGGAAAATTATCTGGATATATTGACACAACATCAAGACAGTCAGGAAGTTAAAGCTTGGGCGCAAATGGGTCTTCCAAATGGACAAATGGCTTAAGGACAACAAAGTCAAGGTATTGGAGTGGCCATCACAAAGCCCTGACCTCAATCCTGTTAACAATTTGTGGGCAGAACTGAAAAAGCGTGGGCGAGCAAAGAGGCCTACAAACCTGACTCAATTACACCAGCTCTGTCAGGAGGAATGGCCCAAAATTCACCCAACTTATTGTGGGAAGCTACCCGAAACGTTTGACCCAAGTTAAACAATTTAAAGGCAATGCTACCAAATACTAATTGAGTGTATGTAAACTTCTGACCCACTGGGAATGTGATGAAAGAAATCTCTACTATTCTGACATTTCACGTTCTTAAAATAAAGTGGTGATCCTAACTGACCTAAGACAGGGAATTTTTACTAGGATTAAATGTCAGGAATTGTAAAAACTGAGTTTAAATGTATTTGGCTAAGGTGTATGTAAACTTCCGACTTCAACTGTACATAGACACTGGAAACGTGAGATAATGAACACTAGGCTGGAAAGTGGTGTAATGTAGAATGGTCCACATGCAGTCGTGACAGCGCCTCTGGAAAGTGGTGTAATTTAGAATGGTCCACATGCAGTCGTGACAGCGCCTCTGGAAAGTGGTGTAATGTAGAATGGTCCACATGCAGTCGTGACAGCGCCTCTGGAAAGTGGTGTAATGTAGAATGGTCCACATGCAGTCGTGACAGCGCCTCTGGAAAGTGGTGTAATTTAGAATGGTCCACATGCAGTCGTGACAGCGCCTCTTCCCCCTCAGGAGGTTAAAGGTTTGGCATGGGCCCTCAAATCCTCGACCGGGTAAGGACAAAATGTCGTAATATATTCCAACGTCAACAACATTTAGGACCAGTCTATGAATACAATGTGAAAATCATCGTTTTCCCAGGAGGGTCTCACCAGCTGACAACCGGGGTTGAAAATGTTTTGACTCGTGCTCCATGAACTTCTGTAGCCATTTTAGATCCAGGTACAAACTACTTCAAGCACAGCTCATGTGTTTAGTATTTGACAGATGATTAAAAGGATTTTTTTAAATATATATATATATATAGCTTTTATTCAGTCACTCTATTCATACCTTATTTTGAAAGTGAGCAAAGCCTGGGAGCTGACGGACAGTACACTTACTTGTGAGAGTACTATAATACCTAGTTTACACAGTACACTTACTTGTGAGACTACTATAATACCTAGTTTACACAGTACACTTACTTGTGAGAGTACTATAATACCTAGTTTACACAGTACACTTACTTGTGAGAGTACTTGCTCCGGACGGCCAGGAGTTTGTCGTCAGGCGGGGAGGCGAGCATGGAATGGAGCCTCCGGACAACAGGTACCAGCTCTGACACACCGTACCCAGAGTGGAAAACCAGGATGGGGGTCTAGAGTACATAGGGGTGGGTGATTAAATACGGACTATAAAGTTTAGTATTACCAGCGCCGCTGTACCGACTATGGGTGACTGGAGAGGGAGGAGAGGGAGGAGACGGGGACAGTAAGATGGCAGACAAGGCATTGAAGAACCAGGGTACGTTTTCAGACTATAACAGTTAACGGCTCATTGAGAATGGGATGTGTAATAAATACTTAGGAGAGCAGAAAGTGTAGACAGAACGGTACAGAAATACACTGAGCGGCGAAACATTATGAACACCTGCTCTTTCCATGACATGGACTGACCAGGTGAATCCAGGTGAAAGATATGATCCCTTATTGATGTCACCTGTTAAATCCACTTCAACCAGTGTAGATGAAGGGGAGGAGTCGTGTGTGAGTGAGTGTGTAGAAGCTCACCCATCCTCCCAGCTCCTTGGTGACTAGAGCCAGCAGCAGACAGGCTGAGGCCAGTAATGATCCTCTCTCTGGGACCAGATCCATCTCCTGAAGACTCAGCTCACACACATACCGGGCCAGGGTTAGAGTTTCCATACTGGCACTCACACACTGGAGAGAGAGAGAGAGAGAGAGAGATGGTTTACACACACTAGAGAGAGAGAGAGAGATGGTTACACACACTAGAGAGAGAGAGAGAGATGGTTAGAGAGAGAGAGAGAGAGATGGTTACACACACTAGAGAGAGAGAGAGAGAGAGAGATGGTTACACACACTAGAGAGAGAGAGAGAGAGATGGTTACACACACTAGAGAGAGAGAGAGAGAGAGAGATGGTTACACACACTAGAGAGAGAGAGAGAGAGAGATGGTTACACACACTAGAGAGAGAGAGAGAGAGATGGTTACACACACTAGAGAGAGAGAGAGAGATGGTTACACACACTAGAGAGAGAGAGAGAGATGGTTACACACACTGAGAGAGAGAGAGAGATGGTTACACACACTAGGAGAGAGAGAGAGGGTTACACACACTAGAGAGAGAGAGAGAGGGTTACACACACTAGAGAGAGAGAGAGAGGGTTACACACACTAGAGAGAGAGAGAGAGAGGGTTACACACACTAGAGAGAGAGAGAGAGAGGGTTACACACACTAGAGAGAGAGAGAGAGAGGGTTACACACACTAGAGAGAGAGAGAGAGATGGTTTACACACACTAGAGAGAGAGAGAGAGATGGTTACACACACTAGAGAGAGAGAGAGAGGGTTACACACACTAGAGAGAGAGAGAGAGGGTTACACACACTAGAGAGAGAGAGAGAGATGGTTACACACTAGAGAGAGAGAGAGAGAGATGGTTACACACTAGAGAGAGAGAGAGAGAGATGGTTACACACACTAGAGAGAGAGAGAGAGAGATGGTTACACACACTAGAGAGAGAGAGAGAGATGGTTACACACTAGAGAGAGAGAGAGATGGTTACACACTAGAGAGAGAGAGAGATGGTTACACACACTAGAGAGAGAGAGAGAGAGAGATGGTTACACACACTAGAGAGAGAGAGAGAGAGATGGTTACACACACTAGAGAGAGAGATGGTTACACACTAGAGAGAGAGAGAGAGATGGTTACACACACTAGAGAGAGAGAGAGAGATGGTTACACACACTAGAGAGAGAGAGAGAGAGATGGTTACACACACTAGAGAGAGAGAGAGATGGTTACACACACTAGAGAGAGAGAGAGAGATGGTTACACACACTAGAGAGAGAGAGAGAGATGGTTACACACACTAGAGAGAGAGAGAGAGAATGGTTACACACACTAGAGAGAGAGAGAGATGGTTACACACACTAGAGAGAGAGAGAGATGGTTACACACACTAGAGAGAGAGAGAGATGGTTTACACACTAGAGAGAGAGAGATGGTTACACACACTAGAGAGAGAGAGAGAGATGGTTACACACACTAGAGAGAGAGAGAGAGATGGTTACACACACTAGAGAGAGAGAGAGATGGTTACACACACTAGAGAGAGAGAGAGATGGTTACACACTAGAGAGAGAGAGAGAGAGATGGTTACACACTAGAGAGAGAGAGAGATGGTTACACACTAGAGAGAGAGAGAGATGGTTACACACTAGAGAGAGAGAGAGAGAGATGGTTACACACTAGAGAGAGAGAGAGAGAGATGGTTACACACGAGAGAGAGAGAGAGAGAGATGGTTACACACTAGAGAGAGAGAGAGAGAGAAATGGTTACACACTAGAGAGAGAGAGAGAGATGGTTACACACTAGAGAGAGAGAGAGAGAGATGGTTACACACTAGAGAGAGAGAGATGGTTACACACTAGAGAGAGAGAGATGGTTACACACTAGAGAGAGAGAGATGGTTACACACTAGAGAGAGAGAGATGGTTACACACTAGAGAGAGAGAGATGGTTACAGACTAGAGAGAGAGAGAGATGGTTACAGACTAGAGAGAGAGAGATGGTTACACACTAGAGAGAGAGAGATGGTTACAGACTAGAGAGAGAGAGAGATGGTTTACAGACTAGAGAGAGAGAGAGATGGTTACACACACTAGAGAGAGAGAGAGAGAGAGATGGTTACACACTAGAGAGAGAGAGAGAGATGGTTACACACACTAGAGAGAGAGAGAGAGAGAGAGATGGTTACACACTAGAGAGAGAGAGAGAGATGGTTACACACTAGAGAGAGAGAGAGAGATGGTTACACACTAGAGAGAGAGAGAGATGGTTACACACACTAGAGAGAGAGAGAGAGATGGTTACACACACTAGAGAGAGAGAGAGAGAGATGGTTACACACACTAGAGAGAGAGAGAGAGAGATGGTTACACACACTAGAGAGAGAGAGAGATGGTTACACACACTAAGAGAGAGAGAGAGAGATGGTTACACACTAGAGAGAGAGAGAGAGATGGTTACACACACGAGAGAGAGAGAGAGAGATGGTTACACACTAGAGAGAGAGAGAGAGATGGTTACACACTAGAGAGAGAGAGAGAGAGATGGTTACACACACTAGAGAGAGAGAGAGAGAGAGATGGTTACACACACTAGAGAGAGAGAGAGAGAGATGGTTACACACTAGAGAGAGAGAGAGAGAGAGATGGTTACACACACTAGAGAGAGAGAGAGAGAGATGGTTACACACTAGAGAGAGAGAGAGAGAGATGGTTACACACACTAGAGAGAGAGAGAGATGGTTACACACTAGAGAGAGAGAGAGAGAGATGGTTACACACTAGAGAGAGAGAGAGAGAGATGGTTACACACTAGAGAGAGAGAGAGATGGTTACACACTAGAGAGAGAGAGAGAGAGATGGTTACACACTAGAGAGAGAGAGAGAGATGGTTACACACTAGAGAGAGAGAGAGATGGTTACACACACTAGAGAGAGAGAGAGATGGTTACACACACTAGAGAGAGAGAGAGAGAGATGGTTACACACTAGAGAGAGAGAGAGATGGTTACACACTAGAGAGAGAGAGAGATGGTTACACACTAGAGAGAGAGAGAGAGAGATGGTTACACACTAGAGAGAGAGAGAGAGAGATGGTTACACACACTAGAGAGAGAGAGAGAGAGAGATGGTTTACACACTAGAGAGAGAGAGAGAGATGGTTACACACACTAGAGAGAGAGAGATGGTTACACACACTAGAGAGAGAGAGAGAGAGATGGTTACACACTAGAGAGAGAGAGATGGTTACACACTAGAGAGAGAGAGAGAGATGGTTACACACTAGAGAGAGAGATGGTTACACACTGAGAGAGAGAGAGATGGTTACACACTAGAGAGAGAGAGATGGTTACAGACTAGAGAGAGAGAGAGATGGTTACAGACTAGAGAGAGAGAGAGATGGTTACAGACTAGAGAGAGAGAGAGATGGTTACAGACTAGAGAGAGAGAGAGATGGTTACACACTAGAGAGAGAGAGAGAGATGGTTACACACTAGAGAGAGAGAGAGAGAGATGGTTACACACTAGAGAGAGAGAGAGAGAGATGGTTACACACTAGAGAGAGAGAGAGAGAGAGATGGTTACACACTAGAGAGAGAGAGAGAGAGATGGTTACACACTAGAGAGAGAGAGAGAGAGAGATGGTTACACACTAGAGAGAGAGAGAGAGAGAGATGGTTACACACTGAGAGAGAGAGAGAGAGAGATGGTTACACACACTAGAGAGAGAGAGAGAGAGAGATGGTTACACACTAGAGAGAGAGAGAGAGAGAGATGGTTTACACACTAGAGAGAGAGAGAGAGAGATGGTTACACACTAGAGAGAGAGAGAGAGAGATGGTTACACACTAGAGAGAGAGAGAGAGAGATGGTTACACACACTAGAGAGAGAGAGAGAGAGATGGTTACACACACTAGAGAGAGAGAGAGATGGTTACACACTAGAGAGAGAGAGAGAGAGATGGTTACACACTAGAGAGAGAGAGAGAGAGATGGTTACACACTAGAGAGAGAGAGAGAGAGATGGTTACACACTAGAGAGAGAGAGAGAGAGATGGTTACACACACTAGAGAGAGAGAGAGAGATGGTTACACACACTAGAGAGAGAGAGAGAGATGGTTACACACACTAGAGAGAGAGAGAGAGAGATGGTTACACACACTAGAGAGAGAGATGGTTACACACTAGAGAGAGAGAGAGATGGTTACACACTAGAGAGAGAGAGAGATGGTTACACACTAGAGAGAGAGAGAGAGAGATGGTTACACACACTAGAGAGAGAGAGAGAGAGAGATGGTTTACACACTAGAGAGAGAGAGAGAGATGGTTACACACTAGAGAGAGAGAGATGGTTACACACACTAGAGAGAGAGAGAGAGAGATGGTTACACACTAGAGAGAGAGAGATGGTTACACACTAGAGAGAGAGAGAGAGATGGTTACACACTAGAGAGAGAGAGAGAGATGGTTACACACTAGAGAGAGAGAGAGAGAGATGGTTACACACTAGAGAGAGAGAGATGGTTACACACTAGAGAGAGAGAGATGGTTACAGACTAGAGAGAGAGAGAGATGGTTACAGACTAGAGAGAGAGAGAGATGGTTACAGACTAGAGAGAGAGAGAGATGGTTACAGACTAGAGAGAGAGAGAGATGGTTACACACTAGAGAGAGAGAGAGATGGTTACACACTAGAGAGAGAGAGAGAGAGATGGTTACACACACTAGAGAGAGAGAGAGAGAGAGATGGTTACACACACTAGAGAGAGAGAGAGAGAGAGATGGTTACACACTAGAGAGAGAGAGAGATGGTTACACACTAGAGAGAGAGAGAGAGATGGTTACACACTAGAGAGAGAGAGAGAGATGGTTACACACACTAGAGAGAGAGAGAGAGAGATGGTTACACACACTAGAGAGAGAGAGAGAGAGATGGTTACACACACTAGAGAGAGAGAGAGATGGTTACACACACTAGAGAGAGAGAGAGAGGGTTACACACACTAGAGAGAGAGAGAGAGATGGGTACACACTAGAGAGAGAGAGAGAGATGGTTACACACTAGAGAGAGAGAGAGAGAGAGATGGTTACACACACTAGAGAGAGAGAGAGAGATGGTTACACACTAGAGAGAGAGAGAGAGAGAGATGGTTACACACTAGAGAGAGAGAGAGAGAGATGGTTACACACACTGAGAGAGAGAGAGAGAGAGATGGTTACACACTAGAGAGAGAGAGAGAGAGAGATGGTTACACACACTAGAGAGAGAGAGAGAGAGATGGTTACACACTAGAGAGAGAGAGAGAGAGATGGTTACACACACTAGAGAGAGAGAGAGATGGTTACACACTAGAGAGAGAGAGAGAGAGATGGTTACACACTAGAGAGAGAGAGAGAGAGATGGTTACACACTAGAGAGAGAGAGAGAGAGATGGTTACACACTAGAGAGAGAGAGAGAGATGGTTACACACTAGAGAGAGAGAGAGAGATGGTTACACACTAGAGAGAGAGAGAGATGGTTACACACACTAGAGAGAGAGAGAGAGATGGTTACACACACTAGAGAGAGAGAGAGAGAGATGGTTACACACACTAGAGAGAGAGATGGTTACACACTAGAGAGAGAGAGAGATGGTTACACACTAGAGAGAGAGAGAGATGGTTACACACACTAGAGAGAGAGAGAGAGAGATGGTTACACACACTAGAGAGAGAGAGAGAGATGGTTACACACACTAGAGAGAGAGAGAGAGAGAGATGGTTTACACACTAGAGAGAGAGAGAGAGATGGTTACACACACTAGAGAGAGAGAGAGAGAGATGGTTACACACTAGAGAGAGAGAGATGGTTACACACTAGAGAGAGAGAGAGAGATGGTTACACACTGAGAGAGAGAGAGAGATGGTTACACACTAGAGAGAGAGAGAGAGATGGTTACACACTAGAGAGAGAGAGATGGTTACACACTAGAGAGAGAGATGGTTACAGACTAGAGAGAGAGAGAGATGGTTACAGACTAGAGAGAGAGAGAGATGGTTACAGACTAGAGAGAGAGAGAGATGGTTACAGACTAGAGAGAGAGAGAGATGGTTACACACTAGAGAGAGAGAGAGAGAGATGGTTACACACTAGAGAGAGAGAGAGAGAGAGAGAGATGGTTACACACTAGAGAGAGAGAGAGAGAGAGGGGCTACACACACTAGAGAGAGAGAGAGAGAGAGAGATGGTTACACACACTAGAGAGAGAGAGAGAGAGATGGTTACACACACTAGAGAGAGAGAGAGAGAGAGATGGTTACACACTAGAGAGAGAGAGAGAGAGAGATGGTTACACACTAGAGAGAGAGAGAGAGAGAGATGGTTACACACACTAGAGAGAGAGAGAGAGATGGTTACACACACTAGAGAGAGAGAGAGAGATGGTTACACACACTAGAGAGAGAGAGATGGTTACACACACTAGAGAGAGAGAGAGAGAGATGGTTACACACACTAGAGAGAGAGAGAGAGAGATGGTTACACACTAGAGAGAGAGAGAGAGAGATGGTTACACACTAGAGAGAGAGAGAGAGAGATGGTTACACACTAGAGAGAGAGAGAGAGAGATGGTTACACACTAGAGAGAGAGAGAGAGAGAGATGGTTACACACTAGAGAGAGAGAGAGAGAGAGATGGTTACACACGAGAGAGAGAGAGAGAGAGATGGTTACACACTAGAGAGAGAGAGAGAGAGATGGTTACACACTAGAGAGAGAGAGAGAGAGAGATGGTTACACACTAGAGAGAGAGAGAGAGATGGTTACACACTAGAGAGAGAGAGAGAGATGGTTACACACTAGAGAGAGAGAGAGAGATGGTTACACACACTAGAGAGAGAGAGAGATGGTTACACACACTAGAGAGAGAGAGAGATGGTTACACACACTAGAGAGAGAGAGAGAGATGGTTACACACTAGAGAGAGAGAGAGAGATGGTTACACACTAGAGAGAGAGAGAGAGATGGTTACACACACTAGAGAGAGAGAGATGGTTACACACTAGAGAGAGAGAGATGGTTACACACACTAGAGAGAGAGAGAGAGATGGTTACACACACTAGAGAGAGAGAGAGATGGTTACACACACTAGAGAGAGAGAGAGAGAGATGGTTACACACACTGAGAGAGAGAGAGAGAGAGATGGTTACACACTAGAGAGAGAGAGAGAGATGGTTACACACACTAGAGAGAGAGAGATGGTTACACACACTAGAGAGAGAGAGAGAGATGGTTACACACTAGAGAGAGAGAGAGAGAGAGATGGTTACACACTAGAGAGAGAGAGAGAGAGAGATGGTTACACACACTAGAGAGAGAGAGAGAGAGAGAGATGGTTACACACTAGAGAGAGAGAGAGATGGTTACACACACTAGAGAGAGAGAGAGATGGTTACACACACTAGAGAGAGAGAGAGAGATGGTTACACACTAGAGAGAGAGAGAGATGGTTACACACTAGAGAGAGAGAGAGATGGTTACACACTAGAGAGAGAGAGAGAGAGATGGTTACACACACTAGAGAGAGAGAGAGAGATGGTTACACACACTAGAGAGAGAGAGAGAGATGGTTACACACACTAGAGAGAGAGAGAGAGATGGTTACACACTAGAGAGAGAGAGAGAGATGGTTACACACTAGAGAGAGAGAGAGAGAGAGATGGTTACACACACTAGAGAGAGAGAGAGAGAGAGATGGTTACACACTAGAGAGAGAGAGAGATGGTTACACACACTAGAGAGAGAGAGAGAGAGAGATGGTTACACACACTAGAGAGAGAGAGAGAGAGAGATGGTTACACACTAGAGAGAGAGAGAGAGATGGTTACACACTAGAGAGAGAGAGAGATGGTTACACACTAGAGAGAGAGAGAGAGAGATGGTTACACACTAGAGAGAGAGAGAGAGAGATGGTTACACACTAGAGAGAGAGAGATGGTTACACACTAGAGAGAGAGAGATGGTTACAGACTAGAGAGAGAGAGATGGTTACAGACTAGAGAGAGAGATGGTTACAGACTAGAGAGAGAGAGATGGTTACAGACTAGAGAGAGAGAGAGATGGTTACAGACTAGAGAGAGAGAGAGATGGTTACACACTAGAGAGAGAGAGAGAGAGAGAGATGGTTTACACACTAGAGAGAGAGAGAGAGATGGTTACACACACTAGAGAGAGAGAGAGAGATGGTTACACACACTAGAGAGAGAGAGAGAGAGAGATGGTTACACACACTAGAGAGAGAGAGAGAGATGGTTACACACGAGAGAGAGAGAGAGAGATGGTTACACACGAGAGAGAGAGAGAGAGATGGTTACACACACTAGAGAGAGAGAGAGAGATGGGTACACACACTAGAGAGAGAGAGAGAGAGAGATGGTTACACACACGAGAGAGAGAGAGAGATGGTTACACACACTAGAGAGAGAGAGAGATGGTTACACACACTAGAGAGAGAGAGAGATGGTTACACACTAGAGAGAGAGAGAGAGAGAGATGGTTACACACACTAGAGAGAGAGAGAGAGATGGTTACACACTAGAGAGAGAGAGAGAGAGAGATGGTTACACACGAGAGAGAGAGAGAGAGAGAGATGGTTACACACACTAGAGAGAGAGAGAGAGAGAGATGGTTACACACTAGAGAGAGAGAGAGAGAGAGATGGTTACACACACTAGAGAGAGAGAGAGAGAGAGATGGTTACACACACTAGAGAGAGAGAGAGAGAGAGATGGTTACACACACTAGAGAGAGAGAGAGAGAGAGATGGTTACACACTAGAGAGAGAGAGAGAGAGATGGTTACACACACTAGAGAGAGAGAGAGATGGTTACACACACTAGAGAGAGAGAGAGAGAGAGATGGTTACACACTAGAGAGAGAGAGAGAGATGGTTACACACTAGAGAGAGAGAGAGATGGTTACACACTAGAGAGAGAGAGAGAGAGATGGTTACACACTAGAGAGAGAGAGAGAGAGATAGTTACACACTAGAGAGAGAGAGAGAGAGATGGTTACACACTAGAGAGAGAGAGAGAGAGATGGTTACACACACTAGAGAGAGAGAGAGAGATGGTTTACACACTAGAGAGAGAGAGAGAGAGATGGTTACACACTAGAGAGAGAGATGGTTACACACTAGAGAGAGAGAGAGATGGTTACACACTAGAGAGAGAGAGAGATGGTTACACACACTAGAGAGAGAGAGAGAGAGATGGTTACACACACTAGAGAGAGAGAGAGAGAGAGATGGTTACACACACTAGAGAGAGAGAGAGATGGTTTACACACTAGAGAGAGAGAGAGAGATGGTTACACACACTAGAGAGAGAGAGAGAGATGGTTACACACTAGAGAGAGAGAGAGAGAGATGTTTACACACACTAGAGAGAGAGAGATGGTTACACACTAGAGAGAGAGAGAGAGAGAGATGGTTACACACTAGAGAGAGAGAGAGAGAGATGGTTACACACTAGAGAGAGAGAGATGGTTACACACTAGAGAGAGAGAGATGGTTACAGACTAGAGAGAGAGAGAGATGGTTACAGACTAGAGAGAGAGAGAGATGGTTACAGACTAGAGAGAGAGAGAGATGGTTACAGACTAGAGAGAGAGAGAGATGGTTACAGACTAGAGAGAGAGAGAGATGGTTACACACTAGAGAGAGAGAGAGATGGTTACACACTAGAGAGAGAGAGAGATGGTTACACACTAGAGAGAGAGAGAGAGAGAGAGATGGTTACACACACTAGAGAGAGAGAGAGAGAGAGATGGTTACACACACTAGAGAGAGAGAGAGAGAGAGATGGTTACACACACTAGAGAGAGAGAGAGAGAGAGAGATGGTTACACACACGAGAGAGAGAGAGAGAGAGAGATGGTTACACACACTAGAGAGAGAGAGAGAGAGATGGTTACACACTAGAGAGAGAGAGAGAGATGGTTACACACTAGAGAGAGAGAGAGAGATGGTTACACACTAGAGAGAGAGAGAGAGATGGTTACACACACTAGAGAGAGAGAGAGAGAGATGGTTACACACACTAGAGAGAGAGAGAGAGAGATGGTTACACACTAGAGAGAGAGAGAGAGAGAGATGGTTACACACTAGAGAGAGAGAGAGAGAGATGGTTACACACTAGAGAGAGAGAGAGAGAGATGGTTACACACTAGAGAGAGAGAGAGAGAGAGAGATGGTTACACACTAGAGAGAGAGAGAGAGAGAGAGATGGTTACACACTAGAGAGAGAGAGAGATGGTTACACACTAGAGAGAGAGAGAGATGGTTACACACTAGAGAGAGAGAGAGAGATGGTTACACACACTAGAGAGAGAGAGAGATGGTTACACACACTAGAGAGAGAGAGAGAGAGAGATGGTTACACACACTAGAGAGAGAGAGAGAGATGGTTACACACTAGAGAGAGAGAGAGAGATGGTTACACACACTAGAGAGAGAGAGATGGTTACACACTAGAGAGAGAGAGATGGTTACACACTAGAGAGAGAGAGAGATGGTTACACACTAGAGAGAGAGAGAGAGATGGTTACACACACTAGAGAGAGAGAGAGATGGTTACACACACTAGAGAGAGAGAGAGAGAGAGATGGTTACACACACTAGAGAGAGAGAGAGAGATGGTTACACACTAGAGAGAGAGAGAGAGATGGTTACACACACTAGAGAGAGAGAGATGGTTACACACACTAGAGAGAGAGAGAGAGATGGTTACACACTAGAGAGAGAGAGAGAGAGAGATGGTTACACACTAGAGAGAGAGAGAGAGAGAGATGGTTACACACACTAGAGAGAGAGAGAGAGAGAGATGGTTACACACTAGAGAGAGAGAGAGATGGTTACACACTAGAGAGAGAGAGAGAGATGGTTACACACACTAGAGAGAGAGAGAGAGATGGTTACACACACTAGAGAGAGAGAGAGAGAGAGATGGTTACACACACTAGAGAGAGAGAGAGAGATGGTTACACACTAGAGAGAGAGAGAGATGGTTACACACTAGAGAGAGAGAGAGAGATGGTTACACACACTAGAGAGAGAGAGAGAGATGGTTACACACTAGAGAGAGAGAGAGAGAGAGATGGTTACACACTAGAGAGAGAGAGAGAGAGAGATGGTTACACACACTAGAGAGAGAGAGAGAGAGAGAGATGGTTACACACTAGAGAGAGAGAGAGAGAGAGAGATGGTTACACACACTAGAGAGAGAGAGAGAGAGAGAGATGGTTACACACTAGAGAGAGAGAGAGATGGTTACACACTAGAGACACAGAGAGAGATGGTTAGACACTAGAGAGAGAGAGAGATGGTTACACACTAGAGAGAGAGAGAGAGAGAGATGGTTACACACTAGAGAGAGAGAGAGATGGTTACACACTAGAGAGAGAGAGAGATGGTTACACACTAGAGAGAGAGAGAGAGAGATGGTTACACACTAGAGAGAGAGAGAGAGAGATGGTTACACACTAGAGAGAGAGAGAGAGAGATGGTTACACACACTAGAGAGAGAGAGAGAGATGGTTACACACACTAGAGAGAGAGAGAGAGATGGTTACACACACTAGAGAGAGAGAGATGGTTACACACTAGAGAGAGAGAGATGGTTACACACTAGAGAGAGAGAGATGGTTACACACTAGAGAGAGAGAGATGGTTACACACTAGAGAGAGAGAGAGAGAGATGGTTACACACTAGAGAGAGAGAGAGAGAGATGGTTACACACACTAGAGAGAGAGAGAGAGAGATGGTTACACACACTAGAGAGAGAGAGAGATGGTTTACACACTAGAGAGAGAGAGAGAGATGGTTACACACACTAGAGAGAGAGAGAGAGATGGTTACACACTAGAGAGAGAGAGAGATGGTTACACACTAGAGAGAGAGAGAGAGGGTTACACACTAGAGAGAGAGAGAGATGGTTACACACACTAGAGAGAGAGAGAGATGGTTACACACTAGAGAGAGAGAGAGATGGTTACACACTAGAGAGAGAGAGAGATGGTTACACACTAGAGAGAGAGAGAGATGGTTACACACTAGAGAGAGAGAGAGATGGTTACACACTAGAGAGAGAGAGAGATGGTTACACACTAGAGAGAGAGAGAGAGATGGTTACACACTAGAGAGAGAGAGATGGTTACACACTAGAGAGAGAGAGAGAGAGTTACACACACTAGAGAGAGAGAGAGAGAGATGGTTACACACTAGAGAGAGAGAGATGGTTACACACACTAGAGAGAGAGAGAGAGAGATGGTTACACACTAGAGAGAGAGAGAGAGATGGTTACACACTAGAGAGAGAGAGATGGTTACACACTAGAGAGAGAGAGAGAGATGGTTACACACTAGAGAGAGAGAGAGAGAGAGATTACACACTAGAGAGAGAGAGAGAGATGGTTACACACTAGAGAGAGAGAGAGAGAGATGGTTACACACTAGAGAGAGAGAGATGGTTACACACTAGAGAGAGAGAGATGGTTACAGACTAGAGAGAGAGAGATGGTTACAGACTAGAGAGAGAGAGAGATGGTTACAGACTAGAGAGAGAGAGAGATGGTTACAGACTAGAGAGAGAGAGAGATGGTTACACACTAGAGAGAGAGAGAGATGGTTACACACTAGAGAGAGAGAGAGAGAGATGGTTACACACTAGAGAGAGAGAGAGAGAGAGAGAGATGGTTACACACACTAGAGAGAGAGAGAGAGAGATGGTTACACACTAGAGAGAGAGAGAGAGAGAGAGATGGTTACAGACTAGATGCTGCAGACAAGAGGATCAACATGCATAGTGTTGCACATTTGGAGAATATTCAGAGGTGGACACCTCTGAAATATATGCAAATACATTTTAATACCATTTAAATGCAGATGTTTTTTTTGCATTGGATATATTTATAATATGGAGACAAACATAAGGTAAAAGGGTTATCATAAGTAGACAGTTACAAATGATTAAATCCTAACAGAAATTACAAATTAAATGAGTTGACTTCACATTGGATGATTTCACTGAACAACAGGGAACATTGAATGATACATCACATCTCCCAAAAACGGTTTCAACATACATCTGTAAAATGATAGTCTAGAAACTAGAGCTTTGGTTGTCTTCCTCTCAGGCTTCCATGTCGTCTCTCTGGACCTCCTCAATGTCCACCTCTTGAACATCAGACTGAGGCCTCATCTTCACTGTCACTTTCATACCTAGTTGAGGATGGCTCGTTGTCAGGATCAAAAAGCCTCAAATTTGCCCGGATGGCCACCAATTTTTCAACCCTTGTATTGGTCAGCCTGTTGCGTGCTTTGGTGTGTGTGTGTCCGCACACAAGGACCAGTTGTGCTCTGAGGCGGCTGATGTTGGTGGGATTTGGGGGATGATGAAGGCAACAGGGGAAAGAGCCTCAGATCCACAAAGTCCCTTCCACCAGCTGGCTGATGAGATATGTTGGCACGACTGCCATATTGCATCTCCATCCCAAAGCCCTGGCTTGAAAGTTACCTCGCCAGACTGCCAAGGACCTTGCCCTCATCCAGACCAAGGTGGCGAGACACGGTAGTGATGACACCATAGGCCTTGTTGATCTCTACACCAGACAGGATGCTCTTGCCAGCATCCTTGGGGTCCTACATGTACGCTGTGGCGTGTATGGGCTTCAGGCAGAAGTCTTCACGCTTTTTGATGCATTTCAGAACTGCAGTTTCCTCTGATTGGAGCAACAGTGAAGTGGGCAGGGCAGTAAGGATTTATTCTCTTACATCTGCAAGCAGAGTCTGAACATCAGACAGGATGGCATTGTCTCCCTCAATCCGTGCAATGGCTACCCCTATAGGTTTCAGGAGTTTCAGGCTGCTTACCACTCTCGCCCAAAATACATCATCCAGGAGTATCCTCTTGATATCAGCAGACTGAAATGGCCATTTCTTGGACTCCTTCCCCTCCAGGAGACTGTCAAACAGGATGACAACACCACCCCAACGGGTGTTGCTGGGCAGCTTCAATGTGGTGCTCTTATTCCTCTCACTTTGCAGATGAGTGAAGGGCGTCTGAAAGCAACATAGAGACCGGTGTGTGTGTTGTCCCTTGTCTCTGTGCCCTTGTAGAATATACTGGTTGAGGGGTGGAGATGTAGTTAATTATTTCTTGCCCACAAACATTCAACCACCCATCAGAGATTACTGCAATACAGTTTGCTTTCTCTATGATTTGCTTGACCTTCACTTGAACTTTGAACTCTGCATCCAGCAAATGAGTAGATAAAGCATGTCTGGTTGGAGGGGTGTAAGCTGGGCGAAGAACATTCAGAAATCTCTTCCAATACACATTGCCTGTGAGCATCAGAGGCGAACCAGTTGCTGAACACAGCACGAGCAAGACAATCTGCATTTCTCTGACTACGTTCCTCCATTGAGTCAAAAAACCATCTGATTCCAGGAGGACCATGAGCTGTTGCTATCGATAAGTTGTCCGAGTCATCATTTTCACCTCCAATAGAAGTAGAGGGACTTTTGTCAGAGGTTGCTTGTTGTGAGCGCTGAGGGAACTTTATGCACTTGGCCAGATGATTCTGCATCTTTGTTGTTGCATTCTTCACATGTGATTTAGCACAGTATTTGCAAATGTACAGAGCTTTTCCTTCTACATTAGCTGCAGTGAAATGTCTCCACACATCAGATAGTGCCCGTGGCATTTTCCTGTAAAAATTTGAAGAGAATTGTAAAAAATACAATTCCATGTACAGATAAATAGTTAGACTCCTTTGTAAGATAAATGTTTTAAAATGAAACATGTATGGAAACAGGTGAATTAACACTCCTCAGTTAGCAGGCTCAAGCAAGCTAAAACCCACATGGTAGCAAAAACTAACCAGTAGAAATTGTTAACAAGTTAGAAATTATTTAAACACGGCTGTAGGCTACTATTTACTAGTTAATTTTTTTGTTATGTCAAAATATATTCACCCCATCCAGTATTGTAGTCAAAACTTACCAGAATGCATGTTGTCCTTGGCTCAGACAGTGTAGTAGTGTGGGCTCAATAGCATCTCATTAGTGTGCAAGATCTTGAGAATCAGCAGCACATGTGATGGAAGAATGCACTGTACACGCAGAGGGCTGCAATTCCATTGGGGATAGTTTAACCAGAATAGGCCACAACACCTAGAATTGCCTTGTTTATCCCACAAAAAAAGGTCCACTGTTATAAGCTAACTTTTGATGGATTAAAGCAAAACTCCCGGGTCCATGGGACATTTCTAGAAATGTACCGGAAGGTTTCTGACCCGTTGCAACCCTAAACATCCAACTCACAGGAGGTTGACAGCACCTTAAGTGGGGGAGGACGGCTCATAGTAATGGCAACGAACTCAAAACACATGGTTTCCATACGTTTGATGCCATTTTACACAGGCAGAGAGATACCTCTCACACCCTATAGAAAGGAGGGGGTCTCGCACACGTGCAGGGTTTTTTCTGCATAGAAAAGTATTGGGCGGGCCGCCTATGACCAAACCGTGTGCAGAAAAAGAAACACACAGTAAACTAGAACCAGATATAAAGTACGGAGAAAATATAATCGATGTTTAAATAAGATCTTTGAGCACTAACAAACATAATAAAAGCAAGACCGTCAGAATCTAAGACGTAAAACATTGTGCATTCAGGGGTGTTGATGGCATGGGGTTGATTTTGTTACGTTTGATTCACTCAAACAGCATAAAATGTGTCAAAATGCAGGAAATTGGCTTTGAAACAGCGGCATTTTAAATCGCTGCGGCCAACGAGAGGGCCTCTGTTCAGTTGGCCACACCCACCACCACCACAGCCTCATTATGACCCAGGAAGAACCCTGTACCTTGGCATATCGCCTGAGGAAGCGGTAGGGGATGGGGATGTTGATGTCGAACCCCAGCGCCTGCAGGATGCTCGTCTCCATAGCAATAACCTCCTCCCTCTTGTACGCATCGTCACAGACGTACAGGAAGTCGTCCACGCAGGGCGGACAGCGCTCCTGATGGAGGGAGAGAGAAAGGATGGTGGGTAAGAGAATTACACAAACAGAGTTAAGAGAGCCCAAGTGAGAGAACACTTTGGGCACAATGAGCCTGTCACCCCTGTCCTCCATCCCTCACCTCTCCTACCGTTAACCGGAGCAGCGGACAGGTAGTGTGTGTTCAATATCCCTCACCTCTCCTACCGTTAACCGGAGCAGAGGACAGGTAGTGTGTGTTCAATATCCCTCACCTCTCCTACCGTTAACCGGAGCAGAGGACAGGTAGTGTGTGTGTGTTTAATATCCCTCCCTCTCCTACCGTTAACCGGAGCAGAGGACAGGTAGTGTGTGTGTGTTTAATATCCCTCACCTCTCCTACCGTTAACCGGAGCAGAGGACAGGTAGTGTATGTGTGTTTAATATCCCTCACCTCTCCTACCGTTAACCGGAGCAGAGGACAGGTAGTGTGTGTTCAATATCCCTCACCTCTCCTACCGTTAACCGGAGCAGAGGACAGGTAGTGTATGTGTGTTTAATATCCCTCCCTCTCCTACCGTTAACCGGAGCAGAGGACAGGTAGTGTGTGTGTGTTTAATATCCCTCACCTCTCCTACCGTTAACCGGAGCAGAGGACAGGTAGTGTGTGTGTTCAATATCCCTCACCTCCCCTACCGTTAACCAGAGCAGAGGACAGGTAGTGTGTGTGTTCAATATCCCTCACCTCTCCTACCGTTAACCGGAGCAGAGGACAGGTAGTGTGTGTGTTCAATATCCCTCACCTCCCCTACCGTTAACCAGAGCAGAGGACAGGTAGTGTGTGTGTTCAATATCCCTCACCTCTCCTACCGTTAACCGGAGCAGAGGACAGGTAGTGTGTGTGTTCAATATCCCTCACCTCCCCTACCGTTAACCAGAGCAGAGGACAGGTAGTGTGTGTGTTCAATATCCCTCACCTCTCCTACCGTTAACCGGAGCAGAGGACAGGTAGTGTGTGTGTTCAATATCCCTCACCTCCCCTACCGTTAACCGGAGCAGAGGACAGGTAGTGTGTGTGTTCAATATCCCTCACCTCTCCTACCGTTAACCGGAGCAGCGGACAGGTAGTGTGTGTTCAATATCCCTCACCTCTCCTACCGTTAACCGGAGCAGCGGACAGGTAGTGTGTGTTCAATATCCCTCACCTCTCCTACCGTTAACCGGAGCAGCGGACAGGTAGTGTGTGTTCAATATCCCTCACCTCTCCTACCGTTAACCGGAGCAGAGGACAGGTAGTGTGTGTGTGTTTAATATCCCTCCCTCTCCTACCGTTAACCGGAGCAGAGGACAGGTAGTGTGTGTGTGTTTAATATCCCTCACCTCTCCTACCGTTAACCGGAGCAGAGGACAGGTAGTGTATGTGTGTTTAATATCCCTCACCTCTCCTACCGTTAACCGGAGCAGAGGACAGGTAGTGTGTGTGTGTTTAATATCCCTCACCTCTCCTACCGTTAACCGGAGCAGAGGACAGGTAGTGTATGTGTGTTTAATATCCCTCCCTCTCCTACCGTTAACCGGAGCAGAGGACAGGTAGTGTGTGTGTGTTTAATATCCCTCACCTCTCCTACCGTTAACCGGAGCAGAGGACAGGTAGTGTGTGTGTTCAATATCCCTCACCTCCCCTACCGTTAACCGGAGCAGAGGACAGGTAGTGTGTGTGTTCAATATCCCTCACCTCCCCTACCGTTAACCAGAGCAGAGGACAGGTAGTGTGTGTGTTCAATATCCCTCACCTCTCCTACCGTTAACCGGAGCAGAGGACAGGTAGTGTGTGTGTTCAATATCCCTCACCTCCCCTACCGTTAACCGGAGCAGAGGACAGGTAGTGTGTGTTCAATATCCCTCACCTCTCCTACCGTTAACCGGAGCAGAGGACAGGTAGTGTGTGTTCAATATCCCTCACCTCTCCCTACCGTTAACCGGAGCAGAGGACAGGTAGTGTGTGTGTTCAATATCCCTCACCTCTCCTACCGTTAACCGGAGCAGCGGACAGGTAGTGTGTGTTCAATATCCCTCACCTCTCCTACCGTTAACCGGAGCAGCGGACAGGTAGTGTGTGTTCAGTATCCCTCACCTCTCCTACCGTTAACCGGAGCAGAGGACAGGTAGTGTGTGTGTGTTTAATATCCCTCCCTCTCCTACCGTTAACCGGAGCAGAGGACAGGTAGTGTGTGTGTGTTTAATATCCCTCACCTCTCCTACCGTTAACCGGAGCAGAGGACAGGTAGTGTATGTGTGTTTAATATCCCTCACCTCTCCTACCGTTAACCGGAGCAGAGGACAGGTAGTGTGTGTTCAATATCCCTCACCTCTCCTACCGTTAACCGGAGCAGAGGACAGGTAGTGTATGTGTGTTTAATATCCCTCCCTCTCCTACCGTTAACCGGAGCAGAGGACAGGTAGTGTGTGTGTGTTTAATATCCCTCACCTCTCCTACCGTTAACCGGAGCAGAGGACAGGTAGTGTGTGTGTGTTTAATATCCCTCACCTCTCCTACCGTTAACCGGAGCAGAGGACAGGTAGTGTGTGTGTTCAATATCCCTCACCTCCCCTACCGTTAACCAGAGCAGAGGACAGGTAGTGTGTGTGTTCAATATCCCTCACCTCTCCTACCGTTAACCGGAGCAGAGGACAGGTAGTGTGTGTGTTCAATATCCCTCACCTCCCCTACCGTTAACCAGAGCAGAGGACAGGTAGTGTGTGTGTTCAATATCCCTCACCTCTCCTACCGTTAACCGGAGCAGAGGACAGGTAGTGTGTGTGTTCAATATCCCTCACCTCCCCTACCGTTAACCGGAGCAGAGGACAGGTAGTGTGTGTTCAATATCCCTCACCTCTCCTACCGTTAACCGGAGCAGAGGACAGGTAGTGTGTGTTCAATATCCCTCACCTCTCCTACCGTTAACCGGAGCAGAGGACAGGTAGTGTGTGTTTAATATCCCTCACCTCTCCTACCGTTAACCGGAGCAGAGGACAGGTAGTGTGTGTTTAATATCCCTCACCTCTCCTACCGTTAACCGGAGCAGAGGACAGGTAGTGTGTGTGTGTTTAATATCCCTCACCTCTCCTACCGTTAACCAGATCAGAGGACAGGTAGCGTGTGTGTGTTCAATATCCCTCCCCTCTCCTACCGTTAACCGGAGCAGAGGACAGGTAGTGTGTGTGTGTTTAATATCCCTCACCTCTCCTACCGTTAACCGGAGCAGAGGACAGGTAGTGTATGTGTGTTCAATATCCCTCACCTCAAACTTGGATGCTATGAGCATGGCTGTAGAGCCTATAAGCTGTAGATTCTCTCTGATGACCGGCACAGTGGACAGGAAGTGGTCTGTCACCTTCACAGCCAGGTACAGAGTCTCATGGTTCAGCTCAAAGTTCTCCTGGAAACAGAGTAAACACACACTTTCTCCATCACACAAAGAACCAGTGTCTCATCTTGCCTCCTATTTCAAATGGTCTGTACTACGGGCACACTGCGCTGTAGTGTTACTATAGTAGCAAGTATACTGGATTCCTGACCTGCACCTCGACCAGCCAGTCCACCAGGACGGCCCTCATCCCAGCGTTCAGACTGGGCTGGATGGACATATAGTCAGACAGGATGAACTTCTCCTCTCTGGCCTTGAGATAATCAAATATTTCCTTGGCGTACTGAGCAGTCAGAGTGGGGTCGTTCTGGTGCTGGGCGTCTATATCAAACTCCTCAGGGATCTGAGACAGAGGGAGGCAAGGAGAGAGAGAGACGGAGGCAAGGAGAGAGAGAGACAGAGAGAGGGAAGGAGAGAGAGAGAGAGGGAAGGAGAGAGAGAGAGAGACAGAGAGAGGGAAGGAGAGAGACAGAGGCAAGGAGAGAGAGACGGAGGCAAGGAGAGAGAGAGACAGAGAGAGGGAAGGAGAGAGAGAGACAGAGAGAGGGAAGGAGAGAGAGAGAGGGAGGGAAGAGTGATATTTAGGTGCAGTACAAACCAGCTGTACAGAACAGTGCTAGACAATGAGTTCCATAGAACTATTCCTGACTGTCCCCATGTACAGCACCAGTCAAAAGGTTGGACACCTACTCATTCCAGGGTTTATTTTTACTATTTTCTACATTGTAGAATAATAGTGAAAACATCAAAACTATGAAATAACACATATGGAATCATGTAGTAACCAAAAAATAACCAAAAAATAAAGTGATCAAATATATATTTTATAAAGTAGCCACCCTTTTCCTTGACAACTTTGCAGACTCTTGGCATTCTCTCAACAAGTTTCATTAAGAATGCTCTTCCAACTGTCTTGAAGGAGTTCCCACATATGCTGAGCACCCGTTGGCTGCTTTTCCAACACTCTGCGGTCCAACTCATCTCAAACCATCTGAATTGGGTTTAGGTCAGGTGATTGTGGAGGCCAGGTCATCTGATGCAGCACTCCATCACGCTAGTGATTGGTCAAATAGCCCTTACACAGCCTGGAGGAGTGTTTGGGGTGATTGTCCTTTTCAAAAACAAATGATAGTCCCACTAGGCGCAAACCAGATGGGATGGCGTATAGCTGCAGAGTGCTGTGGTAGCCATGCTGGCGACGTGTGCCTTGAATTCTAAATAAGTCACAGTGTCACCATCACACCTCCTCCATGCTTCACGGTGGGAACCACACATGCAGAGATCATCCGTTCACCTCCTCTGCGTCTGACAAAGACACGACGGTTGAGGCACATCAGACCAAAGGACAGATTTCCACCGGTCTAATGTCCATTGCTCGTGTTTCTTGGCCCAAGCACATCTTCTTATTAGTGTACTTTAGTAGCGGTTTCTTTGCAGCAATTCGACCATGAAGGCCTGTCTTAAAGTAATGGACTGTCATTTCTCTTTGCTTATTTGAGCTGTTCATGCCATAATATGGACTTGGTCTTTTACCATCTTCTGTATACTCTCCCTACCTTGTAACACAAGTGACTGGCACAAACGGATTTGGAAGGAAATAAATTCCACAAATTAACTTTTAACAAGGCACACCTGTTAATTGAAATGCATTCCAGGTGACTACCTCATGAAGCTGGTTGAGAGAATGCCAAGAGTGTGCAAAGCTGTCAAGGCAAAAAGTGGCTACTTTGAAGAATCTCAAATATAAAATATATTTTGATTTGTTTAACACGTGTGGTTACTACATGATTCCATATGTGTAATTTCATTGTTTTGACGTCTTCACTATTATTCTACAATGTAGAAAACCGTAAAAATAAAGAAAAACCCTGGAATGAGAAGGTGTCCAAACTTTTGACTGGTACTGTAGATCCCACTGTGGTGCTCCATTAGCCTACCTGTGGTCTCCGGAGGTGGGGGGGCAACTCCCTAGGTGGAACAGCCTCCACCACCACAAGCTCTTCAACTGGACTCTCCTCCTCCCCCCTCTGTTTCTCCTCCTCCGGACTCTCTGAGCTCACTGATTCAGACCTGGAGACGGGTAGGAATAGGCTGAAGGGTTTAGATTTAGCATCGGTTCCTATCCAGAGCAACAGTCCGTGTCTATACAGCAGTCACTGCAAGCAAACGTCCCTCAGTAGAAGGCAGAGAAAGTTCCTGTTTTGATGTATTGCTGTGCTGTGGAATGTTGTGAATCTATCGTATTGATGAACTCAAAAAAAAGAGGACAAACTTCCACCGTCTCGCAATAAGAGATGAGTGATCAAGGAACTCAGTATCCTAATAGGCATATTTCACTGCCCCCATAACAAGCATCATAAACATATACAATTACTCCATCCCTTTATAATGTGGCCCCCTTTATTCTCTCTCACCTTCACAGATAAACAACCACACCGTTCTTCACAGCCCATGAAACCTAACGACAGCACAGATGGAGAGAGGAGGAGGGGGTCTAGAAAAACGAGTTACTTTTTAAGGTTGGCTTCATTCTTGTCTGACACCGAGGCGGTGGCCTTCTTCTTCTGCGTCTTCTTCAGGGAGTTCTTCTTGGTACCTGGAAGGCTGATGTGAACCTTGTGTGCCTGGAAGCCAAGCAGACCAGAGAGTCAACGCCACAGTCTTTTCATAGTGTGCAGATGAGGCAGATTATTCACTTGTTATAGATCGGCCTGTGTGTCACGTTACTCGTACGTTTGACACCAATCCCCTATTGGCATAATACTTTTTTTATTTTTTTATTGCCAAGACAGAAGTTAAGTAATTGTTTCTCAAGTTGAGATCTACCCCACCATACAACCAACTGCCAAACAAGACCGAAAGTGGCTTTCGGTGCCAGTCTGCAATGAACACCAGCTGAAAACCCAGTGGAAGGCTCTGGTAGAGTCTCATTCCCCAGGAGACCATTCAGACCCTGTTCTGTGGTGTATTCATTTCAAACCAAGACCGTAGAAAACAGTTGCAAAAACTAGGAATGCACGATATAGCAAAAATCATATTGGAATCGGACGACATTTTGCTAAAAATCGGCCCGATGTCTAGTTTAACTCCGATGTGTAAACCCGATGTCTAGATTAACTCCGATGTGTAAACCCGATGTCTAGTTTAACTCCGATGTGTAAACCCGATGTCAAAGCTGACGTGCGTACCTATATAACGTAATGACGCCATGAATATAGTGCAGCACAGCATTCCTAACCTAGCCCACAATGTCTGCTATGTGGAGCAAGCAGTCAACGCGTGGAGCAAGCAGTCAACGCGTGGAGCAAGCAGTCAACGCGCGGAGCAAGCAGTCAACGCGCGGAGCAAGCAGTCAACGCGCGGAGCAAGCAGTCAACGCGCGGAGCAAGCAGTCAACGCGCGGAGCAGTCATTTGAAAGAGTAAGAACACTTCAGCGAGACGACTCAAAAGGTAAAATCCATTAATGCCAGGATAATGGAATTCATTGCCCTTGACAATGAATCGTTCTCTGTCGTTAACTGCCAACATCATCCACTTGGAAAAGTACTCTGAGTCTATTTACTGCCGTCGTCACCACGCTAGGTACAAGGACAACTACTTCCATACAGACAAGAAACTGGTTTTACGTGAAAAGTTAGACAAAAACGTTTCGCAACGGAAAACAAGTTTGTTGGACAAATTCAGGTTAGTCCCTCCCAGTTGAATTAGGTTCTGTTTGGTTCTAGTGAATACGACCCAGATAGATGGACTGAAAGAGGACAGAGACTTACATTGGTGATGTCTACGAAGGCTGTCCTCTTCTTAGGGGCTCCTTGGGGAGAGGAGGACGACCTCTTGACCTGGGGGCCTTCCTCCTAAAACACAGAGCTATGTTATTTGATATGGAGCTATGCAATGAAGAGTGATAGCAAGACACCATTGAGGTTAGTTTAGTTCACGCAGGACCAGCAGTTTCATTGAGCGATAAGAGGGGTTAAGTTGACCAGCAGATATCAGACAGACTCAATTTCAAAACGTTGTGGGATATGCAATATGCCCTGGCAACACAGACACATTTTTAGCAAGCTTACCCCAATTGATGTACCTAGACATGCAATAAATATGTTGGCTGGTTACAAAGCTGGATACAGACAACAATATAAAAAAGAAAACCGTCAGAGGCAGAGCTGCCTCCTACTGGAGAGCTAGTAAGCAACTGAGTGGTGTACGTTTTTGTTCCAGCACTACACTAAAAACACCATCCCTAATCAACAGTGGGAGGCTATTATTAGTCAAATTACCTGATTCTCCATCCCTTTGCCAAGTAATTTGGGTATTTTACTGCCAGCAGTAACACTTGGTTTCTTCCCTCTGGGAAAAGGCATGACTTCAGCTTGGAGTTTTCACCAAATGGGTTCAGACAGTTAGTGGTTGTATCCTGCAAGAGAAAACATTAAATTGGCATGCGCTAAGAAAAATTATGTGAAGGCCTGTTTCTGTGATCTTCAAAGCATAATAGCTTGTTAACTGGAGTTGAGGGAGCCGAGATCGCCTCTGATTCCCAGGATCCTTCAAGTCCCTTTAACCAGCTGTGCAAACGTTGACAAAACACATTCGTTACGCACCAAAATATGGAGTTTCGCAGTGCAACTATCGTCATTAATGACGTTCCGCACAGTATGTACTTCCCAAAAATAAATAATAATAATCAATAGAACAATATTCCTTCCAGATACTGTCCTGCTGCTGGATCAGCCGACCTGTGGGCGGCGGTAATGAGTGATTATATTGGAGGTCCAGAAGGTGGATTTGGGCATGTGAACTTGTTCAAAAACAAAACTTTGATTTAGACTTTTTTTTTTTTTTTTTTTTCTCCGGTGCACAGTGGCAGAAATTACGTGTTATTCTGCGAAACTCCATATTCTGACGCGTACTGTAACGTTAACGATCGTATTTTGACCTTATAAAGTTTGCAGAGCTGGTTATTTGGACTTTGAATAGAAGGACCCTGGGCATCAGATAAAATCTCGCCTCCTCACACCCAGATACTGGTTCAAAAGGCAATATGTTGGTATCACAAGCAGAAAACGTAAATTGTGTAGAAGGATCTAACGTTAACGTTGGTTAGCCTACTGTGCAAAGGGTCCTGCACCCGACCGCACGTGATTCGACTGGCATGATTTCGAAAGGGTAGCACACTATATAGAGAGAAAACTAGCTTCTCCGTCAATGAAACAACATCTTACCTTATCGTATTTTCCGTGCTGGCAAAATTGGTTGCGAAAGTTTCTGAGCGAAAAATACAACATTCAACACAGGTCCGGCGGCGAGCTAACACACGTTTGTAAGCAAAACTGCTTCCAAACACCGTGTGGTAGGTGCTGATTGGTTGGAATTTGTCGATTGTTCGCCTATCAGCGCTCAGCTACGATGCCGTTGTTAGGGGCGGAGTCTTTAGAATTTTCAAACTTCTTTGCAACCAATGGGAGCTCGTTGGTGTTTGCTGACGTAATGCGTTTATACACGAAATGTTGTTGTGATCAGTACCGCGGTGAAATTTCTTAGAGCGTTTGTGAGAATTCTACGAACTATATTTTTGCTATATGCGATTTCATTTGCACATTCTACATAACCTTAGCAAGCTGTAGCTTTACAACTGTGAAAATGTTAAACCCTCTGTCTTGAAACAAGTCTGGTTTTAAAGAACTGTTAAAACAGTCACTCTGCTATTCATATGGTTTGGTTACAAAAAGTCCCTAGGATTCTGTAAACTAAATGGCAGGCCCTATTTTCATTTGCTAGAGTAAAATCAAATGGAATTATATTGTTGTATTTGAAGAAAAAATGGCAACTAACAACTCAGTAACGGGTGTCAACTCATTTTCACAGGGGTATCGCATTCATTCTTCAAGGATGCTCCCTGACTGTCTAGTGATTATTAGTGAACTGGACAGTCAAGAAACGGTATGACTATAGTACCATTATCATTTCTACACAGTTTCCATTTGGTTTTAGTCATTTTAAAGTATATTTTACTCAAACCACCCAAGGGCCAGATTGGACCCACCTTTAATATGTTAATGTTTCTCACACAGGAAGTGACTATAGGTTCACAACAGCATATCTATTTCCCCATCTTGGCCATTTGCATCTCAGCTACAGCAAACCGGCCTTGTCTTGTCTTCTGTTGTCTTTCACAAGAGGAACATGGTAAGTACATATCTAAAGAAACTTTCTTTAGTAAAACTGGTTTCATCTCAATCTCTTTCTTTATTTCCTAACTCTTCTGTTCCTCCTGAAACATTTGACATGAAGCTTATAACTTCAAGCTGAACAACAACAGTTTAAATTGTGGGACTGAGAGAATGTGTCCAGTTGTCAATGAAATGAGAAAATATTTTCATGCTGTTTCAATCTTTCAAAGCTCAATATGATAGGGCAATACATGTCGGAATATCAATTTAGTTATGTACACACACTCAAACTCACACATACGGACGATAACATACACACACAATAAATATGACAGATTTGGCTTTTGGCTGTCTGGTTCTTATCCTTACAGGCATCAGGGTACCTCTTGTTAAAGCATGAAGAGTCTACCCTGGCTTTGATAGGGTCAATAGAGATATGAGAGGGCTGTGTGTGTGTGTGTGTGTGTGTGTGTGTGTGTGTGTGTGTGTGTGTGTGTGTGTGTGTGTGTGTGTGTGTGTGTGTGTGTGTGTGTGTGTGTGTGTGTGTGTGTGTGTGTGTGTGTGTGCGTGCGTGCGTGCGTGCGTGCGTGCGTGCGTGCGTGCGTGCGTGCGTGCGTGTGTGCGTGTTTCAAACCAGTGCATCCTTTGATAAGTAATCCAAAACATTGTATAGATATCAAGAGTAAGGGAAATACGACTCCCTAGATATCAAACACCTCAAAGGGAATTTTTTCATTTCTCCTTGTGGTCTTTATCTCTGTGTGTCTCTGAAATGGCACCCTATTCCCTACATAGTGCACTACTTTTGAACAGGGCCGGTAGAGTAGTGCACTATGTAGGGAATAGGGTGCCATTTGGGGTGTAGTATGTGTCTTCCTCCTTATGTTTGAATGTAGTAAGAGATATCCCTGTCTGGGAGGCCAAAGAGATATCCCTGTCTGGGAGGCCAAAGAGATATCCCTGTCTGGGAGGCCAAAGAGATATCCCAGTCTGGGAGGCCAAAGAGATATCCCTGTCTGAGAGGCCAAAGAGATATCCCTGTCTGGGAGGCCAAAGAGATATCCCTGTCTGGGAAGCCAAAGAGATATCCCTGTCTGGGAGGCCAAAGAGATATCCCTGTCTGGGAGGCCAAAGAGATATCCCTGTCTGGGAGGCCAAAGAGATATCCCTGTCTGGGAGGCCAAAGAGATATCCCTGTCTGAGAGGCCAAAGAGATATCCCTGTCTGAGAGGCCAAAGAGATATCCCTGTCTGGGAGGCCAAAGAGATATCCCTGTCTGGGAGGCCAAAGAGATATCCCTGTCTGGGAAGCCAAAGAGATATCCCTGTCTGAGAGGCCAAAAATATATCCCTGTCTGGGAGGCCAAAGATATATCCCTGTCTGGGAGGCCAAAGAGATATCTCTGTCTGGGAGGCTAAAGAGATATCCCTGTCTGGGAGGCCAAAGAGATATCCCTGTCTGAGAGGCCAAAGAGATATCCCTGTCTGGGAGGCCAAAGAGATATCCCTGTCTGAGAGGCCAGAGAGATATCCCTGTCTCAGAGGCCAAAGATATATCCCTGTCTGAGAGGCCAAAGAGATATCCCTGTCTGAGAGGCCAAAGAGATATCCCTGTCTGAGAGGCCAACGAGATATCCCTGTCTGAGAGGCCAACGAGATATCCCTGTCTGAGAGGCCAACGAGATATCCCTGTCTGAGAGGCCAAAGAGATATCCCTGTCTGAGAGGCTAAAGAGATATCCCTGTTTGAGAGGCCAAAGTTATATCCCTGTCTGAGTGGCCAAAGAGATATCCCTGTCTGAGAGGCCAAAGAGATATCCCTGTCTGAGAGGCCAAAGAGATATCCCTGTCTGAGAGGCCAAAGAGATATCCCTGTCTGGGAGGCCAAAGAGATATCCCTGTCTGGGAGGCCAAAGAGATATCCCTGTCTGGGAGGCCAAAGAGATATCCCTGCCTGGGAGGCCAAAGAGATATCCCTGTCTGAGAGGCCAAAGAGATATCCCTGTCTGGGAGGCCAAAGAGATATCCCAGTCTTAGAGGCCAAAGAGATATCCCTGTCTGGGAGGCCAAAGAGATATCCCTGTCTGGGAAGCCAAAGAGATATCCCTGTCTGAGAGGCCAAAAAGATATCCCTGTCTGGGAGGCCAAAGAGATATCCCTGTCTGGGAGGCCAAAGAGATATCCCTGTCTGAGAGGCCAAAGAGATATCCCTGTCTGGGAGGCTAAAGAGATATCCCTGTCTGAGAGGCCAAAGAGATATCCCTGTCTTAGAGGCCAAAGAGATATCCCTGTCTGAGAGGCCAAAGAGATATCCCTGTCTGGGAGGCCAAAGAGATATCCCTGTCTGGGAGGCCAAAGAGATATACCTGTCTGAGAGGCCAAAGAGATATCCCTGTATGAGAAGCCAAAGAGATATCCCTGTCTGAGAGGCCAAAGAGATATCCCTGTCTGGGAGGCCAAAGAGATATCCCTGTCTGAGAGGCCAAAGAGATATCCCTGTCTGGGAGGCCAAAGAGATATCCCTGTCTGGGAGGCCAAAGAGATATCCCTGTCTGGGAGGCCAAAGAGATATCCCTGTCTGAGAGGCCAAAGAGATATCCCTGTCTGAGAGGACAAAGAGATATCCCTGTCTGAGTGGCCAAAGAGATATCCCTGTCTGAGAGGCCAAAGAGATATCCCAGTCTGAGAGGCCAAAGAGATATCCCTGTCTGAGAGGCCAAAGAGATATCCCTGTCTGAGAGGCTAAAGATATATCCCTGTCTGAGAGGCTAAAGAGATATCCCTGTTTGAGAGGCCAAAGATATATCCCTGTCTGAGTGGCCAAAGATATATCCCTGTCTGAGAGGCTAAAGAGATATCCCTGTCTGAGAGGCCAAAGAGATATCCCTGTCTGAGAGGCTAAAGAGATATCCCTGTTTGAGAGGCCAAAGATATATCCCTGTCCCAAATGACACCCTGTTCCCTATATAGTGCACTAGTTTTAACCAGGGCTCTGTTCCCTATATAGTGCACTAGTTTTAACCAGGGCTCTGTTCCCTATATAGTGCACTAGTTTTAACCAGGGCTCTGTTCCCTATATAGTGCACTACTTTTAACCAGGGCTCTGTTCCCTATATAGTGCACTAGTTTTAACCAGGGCTCTGTTCCCTATATAGTGCACTAGTTTTAACCAGGGCTCTGTTCCCTATATAGTGCACTAGTTTTAACCAGGGCTCTGTTCCCTATATAGTGCACTAGTTTTAACCAGGGCTCTGTTCCCTATATAGTGCACTAGTTTTAACCAGGACTCTGTTCCCTATATAGTGCACTCGTTTTAACCAGGGCTCTGTTCCCTATATAGTGCACTAGTTTTAACCAGGGCTCTGTTCCCTATATAGTGCACTAGTTTTAACCAGGACTCTGTTCCCTATATAGTGCACTAGTTTTAACCAGGGCTCTGTTCCCTATATAGTGCACTAGTTTTAACCAGGACTCTGTTCCCTATATAGTGCACTAGTTTTAACCAGGGCTCTGTTCCCTATATAGTGCACTAGTTTTAACCAGGACTCTGTTCCCTATATAGTGCACTAGTTTTAACCAGGACTCTGTTCCCTATATAGTGCACTAGTTTTAACCAGGGCTCTGTTCCCTATATAGTGCACTAGTTTTAACCAGGGCTCTGTTCCCTATATAGTGCACTAGTTTTAACCAGGACTCTGTTCCCTATATAGTGCACTAGTTTTAACCAGGGCTCTGTTCCCTATATAGTGCACTAGTTTTAACCAGGGCTCTGTTCCCTATATAGTGCACTAGTTTTAACCAGGACTCTGTTCCCTATATAGTGCACTAGTTTTAACCAGGGCTCTGTTCCCTATATAGTGCACTAGTTTTAACCAGGACCCTGTTCCCTATATAGTGCACTAGTTTTAACCAGGGCTCTGTTCCCTATATAGTGCACTAGTTTTAACCAGGACCCTGTTCCCTATATAGTGCACTAGTTTTATCCAGGGCTCTGTTCCCTATATAGTGCACTAGTTTTAACCAGGGCTCTGTTCCCTATATAGTGCACTAGTTTTAACCAGGACTCTGTTCCCTATATAGTGCACTAGTTTTAACCAGGGCTCTGTTCCCTATATAGTGCACTAGTTTTAACCAGGACCCTGTTCCCTATATAGTGCACTAGTTTTATCCAGGGCTCTGTTCCCTATATAGTGCACTAGTTTTAACCAGGGCTCTGTTCCCTATATAGTGCACTAGTTTTAACCAGGGCTCTGTTCCCTATATAGTGCACTAGTTTTAACCAGGGCTCTGTTCCCTATATAGTGCACTAGTTTTAACCAGGGCTCTGTTCCCTATATAGTGCACTAGTTTTAACCAGGGCTCTGTTCCCTATATAGTGCACTAGTTTTAACCAGGGCTCTGTTCCCTATATAGTGCACTAGTTTTAACCAGGCTCTGTTCCCTATATAGTGCACTAGTTTTAACCAGGGCTCTGTTCCCTATATAGTGCACTAGTTTTAACCAGGGCTCTGTTCCCTATATAGTGCACTAGTTTTAACCAGGGCTCTGTTCCCTATATAGTGCACTAGTTTTAACCAGGGCTCTGTTCCCTATATAGTGCACTAGTTTTAACCAGGGCTCTGTTCCCTATATAGTGCACTACTTTTAACCAGGGCTCTGTTCCCTATATAGTGCACTAGTTTTAACCAGGGCTCTGTTCCCTATATAGTGCACTACTTTTAACCAGGGCTCTGTTCCCTATATAGTGCACTAGTTTTAACCAGGACTCTGTTCCCTATATAGTGCACTAGTTTTAACCAGGGCTCTGTTCCCTATATAGTGCACTAGTTTTAACCAGGGCTCTGTTCCCTATATAGTGCACTAGTTTTAACCAGGACCCTGTTCCCTATATAGTGCACTAGTTTTAACCAGGGCTCTGTTCCCTATATAGTGCACTACTTTTAACCAGGGCTCTGTTCCCTATATAGTGCACTAGTTTTAACCAGGGCTCTGTTCCCTATATAGTGCACTAGTTTTAACCAGGGCTCTGTTCCCTATATAGTGCACTAGTTTTAACCAGGGCTCTGTTCCCTATATAGTGCACTAGTTTTAACCAGGGCTCTGTTCCCTATATAGTGCACTAGTTTTAACCAGGACTCTGTTCCCTATATAGTGCACTAGTTTTAACCAGGGCTCTGTTCCCTATATAGTGCACTAGTTTTAACCAGGGCTCTGTTCCCTATATAGTGCACTAGTTTTAACCAGGACTCTGTTCCCTATATAGTGCACTAGTTTTAACCAGGGCTCTGTTCCCTATATAGTGCACTAGTTTTAACCAGGACTCTGTTCCCTATATAGTGCACTAGTTTTAACCAGGGCTCTGTTCCCTATATAGTGCACTAGTTTTAACCAGGACTCTGTTCCCTATATAGTGCACTAGTTTTAACCAGGACTCTGTTCCCTATATAGTGCACTAGTTTTAACCAGGGCTCTGTTCCCTATATAGTGCACTAGTTTTAACCAGGGCTCTGTTCCCTATATAGTGCACTAGTTTTAACCAGGACTCTGTTCCCTATATAGTGCACTAGTTTTAACCAGGGCTCTGTTCCCTATATAGTGCACTAGTTTTAACCAGGGCTCTGTTCCCTATATAGTGCACTAGTTTTAACCAGGACTCTGTTCCCTATATAGTGCACTAGTTTTAACCAGGGCTCTGTTCCCTATATAGTGCACTAGTTTTAACCAGGACCCTGTTCCCTATATAGTGCACTAGTTTTAACCAGGGCTCTGTTCCCTATATAGTGCACTAGTTTTAACCAGGACCCTGTTCCCTATATAGTGCACTAGTTTTATCCAGGGCTCTGTTCCCTATATAGTGCACTAGTTTTAACCAGGGCTCTGTTCCCTATATAGTGCACTAGTTTTAACCAGGACTCTGTTCCCTATATAGTGCACTAGTTTTAACCAGGGCTCTGTTCCCTATATAGTGCACTAGTTTTAACCAGGACCCTGTTCCCTATATAGTGCACTAGTTTTATCCAGGGCTCTGTTCCCTATATAGTGCACTAGTTTTAACCAGGGCTCTGTTCCCTATATAGTGCACTAGTTTTAACCAGGGCTCTGTTCCCTATATAGTGCACTAGTTTTTACCAGGGCTCTGTTCCTTATATAGTGCACTAGTTTTAACCAGGGCTCTGTTCCCTATATAGTGCACTAGTTTTAACCAGGGCTCTGTTCCCTATATAGTGCACTAGTTTTAACCAGGGCTCTGTTCCCTATATAGTGCACTAGTTTTAACCAGGCTCTGTTCCCTATATAGTGCACTAGTTTTAACCAGGGCTCTGTTCCCTATATAGTGCACTAGTTTTAACCAGGGCTCTGTTCCCTATATAGTGCACTAGTTTTAACCAGGGCTCTGTTCCCTATATAGTGCACTAGTTTTAACCAGGGCTCTGTTCCCTATATAGTGCACTAGTTTTAACCAGGGCTCTGTTCCCTATATAGTGCACTAGTTTTAACCAGGGCTCTGTTCCCTATATAGTGCACTAGTTTTAACCAGGGCTCTGTTCCCTATATAGTGCACTAGTTTTAACCAGGGCTCTGTTCCCTATATAGTGCACTAGTTTTAACCAGGGCTCTGTTCCCTATATAGTGCACTAGTTTTAACCAGGGCTCTGTTCCCTATATAGTGCACTACTTTTAACCAGGGCTCTGTTCCCTATATAGTGCACTAGTTTTAACCAGGGCTCTGTTCCCTATATAGTGCACTAGTTTTAACCAGGGCTCTGTTCCCTATATAGTGCACTAGTTTTAACCAGGGCTCTGTTCCCTATATAGTGCACTAGTTTTAACCAGGGCTCTGTTCCCTATATAGTGCACTAGTTTTAACCAGGGCTCTGTTCCCTATATAGTGCACTACTTTTAACCAGGGCTCTGTTCCCTATATAGTGCACTAGTTTTAACCAGGGCTCTGTTCCCTATATAGTGCACTACTTTTAACCAGGGCTCTGTTCCCTATATAGTGCACTAGTTTTAACCAGGACTCTGTTCCCTGTATAGTGCACTAGTTTTAACCAGGGCTCTGTTCCCTATATAGTGCACTAGTTTTAACCAGGGCTCTGTTCCCTATATAGTGCACTAGTTTTAACCAGGGCCCTGTTCCCTATATAGTGCACTAGTTTTAACCAGGGCTCTGTTCCCTATATAGTGCACTAGTTTTAACCAGGGCTCTGTTCCCTATATAGTGCACTAGTTTTAACCAGGACCCTGTTCCCTATATAGTGCACTAGTTTTAACCAGGGCTCTGTTCCCTATATAGTGCACTAGTTTTAACCAGGGCTCTGTTCCCTATATAGTGCACTAGTTTTAACCAGGGCTCTGTTCCCTATATAGTGCACTACTTTTAACCAGGGCTCTGTTCCCTATATAGTGCACTAGTTTTAACCAGGGCTCTGTTCCCTATATAGTGCACTAGTTTTAACCAGGGCTCTGTTCCCTATATAGTGCACTAGTTTTTACCAGGGCTCTGTTCCCTATATAGTGCACTAGTTTTAACCAGGGCTCTGTTCCCTATATAGTGCACTAGTTTTAACCAGGACTCTGTTCCCTATATAGTGCACTAGTTTTAACCAGGGCTCTGTTCCCTATATAGTGCACTAGTTTTAACCAGGGCTCTGTTCCCTATATAGTGCACTAGTTTTAACCAGGACTCTGTTCCCTATATAGTGCACTAGTTTTAACCAGGGCTCTGTTCCCTATATAGTGCACTAGTTTTAACCAGGACTCTGTTCCCTATATAGTGCACTAGTTTTAACCAGGGCTCTGTTCCCTATATAGTGCACTAGTTTTAACCAGGACTCTGTTCCCTATATAGTGCACTAGTTTTAACCAGGACTCTGTTCCCTATATAGTGCACTAGTTTTAACCAGGGCTCTGTTCCCTATATAGTGCACTAGTTTTAACCAGGGCTCTGTTCCCTATATAGTGCACTAGTTTTAACCAGGACTCTGTTCCCTATATAGTGCACTAGTTTTAACCAGGGCTCTGTTCCCTATATAGTGCACTAGTTTTAACCAGGGCTCTGTTCCCTATATAGTGCACTAGTTTTAACCAGGACTCTGTTCCCTATATAGTGCACTAGTTTTAACCAGGGCTCTGTTCCCTATATAGTGCACTAGTTTTAACCAGGACCCTGTTCCCTATATAGTGCACTAGTTTTAACCAGGGCTCTGTTCCCTATATAGTGCACTAGTTTTAACCAGGACCCTGTTCCCTATATAGTGCACTAGTTTTATCCAGGGCTCTGTTCCCTATATAGTGCACTAGTTTTAACCAGGGCTCTGTTCCCTATATAGTGCACTAGTTTTAACCAGGACTCTGTTCCCTATATAGTGCACTAGTTTTAACCAGGGCTCTGTTCCCTATATAGTGCACTAGTTTTAACCAGGACCCTGTTCCCTATATAGTGCACTAGTTTTATCCAGGGCTCTGTTCCCTATATAGTGCACTAGTTTTAACCAGGGCTCTGTTCCCTATATAGTGCACTAGTTTTAACCAGGGCTCTGTTCCCTATATAGTGCACTAGTTTTAACCAGGGCTCTGTTCCCTATATAGTGCACTAGTTTTAACCAGGGCTCTGTTCCCTATATAGTGCACTAGTTTTAACCAGGGCTCTGTTCCCTATATAGTGCACTAGTTTTAACCAGGGCTCTGTTCCCTATATAGTGCACTAGTTTTAACCAGGCTCTGTTCCCTATATAGTGCACTAGTTTTAACCAGGGCTCTGTTCCCTATATAGTGCACTAGTTTTAACCAGGGCTCTGTTCCCTATATAGTGCACTAGTTTTAACCAGGGCTCTGTTCCCTATATAGTGCACTAGTTTTAACCAGGGCTCTGTTCCCTATATAGTGCACTAGTTTTAACCAGGGCTCTGTTCCCTATATAGTGCACTACTTTTAACCAGGGCTCTGTTCCCTATATAGTGCACTACTTTTAACCAGGGCTCTGTTCCCTATATAGTGCACTACTTTTAACCAGGGCTCTGTTCCCTATATAGTGCACTAGTTTTAACCAGGACTCTGTTCCCTGTATAGTGCACTAGTTTTAACCAGGGCTCTGTTCCCTATATAGTGCACTAGTTTTAACCAGGGCTCTGTTCCCTATATAGTGCACTAGTTTTAACCAGGGCCCTGTTCCCTATATAGTGCACTAGTTTTAACCAGGGCTCTGTTCCCTATATAGTGCACTAGTTTTAACCAGGGCTCTGTTCCCTATATAGTGCACTAGTTTTAACCAGGGCTCTGTTCCCTATATAGTGCACTAGTTTTAACCAGGGCTCTGTTCCCTATATAGTGCACTAGTTTTAACCAGGGCTCTGTTCCCTATATAGTGCACTAGTTTTAACCAGGACTCTGTTCCCTGTATAGTGCACTAGTTTTAACCAGGACCCTGTTCCCTATATAGTGCACTAGTTTTAATAAAAATAGACCTCTGATAGCATCATCTATGCTTGGCAGGTTAAGGCGTGTGTTTTAGTTATGGATAATCACGCACACACAGAACACACAGACACACAGAACATACAGAACACACGGAACACACAGAACACACAGACACACAGAACATACAGAACACACACACACGGAACACACAGAACACACAGAACACACAGATACACAGACACACAGACACACAGACACACAGAACACACAGAACACACAGATACACAGACACACAGACACACAGAACACACAGACACACAGACACACAGAACACACAGACACACAGACACACAGAACAGACAGTACATACAGAACACACAGAACACACAGTACACACAGACACACAGAACACACAGAACAGACAGAACACACAGAACAGACAGAACACACAGAACACACAGTACACACAGAACACACAGAACAGACAGAACACACAGAACACACAGAACACACAGAACAGACAGAACACACAGAACACACAGACACACAGAACACACAGACACACAGAACACACAGAACACCACATTCATTTCACACGTGCATACAGTTACCGCTTGGAACAGCCTGACACTCTGTTGTGAATGATCCTTTATTGACATTTATTACATCTGCCAAATTATCCAACACACACACACACACACACACATACACACACACACAATTCCATCATCTATCAGAACACCTCCTGGGTTCCAGGTCAGTTCCCTGTAAGAACATAGAAGGGAATTACCAGCCTGACTGTGTCAATTCAATTATGTGTTCTCTCATATACATTTCATTAGACTTTTTCTGGGAGTTACAGAAGGCCATACAGGTTCTCTTTCGTCTTTTGATCTAAATAAAACACTTCCTGTCAGTCTGTCATGTGACTCTCTGACTTCCTGGAACCTTGAGAGCTCATGTGGTGATTGGCAGCCTGGCTCTGGGTTTCCAACCAGTGTCTGTTTCACGCACCATGCACACACACATAGACACACACACAGTGGCGGTGGTTTCCGTGTGTGTTCAGACCAGGTGTGGAAGCCAGGAACACACACAGACAACTTAAACATTCAATTATTGTCTTTCTACACACAAATTGAAATAATATAGGCCTATTATAACATAATCATATAATACAAATTGAAACAAATGTATCTCTTTTGGATTCTCGTTGTTCTCTTTTAGGTTCCAATGGAGGCAATGAGTGGGTTCCAGAATGTTCTAGAACCCAGCCAAGACAATGGATGGATCATTCACTGTTTGGCCCACACCATGGCTGAAGATGTAGTACACTCAGCTACATATCACGTGTCCTCATCCATCAGTCTGCCAGTTAGGGAGAGATCGGCTGAGAAGCTAGCCTCTCTGGCCATCATAGCTGCCTTTAAGGAAGCAGTTGGAAGTCAGAGCTTTTGGTCCAACATACCCTCTTCATTCAGCACAAGATCTTTGTCCTATTCCAATGCCAGCTCACCCTCAGATAGAAGGAAGACGGTTCTACACAGTACAAGACAACGGGAGGTTCATATGGATACAGAGATGAGTGGGAATGGTGAGACACATCAATTCAACGGGACCATCAAGTACCATTCCTCTGGACCGTCCAGCTCCACTCTCCGCCCCTCCAAGGGCACCCACTCCCCCGGCGAGGTCAGTTATGAAGAGCGAGGACTCCACGGAAGGAGTG
This sequence comes from Salvelinus alpinus, assembly GCF_045679555.1. Classification (NCBI taxonomy): domain Eukaryota; kingdom Metazoa; phylum Chordata; class Actinopteri; order Salmoniformes; family Salmonidae; genus Salvelinus; species Salvelinus alpinus. The sequence continues at coordinate 27,571,681 of NC_092116.1, forward strand.
CCAAGCTGATGACGTACGCAGAGGCGATCTCTGATGACATCATCACATGGCTGAACAATAACATAACAAATATTGACGATCTCTGTCTGTTATCTGATCAACTGTCTGATAAAATCCTCACGTCGTTATTAACTGAGGTGAGGCTGAGGGGGTATGCTGGAAGGCTGGTCTCGGATGTATTCTCCCTGGGTTGGAGAGAGCTAAAGATAGCCTCAGTCCAGGACACCCTGGTTCTACATCCAACCACCAACTATGCTGGAAGGCTGGTCTCCGGTGCACTCTCTCTGGCTAGAGCGGAGCTGAAGAGGGCCTCTCTCCATGACTCCCTGGTTCTCCAACAGGAGCAGAAGGGGAGAGGGGAACCAAGTCCAATGGACAAACGTTGACCTAACCACACCACTGTCTAACCATATCCCTGTCTACCCACTCCCAGCCAGTCATCCAGCATCCAGCTTGGTTCACCCAAACCCTATCAGTTGAATTCAGATCGGACCCCCAACATGACAGCACACTCTTCATCCCACTCTTCATCCCAGTCACTCCGCTGCTGAGTGCTTGGCCTAAGCTGTGGTGAGGTGTTGTGGCATAAGCGACAGGGCCCCTGGCCACTAGGTGGCCCCGACCCATTTTCTGTATGTTAAAACTGCAAAAATGTCTCTTCACCTCATGGCAAAATGTGTAGAATTGCAGAACACCTGCTTTAAAACTGAAAAATGTCCTCTACTCCCCATGGCCGAATGTGTAGAATTTCAGGAAATTCACTTTAAAACTTAAAATGTTCTCTCTGCCGTCAAGGGGGGGGTCCACAAAAATGTTTTGCCCACAAGGTGTGGGGGCCCCACAAACAAATCTATCTTAGGGCCCCCAAAAGGCAGCAGTGTATGTAGTTCAGTAGCCATATGTACTCTTTATCTCCAGTACATCACCGGGGCTGAGCTCCTTGCCATTCACAACCTCTATATCAGGCGGTGTGAAAGGAAGGCCAGGATAATGGTTAGACTCCAGCCATCCAAGCCATAGACTGTTCTCTCTGCTTACGTTCTGTTTTAGTTTACAGTACTACTCATATTGACTACTGGTAAAGAGTTTCAATAAAGGCATTTCAATGTACTTGTACACATGACAATAGAAACTACAAATATTTTCCACTCTAGGTTTCTTCCTAGGTTCCTGCCTTTCTAGGGAGTTTTTTCCTGGCCACTGTGCTTCTACATCTGCATTGCTTGCTCTTTGGGGTTTTAGGCTGGGTTTCTATATTAGCACTTTGTGACAACTGCTGATGTAAAAAGGGCTTTATAAAATACATTTGATTGATTGATTGACATAGTTCTCCAGAGTGGTTGAACTACACTGAGTGGGAGGCCTGGTGGTAATGACACATAATGACCACAAGAGGGCGCCATCTGGGTGGTTATTCAGCTCCTGCAGTAACGGTTCTACAAGTGTTTTCAGAACTGATGAGCTTGATATTCATGAGCTATAGCATTGCTTATGTATAATTGCTTACTGACAATATTGCTTGCCACAAGGTTAGAGTTAGTGGTCAAAATTGGACTAAATTTAATTCATGAGCTTGAGCCATAACCTGAACTTCAAACTAAACCTGGGATTAAATTGACTTTGTATTTGTTTACTCACTGACGATATTACCACAAGGTTAGGGTTAACGATTCAAATGATTTAGCTCCAGGTCTCAGGGGCAACTTTGCAAAGTGGATAGAACTTTAGAGTTTAATAAACTCAACCCAAAATGAAAAGATAATTTATTGTAGCGCTATATTTGCTTACTGGCGATGCAACAAGGTTAGAGTTAGTGGTCGGACAATGTTGTCAGAACTGATGAGCTTGACGTATATGGGTTATACAACAACCAACAATTATATTCTACAGTTTGGCTCAGATTTGATCCATTTCAGGATCAAAATAATAGTGTTGTCCTCTTCTGTTGTGTTTTGTACATTTTACCCATAATGCTCATTGACTTTACATTCCAAATCACTAAAGCCCTGGGATCGGTTTCCCAAATACACCTTAAGGATAAATTCATTGTTAGAACCATAGGATCTTTAGCCCAAAGATGCTTTTGGGAAACCGGGCCCTGGAGTGATTAGGCCCTGAGTGATTAGGTCCTGAGTGATTAGGTCCTGAGTGATTAGGCCCTGAGTGATTAGGCCCTGAGTGATTAGGCCCTGAGTGATTAGGTCCTGAGTGATTAGGCCCTGAGTGATTAGGCCCTGAGTGATTAGGTCCTGAGTGATTAGGTCCTGAGTGATTAGGTCCTGAGTGATTAGGTCCTGAGTGATTAGGTCCTGAGTGATTAGGCCCTGAGTGATTAGGCCCTGAGTGATTAGGCCCTGAGTGATTAGGCCCTGAGTGATTAGGCCCTGAGTGATTAGGTCCTGAGTGATTAGGTCCTGAGTGATTAGGCCCTGAGTGATTAGGCCCTGAGTGATTAGGTCCTGAGTGATTAGGTCCTGGAGTGATTAGATCCTGGAGTGATTAGGTCCTCAGTGATTAGGCCCTGAGTGATTAGGCCCTGAGTGATTAGGTCCTGAGTGATTAGGTCCTGAGTGATTAGGTCCTGAGTGATTAGGTCCTGAGTGATTAGGCCCTGAGTGATTAGGTCCTGAGTGATTAGGCCCTGAGTGATTAGGTCCTGAGTGATTAGGTCCTGAGTGATTAGGCCCTGAGTGATTAGGCCCTGAGTGATTAGGCCCTGAGTGATTAGGCCCTGAGTGATTAGGCCCTGAGTGATTAGGTCCTGAGTGATTAGGCCCTGAGTGATTAGGTCCTGAGTGATTAGGCCCTGAGTGATTAGGCCCTGAGTGATTAGGCCCTGAGTGATTATTTGTTCCAGGGTTCAAAGAAACAGAAGGGTCAATTTATTCCATGAAAAGAGGGCCCTTTGATGTTGTAAATAGAAACTGTGCATCTGTATTGCATTTTAAAAGCCAGTTATATTATATGAAGTGCTCTTTAATATAGAACACGTGGAGAATTCAATAAATCTGATTTATTTATATGAATAAAGACTTGCTAAATTGCCAAAATTCAGCATTTTTACAAGTCCCAGTGAACAGGCGACTCCGGGATGCTGGCCTTCTAGGCAGAGTTGCAAAGAAAAAGCCATATCTCAGACTGGCCAATAAAAAGAAAAGATTAAGATGGACAAAAGAACACAGACACTAGACAGAGGAACTCTGCCTAGAAGGCCAGCATCCCGGAGTCATCTCTTCACTGTTGACGTTGAGACTGGTGTTTTGCGGGTACTATTTAATGAAGCTGCCAGTTGAGGACTTGTGAGGCGTCTGTTTCTCAAACTAGACACTCTAATGTACTTGTCCTCTTGCTCAGTTGTGCACCGGGGCCTCCCACTCCTCTTTCTTTTCTGGTTAGAGCCAGTTTGCGCTGTTCTGTGAAGGGAGTAGTACACAGCGTTGTACGAGATCTTCAGTTTCTTGGCAATTTTTCACATGAATAGCCTTCATTTCTTAGAACAAGAATAGACTGACAAGTTTCAGAAGAAAGGTCTTTGTTTCTGGCCATTTTAAGCCTGTGATCAAACCCACAAACGCTGATGCTCCAGATACTCAACTAGTCTAAAGAAGTCCGGTTTTATTGCTTCTTTAATCAGAACAACAGTTTTCAGCTGTGCTAACATAATTGTAAAAGGGTTTTCTAATGATCAGTTAGCCTTTTAAAATGATAAACTTGGATTCGCTAACACAACGTGCCATTGGAACACAGGAGTGATGGTTGCTGATAATGTGCCTCTGTACGCCTATGTAGACATACCATTAAAAATCAGCTGTTTCCAGCTTCAGTAGTCATTTACAACATTAACAATGTCTACACTGTATTTCTGAACAATTTGATGTTATTTTAATGGCAAAAAATGTGCTTTCTTTCAAAAACAAGAACATTTCTAAGTGACCCCAAACTTTTGAACGGTAGTGTATGTATTTCCCTCATTTTAAGGTCAACCCTGTTACGTGAACTGAACTCTCGTTTTAATATGGTGAAACTAAACGTTATTCAATTAAAATATATATATTTTCAACAGAAACATTGAACATCTAATAATCAAATCAAGTGTAAAAGCACTAGCTGGCTCTACACTTTTAGGGATTTTTGTGGTGGAAAACTGAGCACATGTCTAACCCTCTTGAGATGGGAAAACATGTTTTTTCTGAAGTTGAACATGTTTTCTTTATGACTGTATGTTACATTTATTTGAAATGAAAAGTAACACTTCTCAAAAGGCACCGAACTGATGGAATGACAAAGAACAAACACTATTTAAATTTGCAAAACAAAAAAGATCACCATTGCGTCATCCTGCCAATGCTACTATGACGTCACTGAAGACAGTAGTTTTCAAAATTCAAACAGTCATTCATAATTATTGCGTCATCATTTAACCCATGGTGACGTCACGCCCGCCCCCTCCAGCCCTATAAAATGGACCCACGGCTCGTCTTAAAGTCATTCATAGTATTATCTATCTATCAATCACAATGCCCAGAAGACGCAGATCAAGCAGCCGCCCTGTCCGCAGACGCCGCCGCCCGAGGGTGTCCCGTCGGCGCAGGAGAGGAGGCCGCAGGAGGCGTTAAGACAGGCCGGGCAACCTACCTGACATAACCGCCCCCTGCCGGTTCTCCCTCCCGAACCCTGGTAATGTAGCGATGTTAATAAAGCCTGCTTAAATAAAAGATGGGCTTTTAACTAAAACTGTTATGACTTTGACTTTTTATTATTAGATGGTTTATAAGAAAGAGTTTTAGGCAGTAGAGTTAATTATAGATAAGTAGCCTAGATAATAATATTTAGCCTGTTAAAACATTGAGTCATTTTATCTGTCCCTAATAAATACATACATTAAAACAATGTATTTATTTAAAACAATGACACATTCTATCATCAACAGTCAAGTCAGATGCATTGCATCATTATAGTTAGTTTGAACTCATATAGCCCTACAATCGTTCCTTCCAACGGTTGGATGCCACCCATTATAAACGGCAAATCATCCATTCGTAACGTTTACTATAGCTATAATATAATCGGCAAATCATCCATTCGTAACGTTTACTATAGCTATAATATAAACGGCAAATCATTCATTCATAAAGTTTACTATAGCTATAATATAAACAGCAAATCATTAATTCATAACGTTTACTATAGCTATAATATAATCGGCAAATCATTCATTCATAACGTTTACTATAGCTATAATATAACCGGCAAATCATTCATTCATAACGTTTACTATAGCTATAATATAAACGGCAAATCATTCATTCATAACGTTTACTATAGCTATAATATAACCGGCAAATCATTCATTCATAACGTTTACTATAGCTATAATATAAACGGCAAATCATTCATTCATAACGTTTACTATAGCTATAATATAATCGGCAAATCATTCATTCATAACGTTTACTATAGCTATAATATAAACGGCAAATCATTCATTCATAACGTTTACTATAGCTATAATATAATCGGCAAATCATTCATTCATAACGTTTACTATAGCTATAATATAAACGGCAAATCATTCATTCATAAAGTTTACTATAGCTATAATATAAACAGCAAATCATTCATTCATAACGTTTACTATAGCTATAATATAATCGGCAAATCATTCATTCATAACGTTTACTATAGCTATAATATAAACAGCAAATCATTCATTCATAACGTTTACTATAGCTATAATATAAACAGCAAATCATTCATTCATAACGTTTACTATAGCTATAATATAATCGGCAAATCATTCATTCATAACGTTTACTATAGCTATAATATAAACAGCAAATCATTCATTCATAACGTTTACTATAGCTATAACACTGACAACCAAGGAATAGACACGGGAAAATACATGGATGGGGCTCTCATTCGTTTAAAAAGTAGGCCTATAACGTTTATAGGATCATTTCAAGATCCAACCATTATAAATGGTAGCTAAGTCATCGATATTAGCTATAGTCTAATACCGTAAGTCTTTCAGCCGCGGGACGGTCAAGGCTACTCCTTCCATTTCACATAGATTTTCTTCATTTTAGGATCAAAACAAGCGCCACCGGTGGCCATGCACTTTATATTCCGCTGTGTTGTGTATTTTGGTTTATTTTCACGGTTTTCATGTTTGGAATGGCACTGTTACTATGGGGCTATCATATTGGCACTGTTATCAACAACAACAAAAATTGTATTGGTCACATACGCATTTTTAGCAGATGTTATTGCGGGTTTAGCGAAATGATTGTGTTCCAGTGCAGTTATTAGGTAGGGACTGTCATTTTGCCATTGTTACTAAGGGGCTGTCATAATGCAGCTGTTACTATGGGGATTCAGCTGTCATAATGCAGATGATGTAGGTAGTAGACCAATTTTGAATCTGTAGAATGATGGACTGACTGGAAATTCCAAGTTACCAGGCAATTAATTCTGCAATATAATAGTAATTATATTTCTATGGTGAAGTGCCTAAGGTAAGGTGTAGGTAGGGGCAGGTGGATTCAAAGCCATTATTTACATGGCCCCAGTTGCATTTGCAAACAAAAATCAATCATATGTAACATAGGGTGACAGCGAGCAAAATAACCATAGATGACAGAAAGTTGACAATGGCTTGTTAATAATTTCCATAAATAACTTGTATTTCTTGTAATATGGTTGCAATCTTCAAATATTGAATTGCATATAATCAAATGAACCAGATCCAACGATTTACTGCTTGCTAGTGACAATATATCCAAGTTAGAGTTGGTTAGTGGTGAAAATTGGACAAAAGATGCAAATATGTCAGAACTGATGACCTTGAGCCTTCACCTCACATTAAACCTAACTGACTTTGTATTTGTTTACTCACTGATGATATTACACAGGGTTAGAGTTAGTGGTTAAAAGTATTTATCTCCAGGTCCCAGGAACAACTTTGCAGTGTTGATAGAAGAGGTGTTTGTCTCGTCTGTAACAACTTCATTGGTTCAGCTTCATTCACTTCATTGGGTCAGCTTCATTCACTTCATTGGGTCAGCTTCATTCACTTCATTGGGTCAGCTTCATTCACTTCATTGGGTCAGCTTCATTCACTTCATTGGGTCAGCTTCATTCACTTCATTGGGTCAGCTTCATTCACTTCATTGGGTCAGCTTCATTCACTTCATTGGGTCAGCTTCATTCACTTCATTGGGTCAGCTTCATTCACATCATTGGGTCAGCTTCATTCACATTATTGGGTCAGCTTCATTCACTTCATTGGGTCAGCTTCATTCACTTCATTGGGTCAGCTTCATTCACTTCATTGGGTCAGCTTCATTCACTTCATTGGGTCAGCTTCATTCACTTCATTGGGTCAGCTTCATTCACTTCATTGGGTCAGCTTCATTCACATCATTGGGTCAGCTTCATTCACATTATTGGGTCAGCTTCATTCACATCATTGGGTCAGCTTCATTCACATCATTGGGTCAGCTTCATTCACATCATTGGGTCAGCTTCATTCACTTCATTGGGTCAGCTTCATTCACTTCATTGGGTCAGCTTCATTCACATCATTGGGTCAGCTTCATTCACTTCATTGGGTCAGCTTCATTCACTTCATTGGGTCAGCTTCATTCACTTCATTGGGTCAGCTTCATTCACTTCATTGGGTCAGCTTCATTCACTTCATTGGGTCAGCTTCATTCACATCATTGGGTCAGCTTCATTCACTTCATTGGGTCAGCTTCATTCACATCATTGGGTCAGCTTCATTCACTTCATTGGGTCAGCTTCATTCACTTCATTGGGTCAGCTTCATTCACTTCATTGGGTCAGCTTCATTCACTTCATTGGGTCAGCTTCATTCACATCTTTGGTTCAGCTTAATTCACATTATTGGTTCAGCTTCATTCACATTATTGGGTCAGCTTCATTCACATTATTGGGTCAGCTTCATTCACATTATTGGGTCAGCTTCATTCACATTATTGGGTCAGCTTAATTCACATTATTGGTTCAGCTTCATTCACATTATTGGGTCAGCTTCATTCACATCATTGGGTCAGCTTCATTCACATTATTGGGTCAGCTTCTTTAACATTATTGGGTCAGCTTCATTCACTTCATTGGGTCAGCTTCATTCACTTCATTGGGTCAGCTTCATTAACATTATTGGGTCAGCTTCATTAACATTATTGGGTCAGCTTCATTCACTTCATTGGGTCAGCTTCATTCACTTCATTGGGTCAGCTTCATTAACATTATTGGGTCAGCTTCATTCACTTCATTGGTTCAGCTTCAATCACATCATTGGGTCAGCTTCATTCACTTCATTGGGTCAGCTTCATTCACATTATTGGGTCAGCTTCTTTAACATTATTGGGTCAGCTTCATTAACATTATTGGGTCAGCTTCATTCACATTATTGGGTCAGCTTCATTCACATCCTTGGTTCAGCTTCATTAACATTATTGGGTCAGCTTATTTAACATTATTGGGTCAGCTTCATTAACATTATTGGGTCAGCTTCATTCACATTATTGGGTCAGCTTCATTCACATTATTGGTTCAGCCTAACACTCACATACAATCAGGTCCATAAATATTTGGACATTGACCAAGTTACTATTATTTGAGCTGTTTACCATAAACATATTGGAGTTGAAATTAAATAATGAATATGAGCTGAAAGTGCAGACTTTCACCTTTAATTTGAGGGTATTTACCTCCAAATCAGGTGAACGGTGAATTACAGCACTTCTTATATGTGGTCCCCCCCTACTTTTTTTTGAAGGGACCAGAAGTAATTGGACAACTGGCTGCTCAGCTGTTCCATGGCCAGGTGTGTGTTAGTCCATCATTAGTTCATTTACAAGTAAGCAGATAAAAGGTCTGGAGTTGATTTCGAGTGTGACATTTGCATTTGGAATCTGTTGCTGTTAACCCTCAACATGAAGTCCAAAGAGCTGTCACTGCCAGTGAAGCAAGACATCATTAGGCTGAACAAATCAAAACAAACCCATCAGAGAGATAGCAAAAACATTAGGTGTGGCCAAATCAACTATTTGGTACATTCTTAATCTTAACAAGAAAGAACACACTGCCGAGCTCAGGAACACCAAAAGGCCCGGAAGACCACAGAAAATAACTGTGGTGGATGACAGAAGAATTCTCTCCCTGGTGAAGAAAACCCCCTTCACAACAGTTGGCCAGATTAATTACACCCTCCAGGAGGTTGGCACATCTGTGTCAAAGACAACAATCAAGAGAAGACTTCACAAGAGTAAATACAGAGGGTTTACCACAAGTTGTAAACCATTGGTAAGCCTCAAAAACAGGAAGACCACTTTAGAGTTTGAAAACCATCTAAAAAAAGCCTGTACTGTTCTGGAACAACATCCTATGGTCAGATGAAACCAAGATCAACTTGTACCAGAATGATGGGAGGAGAAGAGTATGGAGAAGGGAAGGAACTGCTCATGGTCTCACTCACTCAATCAATCACTCACTCACTCACTCACTCATGCACTCACACACACACTCACTCACTCACTCACTCATGCACTCACATGATCACTCACTCACTCACTCATGCACTCACACACACTCACTCACTCACTCATGTATTCACTCACTCATGCACTCACTCACTCCCTCACTCACTCATGCACTCATGCACTCATGCATTCACTCACACATGCACACACACACACACACACAAACTCTCCACAGCTGCCACAGTGAGTGGGAGAGAGGATGAGGTCAGTGTGTTTTGGGTTCTTCTCTCTGTTGACCTGTTTTGGTGGAGTTACTCAGACAGGGAGGCGTATTGAGACGACAAGAAAACTAGGACTAGAAAAAACAATGATTTTAGCGTAAAATCCAAACTCCTGCATTGGGTCCCAAATAGCTCAATATTCCATATATACCAGGGCCAGTAGTGCACTAAATAGGGATTAGTGTGCCAAGTAGTACACTAAATAGGGAATAGGGTGCCAAGTAGTGTACTACATAGGGAATAGGGTGCCAAGTAGTACACTAAATAGAGAATAGGGTGCCAAGTAGTGTACTACATAGGGAATAGGGTGCCAAGTAGTGCACTAAATAGGGAATAGGGTGCCAAGTATTGCACTAAATAGGGAATAGGGTGCCATTTGAGACGTATCCCCAAGTATGAAATGTAATTCATCAGTGTATGTTTCTAATAATTGCTGAGCCCTTCAATAAAACATGTCCAGTTCGCAGGTGAGAGGTTTGTCCCTTTACAGCCCCTCTTTCCCTTTCTCTCTCTCCCTTTCTCTCTCTCCCTTTCTCTCTCGACCTTTCTCTCTCCTTCCCTCTATCCCTCCCTCCCCCCTCTCTCCTTTCCCTCTATCCCTCCCTCCCTCCCTCCCTCCTCCTCTCCTTCCCTCCCTCCCTCCCTCCCCTCTCTCTCCTTCCCTCTATCCCTCCCTCCCCCCTCTCTCCTTCCCTCCCTCCCCCCTCTCTCCTTCCCTCCCTCCCTCCCCCCTCTCTCCTTCCCTCCCTCCCTCCCTCCCTCTCTCCTTCCCTCCCTCCCTCCCTCCCTCCTCTCTCCCTCCCTCCCGCCCTCCCTCCTTCCCTCCCTCCTCTCCCTTCCCTCCCTCCCTCTCTCCTCTCTCCTTCCCTCCCTCCCACCCCCTCTCTCCTTCCCTCCCTCCCTCCCTCCCCCCCCTCTCTCCTCCCCTCCCTCCTCTCTCCTTCCCTCCCTCCCTCCCTCCCTCCCCCTCCCTCCCTCCCTCCCTCCCTCCTCTCTCCTTCCCTCCCTCCCTCCCCCTCTCTCCTTCCCTCCCTCCCTCCCTCCCTCTCTCCTTCCCTCCCTCCCTCCCACCCCCTCTCTCCTCCCCTCCCTCCTGTATGCTGCCCACTGGGAAGCCTATAGGGTCCCATCAAGACCCCTCGTCTAGTTCTCCAGTTCAACTACTGCGTGTGTGTGTGTGTGTGTGTGTGTGTGTGTGTGTGTGTGTGTGTGTGTGTGTGTGTGTGTGTGTGTGTGTGTGTGTGTGTGTGTGTGTGTGTGTGTGTGTGTGTGTGTGTGTGTGTGTGTGTGTTTTGCTGATGTATTCCCCCTGCTCAGATACCTAACATGGCAGGAATGTAGATTGTGAACTTTTGCCTCCCATATTTGGCCACAGGGCGGCCCCACCGCAGGACATACACACACACGGACAGGAACATATACACACACGGACAGGAACATATACACACACGGACAGGAACATACACACCCACGGACAGGAACATACACACACACACACACGGACAGGAACATACACACCCACGGACAGGAACATACACACACAAACATACAGGCAAAATGTATATACAAAGAGGCCAGGTTTAGACGGATACATGGAAACGCACAGAGGTTTGGAAAAGTAGGCTTCACGGCAGGGGCAGAAACACACACACACACACACACACACACACACACACACACACACACACACACACACACACACACACACACACACACACACACACACACCCACCCATGTAGGGCTGGGCCGCCAGCTGTGGTGTCAGAGGAGAGGTGGACAAAATACTCAGAGCCCCCCCCCCCCCCCCCCCCCCCCCCCACACACACACACACACACACACACACACACACACACACACACACACTGCATCTGGAGAACCACTCGTGCTAGTGTCAGGGGGTGGGCTGCCAAAAGGAAAAAGGGAGGAGGAGGGGAGAAGGGGGATCGCAGCAGAAGGATGTATAGATGGAGGCATTATCGAACAAAGAAGAGCATCCATTCTTGCATTACCACCAACACCATGTCAGGCACACGAAAAAGTGCGCAATTTTGTATACAGTCATTTAGTAGGGTACGTAAGAGGAGGGTGGTTGGTCGGGGTACATGGGTTGGCGTAAAACATATATACACACTCACTAGATTATATATACACAATATTCACACACAATGTACACACTTACTAGACTATATATACACACTATATACACACTCACTAGACTATATATACACACTATATACACACTCACTAGACTATATATACACACTATATACACACTCACTAGACTATATAGACACACTCACTAGACTATATACACACAATATACACACTCACTAGACTATATACACACTATATACACACTCACTAGACTATATACACATCATATACACACTCACTAGACTATATATACACACAATATACACAATCACTAGACTATTTGCACACTCACTAGACTATATTCACACTCACTAGACTATATATACACATCATATACACACTCACTAGACTATATATACACACCATATACACAATCACTAGACTAAATGCACACTCACTAGACTATACAGTTGAAGTTGGAAGTTTACATACACCTTAGCCAAATACATTTCAACTCATGTTTTCACAATTCCTGACGTTTAATCCTCGTAAAAATCCCCTGTTTTAGGTCAGTTAGGATCATTTTATTTTATTTTTAGAATGTGAAATGTCAGAATAATAGTAGATAGAATTATTTATTTCAGCTTTAATTTCTTTCATCACATTCCCAGTGTGTCAGAAGTTTACATACACTCAATTAGTATTTGGTAGCATTGCCTTTAAATTGTTTAACTTGGGTCAAACATTTTGGGTAGCCTTCCACAAGCTTCCCACAATAAGTTGGGTGAATTTTGGCCCATTCCTCCTGACAGAGTTGGTGTAACTAAGTCAGGTTTGTAGCCCTTCTTGCTCGCACACACTTTTTCAGATCTGCCCACAAATGTTCTATAGGTTTGAGGTCAGGGCTTTGTGATGGCCACTCCAATACCTTGACTTTGTTGTCCTTAAGCCATTTTGCCACAACTTTGGAAGTATGCTTGGGGTCATTGTCCATTTGGAAGACCCATTTGCGACCAAGCTTTAACTTCATGACTGATATCTTGAGATGTTGCTTCAATATATCCGCATAATTTTCTGTCCTCATGATGCCATCTATTTTGTGAAGTGCACCAGTCCCTCCTGCTGCAAAGCACCCCCACAACATGATGCTGCCACTCCCGTGCTTCACGGTTGGGATGGTGTTCTTCGGCTTGCAAGCATCCCCCTTTTTCCTCCAAACATAACGATGGTCATTATGGACAAACAGTTCTGTTTTTGTTTCATCAGACCAGAGGACATTTCTCCAAAAAGTATTATCTTTGTCCCCATGTGCAGTTGCAAACCGTAGTTTGACTTTTTTATGGCTGTTTTGGAGCAGTGGCTTCTTCCTTGCTGAGCGGCCTTTCAGGTTATGTCGATATAGGACTCGTTTTACTGTGGATATAGATACTTTTGTACCTGTTTCCTCCAGCATCTTCACAAGGTCCTTTGCTGTTGTTCTGGGATTGATTTTCACTTCTCACACCAAAGTGCGTTCATCTCTAGGAGACAGAACCCGTCTGATTCCTGAGCGCTATGACGGCTGCTTGGTCCCATGGTGTTTATACTTGCGTACTATTGTTTGTACAGATGAACGTGGTACCTTCAGGCGTTTGGAAATTGCTCCCAAGGATGAACCAGACTTGTGGAAGTCGACAATTTTCTTTCTGAGGTCTTGGCTGATTTCTTTTGATTTTCCCATGATGTCAAGCACAGAGACACTGAGTTTGAAGGTAGGCCTCGAAATATATCCACAGGTACACCTCCAATTGACTCAAATGGTGTCAATTAGCCTATCAGAAGCTTCTAAAGCCATGACATAATTTTCTGGAATTTTCCAAGCTGTTTAAAGCCACAGTCAACTTAGTGTATGTAAACTTCTGACCCACTGGAATTGTGATCCAGTGAATTATAAGTGAAATAATCTGTAGGTAAACAATTGTTGGAAAAATGACTTGTGTCATGCACAAAGTAGATGTCCTAACCAACTTGCCAAAACTATAGTTTGTTAACAAGAAATGTGTGGAGTGGTTGAAAAACGAGTTTTAATGACTCCATCCTAAGTGTATGTAAACTTCTGACTTCAACTGTATTTACACCACTAAAAGCAGTCACTTCTGTTCCCATCTTTCTGCATCTTTATCAGTCCTTTCAAATG
>NC_092116.1:27598242-27620742 GCF_045679555.1 Salvelinus alpinus
TCAAACAGGGCAGAGACTCAGGGGGAATGCTAATATGGTATAAATCTGAACTAATTAATTCAATCGAATTGATCAAAACAGGAGAATTCTTTATCTGGTTAAAAATCAACAAGGAGGCTATCTTGACAGATAAAAACGTCTTCCTCTGTGCCACATACATTCCCCCCTCAGAGTCACCCTACTTCAACGAAGAGAGCTTCTCCATTCTAGAGGGAGAGATTAGTCACTTTCAGACCCAAGGCAACGTACTGGTCTGTGGAGACCTGAATGCTAGAATAGCAGAAGAACAAGACACTATTAACAGTCATGGGGATAAACACCTACCAGGAAGCAATAACCTTTCCCTCCCCACATACCCCCACAGAAACAACTATGACAAAGTGAAAAACAAAAATGGATTACAGCTCCTGAGGCTCTGTCGAACACTGGGTCTGTACATAGTCAATGGCAGGCTGAGAGGAGACTCTTTTGGTAGGTACACCTACAGCTCATCCCTTGGCAGCAGCACTGTAGACTACTTCCTCACCGACCTAAACCCAGAGTCTCTCAGAGCCTTCACAGTCAGCCCACTAACACCTCTCTCAGACCACAGTAAAATCACAGTGTATCTGAGAAGAGCAGAACCCAACCATGAAGCATCATGGCCCAATAAACTACATGGTACTAAACAAGCCTATAGATGGAGTGCAAACAGTACAGACATCTACCAAAAAGCAATTAGTAGCCAAAAAATACAATCTCTCCTGGACAACTTTTTAGCCTTAACATTCTCCTTCAGCAATGAAGGTGTAAATTTGGCCGTTAGGAACATAAACTTTATATTTGACAAATTAGCCTCCTTGGCTAATCTAAAGAAGCATAAGAGCAAACCAAAAATAACAGATAATGAAAAATGGTTTGATAATGATTGCAAAAATCTAAGAAAGTCATTGAGAAATATATCTAATCAAAAACACAGAGAACCAGACAACAAAAATATACGCCTTCAATATGGGGAAACACTGAAGCAATACAAACGCACCCTAAGAACAAAAAAGGAACAGCACATTAGAAATCAGCTGGATGGAATTGAGGAATCCATAGAATCAAACCACTTCTGGGAGAATTGGAATAAATTAAACAAACCTCATCATGAGGAGTTGGCTATCCAAAATGGGGATATGTGGAGAAATCACTTTGCAAACCTCTACAGCAATATAACAAAGAGCCCAGAACAAAAAGATATACAAGAAAAATTACAAATCCTTGAATTAGCAGTCAAAGGCTATCAGAATCCTGTGGATACCCCAATTACAGAAGAAGAATTATTGGAAAAAATATGCAATCTCCAACCCAAAAAGGCCTGTGGTGCTGATGGGATCTTAAATGAAATGATCAAATATACAGACCACAAATTCAAATTGGCTATACTCAAACTCTTCAACATTATCCTCACTGCAGGTATTTTCCCCGATATTTGGAACCAGGGACTGATCACACCAATCTATAAAAATGGAGACAAATTTGACCCAAATAATTACAGAGGAATATGCGTTAACAGCAACTTGGGGAAAATTCTCTGCAGTATTATAAATAGCAGACTACATCATTTCCTTGACGAACACAACGTCCTGAGCAGAAGCCAGATTGGATTTCTAAAAAATTATCGTACAACTGACCACATTTACACCCTCCACACTCTAATTGATAAACAAGTTAACCAAAACAAAGGCAAAATCTACTCGTGTTTTGTAGATTTCAAGAAAGCATTTGATTCAATTTGGCACGAAGGTCTTTTTTATAAACTAATAGAAAGTGGTATTGGAGGGAAAACATATGATTTTATTAAATCAATGTACACTAAAAACAAATGTGCGGTTAAAATTGGCAACAAGCAAACAGACTTCTTCTCTCAGGGGCGGGGAGTGAAACAGGGCTGCCCAATAAGTCCAACATTATTTAACATCTACATTAATGAATTGGCAAAAACATTAGAAGAATCGGCAGCACCTGGTATCACCCTACACAACACTGAAATCAAGTGTCTGCTGTACGCAGATGACCTGGTGCTGCTGTCTCCCACTAAAGAGGGGTTACAGCAACACCTAGATCATCTTCACAGGTTCTGTCAGACTTGGGCTCTGACCGTTAACCTAAAAAAAACAAATATAATGATATTCCAAAAAAGGTCCGGAAATAAGGATGACAAATATAAATTCTATTTGGACACAGTTCTATTAGAACACACCAAAAACTACACATATCTAGGACTAAATATCAGCAACACAGGTAGCTTTCACATGGCTGTGAATGAGCTGAGAGACAAAGCAAGAAGAGCATTCTATGCCATTAAAAGGAACATCAAAATTGAAATTCCAATTAGAATCTGGCTCAAAATTTTTCAATCAGTTATAGAACCAATTGCTCTATATGGCAGTGAGGTATGGGGTCCACTCTCTAATAATGAATTTACTAAATGGGACAAACATCCAATTGAAGTATTGCATGCAGAGTTTTGCAAGACTGTATTGCAAGTACAAAGAAAAACTCCAAATAACGCATGTAGGGCAGAATTGGGCCAATATCCCCTCCTCATTCGAATAGAAAAAAGAGCCATCAAATTTTACAACCATCTAAAAACAAGTGACCCAAAAACATTCCATCACACAGCTCTACAATGTCAAGAGATGAAACCAGAGAAGAGTCCCCTCAGCCAGCTGGTTCTGAGGCTCAGTTCACCAACCCAAACCAACCCCACAGAGCCTCAGGACAGCCCTCAGAAAATCTGGCCCAACCAAATCATCACAAAACAAAAAGAAAAATATATAACCTATTGGAAAGACACCACAAAAAATCAAAGTAAACTTCAATGCTATTTGGCTCTAAACAGACAGTACATGGTGGCAGACTATCTGACCACTGTGACTGATAGAAAACTGAGGAAAACATTGACTAGGTACAGACTCAGTGAGCACAGTCTGGCTATAGAGACCGGTCGTCACAGACAAACCTGGCTGCCCAGAGAGGACAGGCTGTGCTCACTCTGCTCCAGGGGAGAGGTAGAGACAGAAGTGCATTTCCTACTACACTGTGACAAATACTCAGACCTAAGAGCATATTTCTTTCCCAAAATTATAATTCAATACAAAGAATTTGAAACTATAAAAGATGAAGAAAAATTCAAATATTTATTGGGTGAAAAGCCAAAATGTGCAGTTTTGGCAGCCAAATATGTGTCCTCCTGCCACAGCCTGAGGGACAGCCAGTGAAAAATGCAAAGTAATGTTGATAATATTTCCCATTTAGCTTAGTTTTGTTTTGTCTTTCGTACCAGGTCATGTGTCTTCTCAGTCATGTTGACACTGGTCTACTACTGTTGCTTTAATGTATTGTTGTTCTGATTAATATTGTTGTTGTAGCTGTTATTAATGGTAATCCCATGTCCACTACTACTATTATTATTACTGTTAGTCCCACCATTTATTTATATATAAATATATATATATATTTTGTGTATATATATACATATATATTTTATTTAAATTTTTCGATATGTATACTTTGACAATGTAAGTAATAATAACTTGCCATGTCAATAAAGTCAATTGAATTGAATTGAGAGACAGAAATAGAGAGAGAGAGAGAGAGAGAGAGAGAGGGTAGGACAGAGAGAGAGAGAGAGACGACGAGAGGGACAGAGATAGAAAGAGAGAGAGAGAGAGAGAGAGAGAGAGAGAGAGAGAGAGAGAGAGAGAGAGAGAGAGAGAGAGAGAGAGAGAGAGAGAGAGAGAGAGAGAGAGAGAGAGAGAGAGAGACAGAGAGAGAGAGAGAGAGAGAGAGAATGTTCTGTGTCTAAATAAAGATGCCACTGCCCAGTGACATCACCACCACCACCACAAGCTATCGGTTCATTCTCTCTTCCAGAGAATCAACTGACTCGTATACACTAACCTTTATGTTAAGTGTAAATCAAATAGATCAGATGTTCCAGGATTGGTTCTAGTTGTTTTTGTTTAACATGCAGATAATTTAGAACAAAGAGGAGAGGTTTCCCAGTAACAGAGGTTTTTAATAAGACTCCAAAAAACTGCTTTAAGTGATTCTCTGGCTAACGAATGTCTGTTCATAATGAATACCCCTGACTCTCTCTCTCTCACACACACACACACACACACACACACACACACACACACACACACACACACACACACACACACACACACACACACACACACACACACACACACACACACACACACACACACACACACACACACACACACACACACACACACACACACACACACACAGAGTAAGAATGTAGAGTTTCGCGCGCACGCACGCACGTACACACACGCACACACTCACAGACACAGACACAGACACAGCCTTGGGAAGAGGGAGCGTTGTCCAGTCTGATACCGATGTGAGGATATTTACGGATATTTACGGTCGGGCAACAGAACGCTCATTAGGATGTGTCCACAGTGTGTGTACAGTCGTGGCCAAAAGTTTTGAGAATGACACAAATATACATTTTCACAAAGTCTGCTGCCTCAGTTTGTATGATGGCAATTTGCATATACTCCAGAATGTTATGAAGAGTGATCAGATGAATTGCAATTAATTGCAAAGTTCCTCTTTGCCAACGAAATGAACTGAATACCCCAAAAACATTTCCACTGCATTTCAGCCCTGCCACAAAAGGACCAGCTGTCAGTGATTCTCTCCTTAACACAGGTGTGAGTGTTGACGAGGACAAGGCTGGAGATCACTCTGTCATGCTGATTGAGTTTGAATAACAGACTGGAATTTCAAAAGGAGGGTGGTGCTTGGAATCATTGTTCTTCCTCTGTCAACCGACTTCTTCCGGCGCCGAAAAGAGATGGCTGCCTCGCTTCGTGTTCCTTGGAAAATATGCAGTATTTTGTTTTTTTACGTGTTATTTCTTACATCGGTACCCCGGGTAATCTTAGGTTTCATTACATACAGTCGGGAGGAACTACTGAATATACGATTAACGTCAACTCATCATCGTTCCTACCAGGAATATGACTTTCCCGAAACGGATCCAGTGTTTTGCCTTCCACACAATACAATGGATCTGATCCCAGCCGGCGACCCTGTGCGACGCCGAAAAAGGGGAAAACGTGGCGGTCTCGTGGTCAGGCTTCGGAGACGGGCACATCGCGCTCCACTCCCTAGCATACTACTCGCCAATGTCCAGTCTCTTGACAATAAGGTTGATGAAATCCGAGCACGGGTAGCATTCCAGAGAGACATCAGGGATTGCAACGTGCTCTGCTTCACGGAAACATGGCTAACTCAAGGGACGCTAACGGAGTCGGTGCAGCCAGCTGGTTTCTTCATGCATCGCGCCGACAGAAACAAACATCTTTCCGGTAAGAAGAGGGGCGGGGGGGTATGCCTTATGATTAACGAGAAGTGGTGTGATCATCATAACAACACACAAGAACTCAAGTCGTTCTGTTCACCTGATCTAGAACTCCTCACAATCAAATGTTGACCGCATTATCTATCAAGGGAATTCTCATCAATCATAATCACAGCCGTATACATTCCCCCCAAGCAGACACATTGATGGCCCTGAATGAACTTTATCTGACTCTTTGTAAACTGGAAACCACACACCCTGAGGCTGCATTCATCGTAGCTGGGGATTTTAACAAGGCTAATCTAAAAACAAAACTCCCTAAATTCTATCAGCATATTGATTGTGCTACCAGGGCTGGAAAAACACTAGACCATTGTTATACTAATTTCCGTGACGCTTATAAGGCCCTCCCTCGTCCTCCTTTCGGAAAAGCTGACCACGACTCCATTTTGTTGATTCCAGCCTACAAACAAAAACTCAAACAACAAGCTTCCGCGCTCAGGTCTGTTCAACGCTGGTCTGACCAATCTGAATCCACGCTTCAAGACTGCTTCGATCACGCGGATTGGAATATGTTCCGCATCGCGTCCAACAACAATATTGACGAATATGCTGATTCGGTGAGCGAGTTCATTAGGAAGTGCATTGACGATGTGCATTGACGATGTCGTACCCACAGCAACGATTAAAACATTCCCAAACCAGAAACCGTGGATTGACGGCAGCATTCGCGTGAAACTGAAAGCGTGAACCACTGCTTTTAACCAGGGCAAGGTGACCGGAAGCATGACCGAATACAAACAGTGTAGCTATTCTCTCCGCAAGGCAATCAAACAGGCTAAGTCTCAGTACAGAGACAAAATCGAGTCGAAATTCAACAGCTCAGACACAAGAGGTATGTGGCAGGGTCTACAGTCAATCACGGATTACAAAAAGAAAACCAGCCCCGTCGAGGACCAGGATGTCTTGCTCCCAGACAGGCTAAACAACTTTTTTGCCCGCTTTGAGGACAATACAGTGCCACTGACACGGCCCCCTACCAAAACCTGCGGGCTCTCCTTCACTGCAGCCGAGGTAAGTAAAACATTTAAACGTGTTAACCCTCGCACGGCTGCAGGCCCAGACGGCATTCCCAGCCGCGTCCTCAGAGCATGCGCAGACCAGCTGGCTGGTGTGTTTACGGACATATTCAATCAATCCTTATCCCAGTCTGCTGTTCCCACATGCTTCAAGAGGGCCACCATTGTTCCTGTTCCCAAGAAAGCTAAGGTAACTGAGCTAAACGACTACCGCCCCGTAGCACTCACTTCCGTCATCATGAAGTGCTTTGAGAGACTAGTCAAGGACCATATCACCTCCACCCTACCGGACACCCTAGACCCACTCCAATTTGCTTACCGACCCAATAGGTCCACAGACGACGCAATCGCAACCACACTGCACACTGCCCTAACCCATCTGGACAAGAGGAATACCCATGTGAGAATGCTGTTCATCGATTACAGCTCAGCATTTAACACCATAGTACCCTCCAAACTCGTCATCAAGCTCGAGACCCTGGGTCTCGACCCCGCCCTGTGCAACTGGGTCCTGGACTTCCTGACGGGCCGCCCCCAGGTGGTGAGGGTAGGTAACAACATCTCCACCCCGCTGATCCTCAACACTGGGGCCCCACAAGGGTGCGTTCTGAGCCCTCTCCTGTACTCCCTGTTCACCCACGACTGCGTGGCCATGCACGCCTCCAACTCAATCATCAAGTTTGCGGATGACACTACAGTGGTAGGCTTGATCACCAACAACGACGAGACGGCCTACAGGGAGGAGGTGAGGGCCCTCGGAGTGTGGTGTCAGGAAAATAACCTCATACTCAACGTCAACAAAACAAAGGAGATGATTGTGGACTTCAGGAAACAGCAGAGGGAGCACCCCCCTATCCACATCGACGGGTCAGTAGTGGAGAAGGTGGAAAGTTTTAAGTTCCTCGGTGTACACATCACGGACAAACTGAATTGGTCCACCCACACAGACAGCGTTGTGAAGAAGGCGCAGCAGCGCCTCTTCAACCTCAGGAGGCTGAAGAAATTCGGCTTGTCACCAAAAGCACTCACAAACTTCTACAGATGCACAATCGAGAGCATCCTGTCGGGCTGTATCACCGCCTGGTACGGCAACTGCTCCGCCCACAACCGTAAGGCTCTCCAGAGGGTAGTGAGGTCTGCAGAACGCATCACCAGGGGCAAACTACCTGCCCTCCAGGACACCTACACCACCCGATGTCACAGGAAGGCCATAAAGATCATCAAGGACAACAACCACCCAAGCCACTGCCTGTTCACCCCGCTATCATCCAGAAGGCGAGGTCAGTACAGGTGCATCAAAGCAGGGACCGAGAGACTGAAAAACAGCTTCTATCTCAAGGCCATCAGACTGTTAAACAGCCACCACTAACATTTAGCGGCCGCTGCCAACATACTGACTCAACTCCAGCCACTTTAAAAATGGGAATTGATGGAAATTATGTAAAAATGTACCACTAGCCACTTTAAGCAATGCCACTTAATACAATGTTTACATACCCTACATTACCCATCTCTTATGTATATATACTGTACTCTATATCATCTACTGCATCTTGCCATCTTTATGCAATACATGTACCACTAGCCACTTTAAACTATGCCACTTTATGTTTACATATCCTACAGTACTCATCTCATACGTATATACCGTACTCTATACCATCTACTGCATCTGCCATGCCGTTCTGTACCACCACTCATTCATATATCTTTATGTACATATTCTTTATCCCTTTACACTTGTGTGTGTGTGTAAGGTAGTAGTGTGGAATTGTTAGGTTAGATTACTGTTGGTTATTACTGCATTGTCGGAACTAGAAGCACAAGCATTTCGCTACACTCGCATTAACATCTGCTAACCATGTGTATGTGACTAATAAAATTTGATTTGATTTGAGCTGCAAGGAAACACGTGCCGTCATCATTGCTTTGCACAAAAAGGGCTTCACGTGCAAGGATATTGCTGCCAGTAAGATTGCACCTAAATCAACCATTTTTTCGGATCATCAAAAACTTCAAGGAGAGCGGTTCAATTGTTGTGAAGAAAGATTCAGCAAGCGCCAGGACCGTCTCCTAAAGTTGATTCAGCTGCGGGATCGGTGCACCACCAGTACAGAGCTTGCTCAGGAATTGCAGCAGGCCGGTGTGAGTTCATCTGCACGCACAGTGAGGCGAAGACCTTTGGAGGATGGCCTGGTGTCAAGAAGAGCAGCAAAGAAGCCACTTCTCTCCAAGAAAAACATCAGGGACAGACTGATATTCTGCAAAAGGTGCAGGGATTGGACTGCTGAGGACTGGGGTAAAGTCATTTTCTCTGATGAATCCCCTTTCCGATTGTTTGGGGCATCTGGAAAAAAAATTGTCTGGAGAAGACAAGGTGAGCGCTACCATCAGTCACGTGTCATGCCAACAGTAAAGCATCCTGAGACCATTCATGTGTGGGGTTGCTTCTCATCCAAGGGAGTGGGCTCACTCACAATGTTTCCTAAGAACACAGCCATGAATAAAGAATGGTACCAACACATCCTCCGAGAGCAACTTCTCCCAACCATCCAGGAACAGTTTGGTGATGAACAATGCCTTTTCCAGCATGATGGAGCACCTTGCCATAAGGCAAAAGTGATAACTAAGTGGCTCGGGGAACAAAACATCGATATTTTGGGTCCATGGCCAGGAAACTCCCCAAATCTTAATCCCATTGTAACGGGTGTCGCTTTCCTCATCCTCAGATGAGGTGAGGAGAGAAGGATCTTCGGACCAAAATGCGGAGTCAGGGAAATATGCCATCTTTATTTTTAATACGAAAACTGATGACACGAAAACAAACACTTTACAAAACTTACAAAATAACAAAACGACGTAGAACGAAACCTGAACATAAACTCACATCACTAAACGTAAACTTACGGACAGGAACGTTACATCAAAATGAAACAAACCGAAACCAGTCCCGTGTGGCGCAACGACATACACAAACACAGGAGACAATCACCCACAACGAACACTGTGACAACGCCTACCTAAATATGACTCTTAATTAGAGGAACGCCAAACACCTGCCTCTAATTAAGAGCCATACCAGGTAACCCAAAACCAACACAGAAACAGAAAACATAGAATGCCCACCCAACCTCACGTCCTGACCAACTAACACACAAAAACTAACAGAAATAGGTCAGGAACGTGACAGTACCCCCCCCACAAGGTGCGAACTCCGGACGCACCAGCACAAAGTCTAGGGGAGGGTCTGGGTGGGCATCTAACCACGGTGGTGGCTCAGGCTCCGGGCGCGGTTCCCACCCCACCATAATCCATCCTAGCCCCCTCCCTTCAAGAATGTCCACCCTCTTACTTCCCCCACAAAATCCTCCTAATAACAAATCTAATAATGACAATACCGGGACAGAGAGATAAACCAAGACAGAGGGATAGATAAGACTATAGAGGTAGATAAAGATAGAGAGGGAGATCAGGATAGAGGGGCAACTCCGGACTGAAAGGCAGCTCCGGACAGAGAGACAGCTCTGGACTGATGGGCAGTTCTGGGTATCTAGCCTTTTCAGGCTGAAGGGCAGCTCATGGCTGACTGACGACTCTCGATGCTCATGGCTGGCTGACGGCTCTCGACGCTCATGGCAGGCTGACGGCTCTCGACGCTCATGGCAGGCTGACGGCTCTCGACGCTCATGGCAGGCTGACGGCTCTCGACGCTCATGGCAGGCTGACGGCTCACGACGCTCATGGCTCTCTGACGGCTCTGGCTGCTCATGGCTCTCTAACGGCTCTAGCTGCTCATGGCTCTCTGACGGCTCTGGCTGCTCATGGCTCTCTGACGGCTCTGGCTGCTCATGGCTCTCTGACGGCTCTGGCTGCTCATGGCTCTCTGACGGCTCTGGCAGATCCTGTCTGATTGGCGGCTCTGGCAGATCCTGTCTGGTTGGCGGCTCTGGCAGATCCTGTCTGGTTGGCGGCTCTGGCAGATCCTGTCTGGTTGGCGGCTCTGGCAGATCCTGTCTGGTTGGCGGCTCTGGCAGATCCTGTCTGGTTGGCGGCTCTGGCAGATCCTGTCTGGTTGGCGGCTCTGGCAGATCCTGTCTGGTTGGCGGCTCTGGCAGATCCTGTCTGGCTGGCGGCTCTAGCGGCTCCTGTCTGGCTGACGGCTCTAGCGGCTCCTGTCTGGCGGATGGCTCTGTAGGCTCATGGCAGACGGGCGGCTTTGCAGGCTCATGGCAGACGGGCGGCTTTGCAGGCTCCTGGCAGACGGATGGCTCAGATGGCGCTGGGGAGACGGATGGCTCAGATGGCGCTGGGGAGACGGATGGCTCAGATGGCGCTGGGGAGACGGATGGCTCAGATGGCGCTGGGGAGACGGATGGCTCAGATGGCGCTGGGGAGACGGATGGCTCAGATGGCGCTGGTGAGACGGATGGCTCTGGCCGGATACGGCGCACTGTAGACCTGGTGCGTGGTGCCGGAACTGGAGGCACCGTGCTAATGATAAGCACCTTCCTACTAGTGCGGGGAGCAGGGACAGGGCACACTGTATTCTCAAAGCCTACTCTATCCCTGATGCGTGGTACCGGCACTGGTGACACCGGGCTGAGGACAAGCACATCAGGATTAGTAGGGGGAGAAGATACAGTGGGTTCAGGGCTCTGGAGACGCACTGGTAGCTTAGTGCGTGGGGCCGGAACTGGAGGCACCGGGCTAGATACACGCACTACAGGGAGAGTGCGTGGAGGAGGAACAGGGCTCAGGATACGCACTGGTAGCCTAGTGCGTAGTGTAGACACTGTAGGTACTAGGCTGGGGCGGGGAGGTGGTGCCGGAAATACCGGACCGTGGAGGCGTACTGGCACTCTTGAGCATTGAGCTTGCCCAACCTTACCTGGTTGAATACTCCCGGTTGCCCGACCAGTGCGGGGAGGTGGAATAACCCGCACCGGGCTATGTAGGCGAACCGGGGAAACCATGCGTAAGGCAGGTGCCATGTATGCCGGCCCGAGGAGACGCACTGGAGACCAGACGCGTTGAGCCGGCCTCATGACACCTGGCTCAATACTCAATCTAGCCCTACCAGTGCGGGGAGGTGGAATAACCCGCACTGGGCTATGCACTCGTACAGGAGACACCGTGCGCTCTACTGCGTAACACGGCGCCTGCCCGTACTCCCGCTCTCCACGGTAAGCCTGGGAAGTGGGCGCAGGTCTCCTACCTGCCCTTGGCCCACTATCTCCTAGCCCCCCCCCAAGAAATTTTTGGGAATTACTCACGGGCTTTTTTGGCTTCCGTGCCAGACGCGTTCCCTCATAGCTCCGGTTCCTCTCCCAGGTAGCCTCTGCTCTCCTCAATGCCTCCACCTGTTCCCATGGGAGGCGATCCCTCCCAGCCAGGATCTCCTCCCAAGTGTAGCAACCCTTTCCATCCAAAACATCGTCCCATGTCCATTGCTCCTTTCTCTCCTGTCCCTTACTCCGTTTCGTTTTCCCTTGCCGCTTGGTCTTAGCGTGTGGGTGGGTGATTCTGTAAAGGGTGTCGCTTTCCTCATCCTCAGATGAGGTGAGGAGAGAAGGATCTTCGGACCAAAATGCGGAGTCAGGGAAATATGCCATCTTTATTTTTAATACGAAAACTGATGACACGAAAACAAACACTTTACAAAACTTACAAAATAACAAAACGACGTAGAACGAAACCTGAACATAAACTCACATCACTAAACGTAAACTTACGGACAGGAACGTTACATCAAAATGAAACAAACCGAAACCAGTCCCGTGTGGCGCAACGACATACACAAACACAGGAGACAATCACCCACAACGAACACTGTGACAACGCCTACCTAAATATGACTCTTAATTAGAGGAACGCCAAACACCTGCCTCTAATTAAGAGCCATACCAGGTAACCCAAAACCAACACAGAAACAGAAAACATAGAATGCCCACCCAACCTCACGTCCTGACCAACTAACACACAAAAACTAACAGAAATAGGTCAGGAACGTGACACCCATTGAGAACTTGTGGTCAATCCTCAAGAGGTGGGTGAACAAACAAAAACCCACAAATTCTGACCAACTCCAAGCATTGATTATGCAAGAATGGGCTGCTATCAAAAAGAAGGGTCAACACTGCAAATATTGACTCTTTGCATCAACTTCATGTAATTGTAATTAAAAGCCTTTGACACTTACAGTATGTAATTATTCTTCAGTATTCCATAGTAACATCTGACAAAAATATCTAAAGACACTGAAGCAGCAAACTTTGTGGAAATTAATATTTGTGTCATTCTCAAAATGTGTGTGTGTGTGTGTGTGTGTGTGTGTGTGTGTGTGTGTGTGTGTGTGTGTGTGTGTGTGTGTGTGTGTGTGTGTGTGTGTGTGTGTGTGTGTGTGCGTAAGGTGGGGGGTCAAGATGTATCCCCTCTATTCCCTCTCCTCTCCCCTCCTCTCTCCTCTCCTCTTCTCTCTCCTCTCCTCTTTCCTCTTTCCTCTCTTCTCTTCTCTTCTTCTCTTCTTCCCTCTCCTCTCCTCTCCTCTCCTCTCCTCTCCTCTCTTCAGTTGTCTCTTCCCATCCTCTTTTTTTCTCTCGTACTCTCTCCCCCTCTCTCTTCTCTGATGCTAAAGATTTGTTTAATCTTCGGCCAAATAACCTGGCCTTGTTGGAGCTGTGTGTGTGTGTGAGTGTGAGTGTGAGTGTGAGTGTGAGTGTGTGTGTGTGTGTGTGTGTGTGTGTGTGTGTGTGTGTGTGTGTGTGTGTGTGTGTGTGTGTGTGTGTGTGTGTGTGTGTGCCATGCACCCATTATTTTAGAGGGGGCATGAAGTACGTGAGAATGGAGGGGAAGTGGTTAGAATATTTGGTATTTTTCAAACACCTGTAACAGCTTCGTTCCTGCAGTCTAGAGCCATCATCATTATTCCTAGTTCTAGATCAAACATATGTAAATCTTTCTGTATAGGTTATCTAACCTTTTCAATTGTCATTTTAATGAATGATGCACATTGATTCTTTCAGAACTTTTATTCCTTATGTAGATCAGTACAACTGGCACACTGTACAGTATAACAATACACATTCATTGTGCATCTATGTGTTGTAACTTCAGTGTTCAGTCTTAAAGTCCAACTTGATAGCAGTCATGCCAGCTAATATGTTTAGACAAGCTACTCTAACTTGATCGATAGCCTGAAATGGCTTGGTGGCTAGTCATGAGGTCAGGACATTGGGGAACCTATCCAGATGGCTAGCTAAAGCCAACTTCATCAAATTGCTAGCTGGCTAGTGTTCCAGACGAACCACATTGTTTTTATTCATCAAGAAAGCATCAATAGGTTACATATCTGGATCACAATCATTTACAGAGATGCATATCGCCCTTCACCGGCAGCTGAACTCGAATCAAACGCCGCGTGTGTCGCTCTACACTCTCCTCCGCTGACGATACTGACGATACCGCACACACTAGAGTATCTAGCATCCTGCCCAGGCATCTCTGTGCACCTTGGAAGGAACCACTGACTAGGGAGAATAGGGGAGGTATTCTTCGCCTGCTCCAGTCAAAAATAATGCTGACAATAATACTTTCCCTTCTCAACCCAGTGGCTCCGGGATGTTTTATTAAAACCCATCCAACATGAAATCCATCCTACCTCTTGTGTTCTCCACCTGTAGGTCAGAGGTTAGAGGTTTGGGATGTGATAGAATGCAATGAGTCATAAATGGAGCTCCTGGAACCCTGGGATGGAACCCAGCGGGTTCTATCTGTTAGCTGGTTGCACTGAATCCTCGTGTTGTTGTGATCTAGGATCAGATTACCCTAACCACTAACTTCTGACCTTAACTATTGTGGCAACGCCAAACTGACCTGAGATTAATGCCATACTACTCCCTGGCGGCATGACTAGTGCACCATGTTGTTCTGTCTAACCCTAACCAATATGGGGGAAATGTTAAAACCTGACCCCAAATCAGTCTTGGGGAAACAGGATCATACTCCCCTGTGGAATGACTATGGGGTCAGAAGTTTATGGACCATGGATACATTGGTTTGCTGTAGTTGTTATAGATTATAACTAGAGTTTTACCAGGTCAGATCGCCACGTGGGCAGGAAAAAGCCTTCTCTGAGATTGTCGCCAGTTGCTTTTTGAAAACCAATCGCACTCCAATCCTCCCGATTGCTGGCGGAATGTTCCGTAGCCTGGGTGGCGCTTTGAAATGACATCACAATGCCTCAGAACAGGGCTTGTCTTCCAAGAGTTCCACAGTTGGTTTACAGAGCAACCACTGGCAACCACTGGAGAACAGACAAAGACATTTGTGTGTGAATGTCTGGGCTCTAAAAACCTCTCGGTTGTTTAAGTGTTTGGTTGACCCCCGCTTAACAATCTATCGGCTCACTAGACCACCCACTTGGCCACACAAACACACAACAAACGCACATAGACACACACACACACACAAACACACACAATCAACCCCTCCATCGCTTACTTTATCTTGTGTGTGTGCACAGGTGTGAAAAACAAACGGATGACATAACTGGTGACCTCGCCTAGTTCTCTTTCTTCCTTTCCTCCTTCTGTGTGACGGGAATCAGAAACTAAACCCTTCGAACGAGATCGAAACTCTACATTCTTACTCTGTGTGTGTGTGTGTGTGTGTGTGTGTGTGTGTGTGTGTGTGTGTGTGTGTGTGTGTGTGTGTGTGTGTGTGTGTGTGTGTGTGTGTGTGTGTGTGTGTGTGCATGTCTTATCATGTTATCGTAGCTTGTCGTTACTGCATGTGTTTAATAGAACATGAACACAATACTTTCAAGGACAGGGAGGGAGGGAGGGAGGGAGGGAGGGAGGGAGGGAGGGAGGGAGGGAGGGAGGGAGGGAGGGAGGGAGACTATTTGTACATAATATGACATTTGAAATGTCTTTATTTCTCTGAAACCTTTGTGAGTGTAATGTTTACTGTACATTTTTTTATTGTTCATTATACCTTAGTTTATTATCCATTTCACTTGTTGACAAACGTTTCCCATGCCAATAAAGCCCTTAAATTGAAATTGAGAGAGAGAGAGAGATTAAAAGGTCAAAGGTTATAGAGAGACTTAAGGCAGGTTGGTTACTATTACCATTCTGGTTCTAATTTCTGGTTGTAATTTAGACATATTTATTTTACAGCCAATGACAAGGGTTGGAACTAAAGTTGAAACAGACCTTCTAACTGGACTGAAATGACCTCATCAACTCCTTGTTAGTTTTTAAGTTGTACCAGTTGTATTAGTTGTACCAATTGTACCAGTTGTACCAGTTGTATTAGTTGTACCAGTTGTATTAGTTGTACCAGTTGTACCAGTTGTATTAGTTGTATTAGTTGTACCAGTTGTATTAGTTGTACCAATTGTACCAGTTGTACCAGTTGTATTAGTTGTACCAGTTGTATTAGTTGTACCAGTTGTACCAGTTGTATTAGTTGTACCAGTTGTATTAGTTGTACCAGTTGTATTAGTTGTATTAGTTGTATTAGTTGTACCAGTTGTATTAGTTGTATTAGTTGTACCAGTTGTATTAGTTGTATTAGTTGTACCAGTTGTATTAGTTGTACCAGTTGTATTAGTTGTATTAGTTGTATTAGTTGTACCAGTTGTATTAGTTGTATTAGTTGTACCAGTTGTATTAGTTGTATTAGTTGTACCAGTTGTATTAGTTGTACCAGTTGTATTAGTTGTACCAGTTGTATTAGTTGTATTAGTTGTATTAGTTGTACCAGTTGTATTAGTTGTATTAGTTGTATTAGTTGTACCAGTTGTATTAGTTGTACCAGTTGTACCAGTTGTATTAGTTGTACCAGTTGTACCAGTTGTACCAGTTGTATTAGTTGTATTAGTTGTATTAGTTGTATTAGTTGTACCAGTTGTATTAGTTGTATTAGTTGTACCAGTTGTATTAGTTGTATTAGTTGTACCAGTTGTACCAGTTGTATTAGTTGTATTAGTTGTACCAGTTGTATTAGTTGTACCAGTTGTATTAGTTGTATTAGTTGTATTAGTTGTATTAGTTGTACCAGTTGTACCAGTTGTATTAGTTGTACCAGTTGTATTAGTTGTATTAGTTGTATTAGTTGTACCAGTTGTATTAGTTGTATTAGTTGTACCAGTTGTATTAGTTGTATTAGTTGTATTAGTTGTACCAGTTGTACCAGTTGTATTAGTTGTATTAGTTGTATTAGTTGTATTAGTTGTATTAGTTGTATTAGTTGTACCAGTTGTATTAGTTGTACCAGTTGTACCAGTTGTATTAGTTGTATTAGTTGTATTAGTTGTATTAGTTGTATTAGTTGTATTAGTTGTGTTAGTTGTATTAGTTGTATTAGTTGTATTAGTTGTACCAGTTGTATTAGTTGTACCAGTTGTATTAGTTGTATTAGTTGTATTAGTTGTACCAGTTGTATTAGTTGTACCAGTTGTACCAGTTGTACCAGTTGTACCAGTTGTATTAGTTGTATTTGTTGTACCAGTTGTATTAGTTGTACCAGTTGTACCAGTTGTATTAGTTGTATTAGTTGTATTAGTTGTACCAGTTGTATTAGTTGTATTAGTTGTACCAGTTGTATTAGTTGTATTAGTTGTACCAGTTGTATTAGTTGTATTAGTTGTATTAGTTGTACCAGTTGTATTAGTTGTATTAGTTGTATTAGTTGTATTAGTTGTACCAGTTGTACCAGTTGTATTAGTTGTATTAGTTGTATTAGTTGTACCAGTTGTACCAGTTGTACTAGTTGTATTAGTTGTATTAGTTGTATTAGTTGTACCAGTTGTATTAGTTGTATTAGTTGTATTAGTTGTACCAGTTGTATTAGTTGTATTAGTTGTATTAGTTGTATTAGTTGTACCAGTTGTATTAGTTGTATTAGTTGTATTAGTTGTACCAGTTGTATTAGTTGTATTAGTTGTATTAGTTGTACCAGTTGTATTAGTTGTATTAGTTGTACCAGTTGTACTAGTTGTATTAGTTGTATTAGTTGTATTAGTTGTACCAGTTGTATTAGTTGTATTAGTTGTATTAGTTGTATTAGTTGTATTAGTTGTACCAGTTGTATTAGTTGTATTAGTTGTATTAGTTGTACCAGTTGTATTAGTTGTATTAGTTGTATTAGTTGTACCAGTTGTACCAGTTGTATTAGTTGTATTAGTTGTACCAGTTGTATTAGTTGTATTAGTTGTATTAGTTGTACCAGTTGTATTAGTTGTACCAGTTGTATTAGTTGTATTAGTTGTACCAGTTGTATTAGTTGTATTAGTTGTACCAGTTGTATTAGTTGTACCAGTTGTATTAGTTGTATTAGTTGTATTAGTTGTATTAGTTGTACCAGTTGTATTAGTTGTATTAGTTGTACCAGTTGTACCAGTTGTATTAGTTGTATTAGTTGTACCAGTTGTATTAGTTGTATTAGTTGCACCAGTTGTATTAGTTGTATTAGTTGTATTAGTTGTACCAGTTGTATTAGTTGTATTAGTTGTACCAGTTGTATTAGTTGTACCAGTTGTACCAGTTGTACCAGTTGTATTAGTTGTATTAGTTGTATTAGTTGTATTAGTTGTATTAGTTGTACCAGTTGTATTAGTTGTATTAGTTGTATTAGTTGTACCAGTTGTATTAGTTGTATTAGTTGTACCAGTTGTATTAGTTGTATTAGTTGTATTAGTTGTATTAGTTGTACCAGTTGTATTAGTTGTATTAGTTGTATTAGTTGTACCAGTTGTATTAGTTGTATTAGTTGTATTAGTTGTGTTAGTTGTATTAGTTGTATTAGTTGTATTAGTTGTACCAGTTGTATTAGTTGTACCAGTTGTATTAGTTGTATTAGTTGTACCAGTTGTATTAGTTGTACCAGTTGTACCAGTTGTACCAGTTGTACCAGTTGTATTAGTTGTATTTGTTGTACCAGTTGTATTAGTTGTACCAGTTGTATTAGTTGTACCAGTTGTATTAGTTGTATTAGTTGTATTAGTTGTACCAGTTGTATTAGTTGTATTAGTTGTACCAGTTGTATTAGTTGTATTAGTTGTACCAGTTGTATTAGTTGTATTAGTTGTATTAGTTGTACCAGTTGTATTAGTTGTATTAGTTGTATTAGTTGTACCAGTTGTACCAGTTGTATTAGTTGTATTAGTTGTATTAGTTGTACCAGTTGTACCAGTTGTACTAGTTGTATTAGTTGTATTAGTTGTATTAGTTGTACCAGTTGTATTAGTTGTATTAGTTGTATTAGTTGTACCAGTTGTATTAGTTGTATTAGTTGTATTAGTTGTACCAGTTGTATTAGTTGTATTAGTTGTATTAGTTGTATTAGTTGTACCAGTTGTATTAGTTGTATTAGTTGTATTAGTTGTACCAGTTGTATTAGTTGTATTAGTTGTACCAGTTGTACTAGTTGTATTAGTTGTATTAGTTGTATTAGTTGTACCAGTTGTATTAGTTGTATTAGTTGTATTAGTTGTATTAGTTGTACCAGTTGTATTAGTTGTATTAGTTGTATTAGTTGTACCAGTTGTATTAGTTGTATTAGTTGTATTAGTTGTACCAGTTGTACCAGTTGTATTAGTTGTACCAGTTGTATTAGTTGTATTAGTTGTATTAGTTGTACCAGTTGTATTAGTTGTACCAGTTGTATTAGTTGTATTAGTTGTATTAGTTGTACCAGTTGTATTAGTTGTATTAGTTGTACCAGTTGTATTAGTTGTACCAGTTGTATTAGTTGTATTAGTTGTATTAGTTGTATTAGTTGTACCAGTTGTATTAGTTGTATTAGTTGTACCAGTTGTACCAGTTGTATTAGGTGTATTAGTTGTACCAGTTGTATTAGTTGTATTAGTTGCACCAGTTGTATTAGTTGTATTAGTTGTATTAGTTGTACCAGTTGTATTAGTTGTATTAGTTGTACCAGTTGTATTAGTTGTACCAGTTGTACCAGTTGTACCAGTTGTATTAGTTGTATCAGTTGTACCAGTTGTACCAGTTGTATTAGTTGTATTAGTTGTATTAGTTGTATTAGTTGTACCAGTTGTACCAGTTGTATTAGTTGTACCAGTTGTATTAGTTGTATTAGTTGTATTAGTTGTACCAGTTGTATTAGTTGTATTAGTTGTACCAGTTGTACCAGTTGTATTAGTTGTACCAGTTGTATTAGTTGTACCAGTTGTATTAGTTGTATTAGTTGTACCAGTTGTATTAGTTGTATTAGTTGTATTAGTTGTATTAGTTGTATTAGTTGTACCAGTTGTACCAGTTGTATTAGTTGTACCAGTTGTATTAGTTGTATTAGTTGTATTAGTTGTATTAGTTGTATTAGTTGTATTAGTTGTACCAGTTGTACCAGTTGTATTAGTTGTACCAGTTGTACCAGTTGTATTAGTTGTACCAGTCTATCAGTTGTACCAGTCTACCAGTTGTACAGTAGAGTGAAGTGCCCTACTTCCTTATACAGTAGAGTGAAGTGCCCTACTTCCTTAGACAGTAGAGTGAAGTGCCCTACTTCCCTATTAGAGGTCGACCGATTCTGATTTTTCAACTCCGATACCGATACCGATTATTGGAGGACCCAAAAAACCCGATACCGATTAATCGGACGATTTTTATAAATATATTTGTAATAATGACAAGTTTAACAATACTGAATGAACAATGAACACTTTTATTTTAGCTTATTATAATACATAAATATAATCCATTTAGTCTCAAATAAATAATGAAACATGTTCAGTTTGGTTTAAATAATGCAAAAACAAAGTGTTGGAGAAGAAAGTAAAAGTGCAGTATGTGCCATGTAAAAAAGCTAACGTTTAAGTTCCTTGCTCAGAACATGAGAACATATGAAAGCTGGTGGTTCAATATTCCCAGTTCTTCAATATTCCCAGTTAGGAGGTTTTAGGTTGTAGTTATTATAGGAATTATGACACGTCGACTATTTATCTCTATACCATTTGTATTTCATAAACCTTTGACTACTGGATGTTCTTATAGGCACTTTAGTATTGCCAGCCTGATCTCGGGAGTTGACAGGCTTGAAGTCATAATCAGCGCTGTGCCTCAAGCATTGCTAAGAGCTGCTGGCAAACGTAGTAAAGTGCTGTTTGAATGAATGTTTACGAGCCTGCTGCTGCCTACCACCGCTCAGTCAGACTGCTCTATCAAATATCAAATCATAGACTTCATTATAATATAATAAACACACAGAAATACGAGCCTTACGTCATTAATATGGTCAAATCCGGAAACTATAATTTCGAAAACAAAACGTTTATTCTTTCTGTGAAATACGGAACCGTTCTGTATTTTATAGAACGGGTGGCAGCCCTAAGTCTAAATATTGCTGTTACATTGCACAACCTTCAATGTTATGTCATAATTATGTAAAATTTTGGCAAATTAGTTCACAACGAGCCAGGCAGCCCAAACTTGCATATACCCTGACTCTGCTTGCACTGAACGCAAGAGAAGTGACCCAATTTCCTGTCACGATCGTCGTAATGAGCGGACCAAGGTGCAGCGTGATTGAAGTTCCACATCTTTATTACGGTGAAACTTTTAACAAAAACAATAAACCAATAACGAAACGTGAAAGTAGTGGTGCACAAACACAAACACAAAACAAGATCCCACAAAACACAGGTGGGAAAAAGGCTACCTAAATATGATCCCCAATTAGAGGCAACGATTACCAGCTGCCTCTAATTGGGAACCATACAAAACACCAACATAGAAATATAGAACTAGAACAGCCCGTAGTCACGCCCTGACCTACTACACCATAGAGAACCAAGGGCTCTCTATGGTCAGGGCGTGACACTTCCCTCGTTAATATTGCCTGCTAATATGAATTTATTTTAACTAAATATGCAAGTTTAAGAAAATATACTTCTGTGTATTGATTTTAAGAAAGGCATTGATGTTTATGGTTAGGTACATTTGTGCAAAGATTGTGCTTTTTTCGGCAATGCGCTTTTGTTAAATCATCCCCCGTTTGGCGAGGTAGGCTGTGATTCGATGATAAATTAACAGGCACCGCATTGATTATATGCAACGCAGGACAAGCTAGTTAACCTAGTAATATCATCAACCATGTGTAGTTAACTAGTGATTATGTGAAGATTGATTGTTTTTATAAGATAAGTTTAATGCTAGCTGGCTACTTACCTTGGCTTCTTGCTGCCACAGGTCCTTTTGATGCTGCACTCGCGTAACAGGTGGTCAGCCTGCCACGCAGTTTCCTCGTGGATTGCAATGTAATCGGCCATAATCGTCATCCAAAAAGGCCGATAACCGATTATTATGAAAACTTGAGATCGGCCCTAATTAATCATGCCGATTAATCGGTCGACCTCTATTCCTTATTCAGTAGATTGAAGTGCACTACTTTTGACCAGCCCTATGAGCTATTGAAATCAAATCATCAAATCAAATCAAATGTTATTTGTCACATGTACAGAATACAGTGTAGACCTTACAGTGGAATGCTTACTGGCAAGCCCTTAACCTACAATGCAGTTGAAAGAGAATAGAGTTCGATTTGTTAGGCAGACAAGTGTTCTATGATGTAATCTACAGTAAATAAACCAGGCCTGACAGTTAGTCCCTCTGTCTCCCAACCCTGTGTGTGTGTGTGTGTGTGTGTGTGTGTGTGTGTGTGTGTGTGTGTGTGTGTGTGTGTGTGTGTGTGTGTGTGTGTGTGTGTGTGTGTGTGTGTGTGTGTGTGTGTGTGTGTGTGTGTGTGTGTGTGTGTGTGTGTGTCCGGGGACACTGACCAGACCCCCTACAGCATGCCTGAACTCCTACACTCCTCCTTATCCTCCCTCGCTCTCTTCTCTCGCTCTCTTCCTTCGCTCTCCTCTCTCGCTCTCCTCTCTCGTTCAATTCCCTTGCTCGCTTCTCTCGCTCTCTTCTCTCGCTCTCTTCCTTCGCTCTCCTCTCTCGCTCTCCTCTCTCGCTCAATTCCCTTGCTCTCTTCCCTCGGTCTCTTCTCTTGCTCTCTTCCTTCGCTCTCCTCTCT
>NC_092116.1:27623242-27625742 GCF_045679555.1 Salvelinus alpinus
AGTGGCTAAATCAGAGTATTTCCTGGAGGAGTGGCTAAATCAGAGTATTTCCTGAAGGAGTGGCTAAATCAGAGTATTTCCTGAAGGAGTGGCTAAATCAGAGTATTTCCTGGAGGAGTGGCTAAATCAGAGTATTTCCTGGAGGAGTGGCTAAATCAGAGTTTTTCCTGGATAATCCTTTGTTATCATCTTGTCGTTGGTCTGTCATTATTGAGGCAATAGCCAGGGGGAGACAGAGGAGCTGAGTGCCTTATGTCACTGTTACGTCATGCTATGTCAGTCTTAATACCTTTCCTAAGTCTTCTATATTCTCCCTGTCTTCCAGGTACGTAGCCAGGGCGTGACAGAGGAGCTGAAGTGCCTTATGTCACTGTTACGTCATGCTATGTCAGTCTTAATACCTCTCCTAAGTCTTCTATATTCTCCCTGTCTTCCAGGTACGTAGCCAGGGCGTGACAGAGGAGCTGAAGTGCCTCAGTCTGCTGAATGCTCTGGATAAAGACCAGGACATCCCAGAGAACCTGGCTCAGCTGTTTGGAGAACCCTGCATCAAGCTGGCAGAGGGCATCAAGGCCTACATCTCAAAGGTAAGCCTGGCACCCTATTCCCTAAATAGTGCACTACTCTAGCACCCTATTCCCTAGATAGTGCCCTATTCTGGCACCCTATTCCCTAAATAATGTACTACTCTGGCACCCTATTCCCTAGATAGTGTCCTATTCTGGCACCCTATTCCCTAAATACTGTACTACTCTGGCACCCTATTCCCTAGACAGTGCCCTATTCTGTCACCCTATTCCCTAGATAGTGCACTACTCTGTCACCCTATTCCCTAGATAGTGCACTACTCTGTCAACCTATTCCCTAGATAGTGCACTACTCTGTCACCCTATTCCCTAGATAGTGCACTACTCTGTCACCCTATTCCCTAGATAGTGCACTACTCTGTCACCCTATTCCCTAGACAGTGCCCTATTCTGTCAACCTATTCCCTAGACAGTGCCCTATTCTGTCACCCTATTCCCTAGATAGTGCACTACTCTGTCACCCTATTCCCTAGATAGTGCCCTACTACAAGGCTTAGTTCTATGAGACCTCACAGATGTAGGTTATATCTGAAGTGCCCCCCTATCTCCACTGTAGATATTTAACATCTTTAGCATAAAGGCCCGTGTATGGACATTCCAATAGCTAGCACAGCCCAAAGCGGGTAGATGGAGGACATATTTAAAAGCAATATACCTTGGTATGTGGACCGGCTGACATTTTTATTTTGCACCATTTGGAATGTTCATGCCTTTGTCATTACCTGTTTAAAAGGAATTCTAGAATGTGCTAGAATTCTATTGTGCTGCTTTGTTGAGAGGACTGTGAATAATCATGTAGATTCACACCTGTGTTCTACAGTGTGAATGGGTCTGAGAAACAGCCAATATGCCCCAGTCCTTGTGTGTGTGTGTGTGTGAGTGTGTGTGTGTGTGAGAGTGCATGCTGTCCCAATAGAAGCGGTAGAAGTAGAATGACAAAGTCTACATTGTAGAACAGCAGTAGCAGCTGAGCCAAGAGTACTGGGGGGCAGATTGTCTGACTCTCAGACCAATCCACTGTTTATTTGCTGTTCTGCTGTTCAGGGAACATTCTGCACGCTGTCGCCACGAAGGTTCTCTCGCTCTACATACATCCCATTGTCTGTGAGAGGAGAGGAGGAGGGTTTTTCACCCCACTGTTTGACCACGTTGAGTTAATACAGTTCGTTTCTCTAGTTCCTTCCTAAAGCTATTGGCTGTTCTCCATTTCAACACACACACACAGCCAAAGGCTGTACAACGATTGAGCTCCCGTGCCTCTAAACCTCGGGGCACCATTCCCAGGGTCTGCCCACTATAGATCAACATCACCTAAATCCTCCATCTCTGGGAGTACAATGAGTCACTCAGATTGCAGGCTGTATGTATCGAGCTTCCCAGTGGACAATCTTAGAAGTAAAGGTGCCTGGAAGAACCTATTGGGCTGCCACACCTGCGGTACCTTTCCAGTTGAAACATGTTCCTTGAGGAACCCCCTGAGGAACCCCCTGAGGAACCCCCTGAGGAACCCCCTGTGTAAAGGGTCAAACCGGAACCTTCTGGTCATTTTCAACCTTTCTAACAATATATTGTAGAGGTGGCAGCCTATCAGATCAGGGGGCGTGGCTTTCAGATAGTAATGAGATATATTTATAATAATATATTGTAGAGGTGGCAGCCTATCAGATCAGGGGGCGTGGCTTTCAGATAGTAATGAGATATATTTATAATAATATATTGTAGAGGTGGCAGCCTATCAGATCAGGAGGCGTGGCTTTCAGATAGTAATGAGATGTATTTATAATAATATATTGTAGAGGTGGCAGCCTATCAGATCAGGGGGCGTGGCTTTCAGATAGTAATGAGATATATTTATAATAATATATTGTAGAGGTGGCAGCCTATCAGATCAGGAGGCGTGGCTTTCAGATAGT
>NC_092116.1:27628242-27750742 GCF_045679555.1 Salvelinus alpinus
ATACACCCCCTGAAACTACAATACACACCCTGAAACTACAATACACACCCTGAAACTACAATACACCCCCTGAAACTACAATACACCCCCTGAAACTACAATACACACCCTGAAACTACAATACACCCCCTGAAACTACAATACACCCCATGAAACTACAATACACCCCCTGAAACTACAATACACCCCCTGAAACTACAATACACCCCCTGAAACAACAATACACCCCCTGAAACTACAATACACCCCCTGAAACTACAATACACTCCCTGAAACTACACATGGTCTCTTTAAGGTCTGACCGCACGCCTTGTATTGAAATCCACATTTTTTTAAGAAAAGTAGATCATTCTAAAATTAAACTTCCTCCCTTGAACACTGTCCAAGAGCAAACAAGACTCATTTTGTGCAGCGCTTTGTTTCCTCAATTAGGAATTACAATTAACTGTATTTTAAAGATCAGGCTAAGAGTTAAAGTGTTTGGTTAGAGTAGCTTGAAAGCGCTAGGCTACATGGCTAACATAAGGTTAGCATTAGCACAAAAAAAAATCTCTTGGCCTACTTCTATTGGAGACGCTAGGCTACATGGCTAACGTTTAGATAGCATTACATAAACCAGCCCTTGACTTTTCATTCGGTGCTGTGTTGGCCTACGTCTATTGGAAACGCTAGGTTACATGGCTAACGTTAGGTTAGCATTAGCCAAACCCAGCTCTTGGCTTTTCATTCTGGTCTGTGTTCTTGCATGGAAATACTCATGCTAATGAGTGCAGATGGTTTTATGTGGGCTGGTCTGGGTTTTGTGACTGGTTTGTGTGTGTGTGTGTGTGTGGGGGGGGGGGTATTTGGCTACAGCGTTAGCCTCTGTAGACTCTGTGTCTTTGTATAAAACGCTTGAGCTGAAAAGCTGGTCTAGCTTTAACCAAACCGTTTGGCTAGAATAAATTGTATTTTCTGTTTTAACCCTGTCCCAACCCTTAACCCTTACCTTAACCCATAACCCTTAACACTTACCTTAACCCTTACCTTAACCCTTAACCCTTACCTTAACCCTTAACCCATAACCCTTAACACTTACCTTAACCCTTACCTTAACCCATAACCCTTAACACTTACCTTAACCCTTACCTTAACCCTTAACCCATAACCCTTAACCCTTACCTTAACCCTTAACCCATAACCCTTAACCCTTACCTTAACCCTTACCTTAACCCTAACCTTAACCCTTAAACCTTAACCCTTAATCCTTAACCCTTACCTTAACCCTTAATCCTTACCTTAACCCTTATCCCT
The DNA here is from genome assembly GCF_045679555.1 of Salvelinus alpinus. Classification (NCBI taxonomy): domain Eukaryota; kingdom Metazoa; phylum Chordata; class Actinopteri; order Salmoniformes; family Salmonidae; genus Salvelinus; species Salvelinus alpinus. Next base: position 27,629,536 of record NC_092116.1, read on the forward strand.
TAACCCTTACCTTAACCCTTAACCCTTAACCCTTACCTTAACCCTTAATCCTTAACCCTTACCTTAACCCTTAATCCTTAACCCTTACCTTAACCCTTACCTTAACCCTTAATCCTTAACCCTTAATCCTTAACCCTTACCCCTTAACCATTACCTTAACCCTTAACCATTACCTTAACCCTTAACCATTACCTTAAGGTAATGGTTCAATTAAGGGTAAAGGGTAAAGGGTTAAGGTAATGGTTAAGGGTTAAGGTAAGGGTTAAGGTAATGGTTAAGGTAATGGTTAAGGGTTAAGGGGTAAGGGTTAAGGTAAGGGTGAAGGTAATGGTTAAGGGTTAAGGGGTAAGGGTAAAGGGTTAAGGGTTAAGGGTTAAGGGTAAAGGGTTATTAAGGTAATGGTTAAGGGTTAAGGTAATGGTTAAGGGTTAAGGTAATGGTTAAGGGTTAAGGTAATGGATAAGGGTTAAGGGTTAAGGTACGGGTTAAGGGTTAAGGGTTAAGGGTTAAGGTAATGGTTAAGGGTTAAGGGGTAAGGGTAAAGGGTTAAGGGTTAAGGTAACGGTTAAGGGTTAAGGTAATGGATAAGGGTTAAGGGTTAAGGTAAGGGTTAAGGGGTAAGGGGTAAGGGTAAAGGTTTTAAGGGGTAAGGGTAAAGGGTTAACCCTTAACCCTTAACCATTACCTTAACCATTACCTTAACCCTTTACCCTTAACCCTTAATTTAACCATTCAGAACCTTATCCCAAACCGTAACCCTTAATTTAACCATTCAGAACCTTATCCCAAACCGTAACCCTTAATTTAACAATTCAGAACCTTATCCCAAACCTTAACCCTTAATTTAACGATTCAGAACCTTATCCCAAACCTTAACCCTTAATTTAACCATTCAGAACCTTATCCCAAACCTTAACCCTTAATTTAACCATTCAGAACCTTATCCCAAACCTTAACCCTTAATTTAACCATTCAGAACCTTATCCCGAACCTTAACCCTTAATTTAACAATTCAGAACCTTATCCCAAACCTTAACCCTTAATTTAACCATTCAGAACCTTATCCCAAACCTTAACCCTTAATTTAACCATTCAGAACCTTATCCCAAACCGTAACCCTTAATTTAACCATTCAGAACCTTATCCCAAACCTTAACCCTTAATTTAACCATTCAGAACCTTATCCCAAACCTTAACCCTTAACTTTACCATTCAGAACCTTATCCCAAACCTTAACCCTTAATTTAACCATTCAGAACCTTATCCCAAACCTTAACCCTTAACTTAACCATTCAGAACCTTAACCATTCAGAACCTTATCCCAAACCTTAACCCTTAATTTAACCATTCAGAACCTTATCCCAAACCTTAACTCTTAACATAACCATTCAGAACCTTATCCCAAACCTTAACCCTTAACTTAACCATTCAGAACCTTATCCCAAACCTTAACTCTTAACATAACCATTCAGAACCTTATCCCAAACCTTAACTCTTAACATAACCATTCAGAACCTTATCCCAAACCTTAACCCTTAACTTAACCATTCAGAACCTTATCCCAAACCTTAACTCTTAACATAACCATTCAGAACCTTATCCCAAACCTTAACCCTTAACTTAACCATTCTGTATTCATGCCTGAACTTAACCTTCGAAATTTGACGTTTATGGATAAACATCAGATTCTGCAGTGAGATTGAAGAGCTATAATGCAGGGCCTCTCCTACACACACACAACACACACACACACACACACACACACACACACACACACACACACACACACACACACACACACACACACACACACACACACACACACACACACACACACACACACACACACACACCCAGTGATATATATTAGCGGTGGGAGGTCGTCAAATCTCATTGTGCTAATTGAGAGAGGCTGTAGTCCATTATCTGTTGGCAGAGACAGAGGATCCTAATGTGAAACACATGGACAACTACACACACACACACACGCATATACACATACTGCACACACACACACTGCACGCACACATTTAGAGACATTACGTTTTTTAACATGGACACCACAGAATGATGTGATTGAATAGGGCAATCCCAACAACGATAAAAAACACAATCTGCCCTCATCCCGGATGACGGAGAGAGAACCTGAAGATGGACAGAGAGCCTGATGATGGAGAGATGACAGAGAGAGCTTGATAATGAACAGAGAGGGAAGAGATTAAAACCTCTTGAGAATACAGGGGGTGCTGTTTCAACTTCGACATTTTGCGTTCCCAAATTAAACTGCCTCGTACTCAATTCTTGCTCGTACAATATGCATATTATTATTACTATTGGATAGAATACAATCTCTAGTTTCTAAAACCGTTTGAATTATGTCTGTGGGTGAACCAGAAGTCTTTCTGCAGCGAAAATCATGATAGGAACTGCGAAGGTCTGAAAACTAGGCTCTGATCTCGGATCAGTTTAAAGCTCTGTATGTGTCCTATGGGTCGAAATGAACTGCACCCGCCTTCCCCTGGATGTCAGTAACCAATGAGAAGTGGAATGGAGTCTCTACGTATTTCTCAGACTTTATAAAAGGCCATGGAGTGGAAGGTCCGTTCTTTTGGACGCTCGTCAAGACGCAAGAGAGGACATCAGAATGGCATGCTCAAAAGCTCTCGTTATCGGCCTAAGATATATCCGTCTGTGATTTAATTCGATATAGGTGTTAGAAACATCATAACGAAGTTATTTTAAACCGATTTATATCAGTTTATGCGAGTATATTGCTATTTTCGGAATTTCCTTAGTATTGCGTATTGGGGATTTGGACATGTGTGTGCCACATAGCTATTGTTAGCTGCTAATTCCGAAGTTGAAGAGGACGTTTTACAACAAAGCAACGATTCTTTTGGACAAAGGACACCTTGCCCAAGATTCTGATGGAAGCTCAACTAATAGTAAGAACTATTTATGATGTTAATTCGTTGTTCTGTGGAAAAAATTTTAAGTATTTTTCGGCCATTATTGCGGCACTGGTCTGGCTGTAACGCACACTGTATGTCTAGTAACGTTAATTTTAAAAATCTAACACAGCGGTTGCATTAATAACTAATGCATCTTTCAATTGCTGTCCAACCTGTATTTTTTTAGTCAAGTTTTCGATTATTTATTGATTAGATTAGGTGCCTTTCCAAGATGGCGCCGGCCAGAATGCATGCCATGTTTTTACTGATTACATTGCATAACCACGATTTGTGCTGCTAAATATGCACATTTTCGAACAAAAGCTATATGCATTGTGTAATATGATGTTACAGGACTGTCATCTGATGAAGTATATCAAGGTTAGTAAAATTATATATCTTTTGCTGGGTTGTTACGATCGCTAACATTTACTGCTGGTAAATGCGGTTGTGATTCTGGCTATTGTGGTAAGCTCATATAATGCTATATTGTGTTTTCGCTGTAAAACACTTAAAAAATCTGACATATTGGCTGGATTCACAAGATGTTGGGCTTTCATTTGCTGTACGCTGTGTATTTTTCAGAAATGTTTTAAGATGAGTAATTCGTTATTTGACGTTGGTCTCTGTAATTATTCTGGCAGCTTCGGCACTATTTCAGATTGCAGCTGCAATGTAGAACTGTGATTTATACCTGAAAAATGCAAATTTTTCAAAAAAAACATATGCTATACAATAAATATGTTATCAGACTGTCATCTTATGAAGTTGTTTCTTGGTTAGTGGCTATATATATCTTTATTTAGTCGAATTAGTGATAGCTACTGATGGAGTAAAAAACTGGTGGAGTAAAAAAAGTGGTGTCTTTTGCTAACGTGGTTAGCTAATAGATTTACATATTGTGTCTTCCCTGTAAAACATTTTAAAAATCAGAAATGATGGCTGGATTCACAAGATCTGTATCTTTCATCTGGTGTCTTGGACTTGTGATTTAATGATATTTAGATGCTAGTATTTACATGTGACGCTATGCTAGGCTATGCTAGTCAGCTTTTTTACTGTGGGGGGTGCTCCCGGATCCGGGTTTGGGAGGAATTAGAGGTTAACAAGAAGAGATTGATAGATAGAGGAAGAAAAGGGGGGAGATAAAGAAAGAGGGATGTTAATGAATGGAGAGAAGGGGAAATAAAAGACTGATGGATGGAGGATGAGCGGATCGGATATGGAACACAGAGAGAGAGAGAGAGAGAGAGAGAGAGAGAGAGAGAGAGAGAGAGAGAGAGAGAGAGAGAGAGAGAAACTTCTGTATGTGTAATGTTTACTGTTAATTTGTATTGTTTATTTCACTTTTGTATAATATCTACCTCACTTGCTTTGGCAATGTTAACACATGTTTTCCATGCCAATAAAGCCCCTTGAATTGAATTGAATTGAATTGAGAGAGAGAGAGAGAGAGACAGAGACAGAGACAGAGACAGAGAGATAGAGAGAGAGAGAGAGAGAGAGAGAGAGAGAGAGAGAGAGGTGGAAGAACAGAGGTGACAAAGAACAGAGAGAAAAGTCATAGCCTACACCTGGTAGTTATTATTACAGGGAGAGAGAACAGGTAGTTGATACACCTGGTAGTTATTATTACAGGGAGAGAGAACAAGTTTAGGGGAAGAGGAAGAGAGGAATGGAGGGGAAGGAGAGAGGGGGAGTGGAATAGAGGAATGGAGAGAAGTAAAAAGAAGAAAGAGAGGAATTGTAATCGTAGTTGTGCAATATGTGGCCAACCATCCTCCTGGAGAGCCTTTAAGGAGCAGTAGATAGAGAGTAGAAAAAAAGCCAATAGACAGAGTGGAGAAAGAAGCCAATAGACAGAGAGGAGAAAGAAGCCAATAGGCAGAGAGGAGAAAGAAGCCAATAGGCAGAGAGGAGAAAGAAGCCAATAGGCAGAGAGGAGAAGAAGCCAATAGGCAGAGAGGAGAAAGAAGCCAATAGACAGAGAGGAGAAAAAAGCCAATAGACAGAGAGGAGAAAGAGGCCAATAAGCAGAGAGGAGAAAGAGGCCAATAGGCAGAGAGGAGAAAGAAACCAACAGGCAGAGAGGAGAAAGAGGCCAATAGACAGAGAGGAGAAAGAAGCCAATAGGCAGAGTGGAGAAAGAAGCCAATAGGCAGAGAGGAGAAAGAGGCCAATAGGCAGAGAGGAGAAAGAAACCAACAGGCAGAGAGGAGAAAGAAGCCAATAGGCAGAGAGGAGAAAGAAGCCAATAGGCAGAGAGGAGAAAGAAGCCAATAGGCAGAGAGGAGAAAGAGGCCAATAGGCAGAGAGGAGAAAGAAGCCAATAGGCAGAGAGGAGAAAGAGGCCAATAGGCAGAGAGGAGAAAGAAACCAACAGGCAGAGAGGAGAAAGAAGCCAATAGGCAGAGAGGAGAAAGAAGCCAATAGGCAGAGAGGAGAAAGAAGCCAATAGGCAGAGAGGAGAAAGAGGCCAATAGACAGAGAGGAGAAAGAAACCAACAGGCAGAGAGGAGAAAGAAACCAATAGGCAGAGAGGAGAAAGAGGCCAATAGACAGAGAGGAGAAAGAAACCAATAGGCAGAGAGGAGAAAGAGGCCAATAGGCAGAGAGGAGAAAGAAACCAACAGGCAGTGAGTAGCCTACATTTAGTCTGATTCTCTGTATGGCAATAGGCCTAATAATGATAATAATTATTTTGTAAAGTAGTTCCTTGCATCATACAGCACAATTTCCAGTTACCTTTTTGGCCAATGGTGTTACAGAACATGTTTCATTTTTGGACAAGTACAAGAATCCGGCCTACTTGCCCTATTCTTGCCTAACAGAATACCAAAAGGCCAAATAATTGTTGTTCTCCTGCTGATTAGCGTTTATTAGCTGAATCAGATGTGCCCGTGTAGATGTGGAACAACAGCCTGACACATTTCATTCATGCACTGTTATTATGCAACGGTACAGAGTATTGACACTCCACTTTATGCTGTACAGTTAGGTCAACTTGAAGAGAACAAGTTAGATCAACTTGAAGAGAACAGGTTAGGGTCTACTTGAAGAGGACAAGTTAGATTAACTTGAAGAGAACAGGTTAGGGTCTACTTGAAGAGGACAAGTTAGGTCAACTTGAAGAGAACAAGTTAGATCAACTTGAAGAGGACAGGTTAGGGTCTACTTGAAGAGGACAAGTTAGGGTCTACTTGAAGAGGACAAGTTAGGGTCTACTTGAAGAGGACAGGTTAGGGTCTACTTGAAGAGAACAGGTTAGGGTCTACTTGAGAGGACAAGTTAGGGTCTACTTGAAGAGGACAGGTTAGGGTCTACTTGAAGAGAACAGGTTAGGGTCTACTTGAGAGGACAAGTTAGGGTCTACTTGAAGAGAACAGGTTAGGGTCTACTTGAAGAGAACAGGTTAGGGTCTACTTGAAGAGGACAAGTTAGGGTCTACTTGAAGAGGACAGTTTAGGGTCTACTTGAAGAGAACAGGTTAGGGTCTACTTGAAGAGGACAGGTTAGGATGTACTTGAAGAGGACAGGTTAGCGTCAACTTGAAGAGAACATGTTAGGGTCTACTTGAAGAGGACAAGTTAGGGTCTACTTGAAGAGGACAAGTTAGGGTCTACTTGAAGAGGACAAGTTAGGGTCTACTTGAAGAGGACAAGTTAGGGTCTACTTGAAGAGGACACTGCCACATTACTTCATTGATGTAGTGTTAATCTCTCAGGTGCCTGACATGCCTGCTATAGTCTATCATTACGACCGTTGAGACAGGGAGACCATACATTGCACTCATAATCCCTCCACATTCATCCCCCTCCCCTCTCCTCTGCTCCTCTCCTCATCTGACCCAGTCATCCTCATATCTCATTCATCCCTCTCCCCTCTCCTCTGCTCCTTGTGTGTGTGTTTTACGTGACCCACTCGGCTTACCGTCACTAAACCACATAGAGAATCATCACATCTCCACCTCCCCTGTCCAGTCTCAATGGCCCTTTTTGTCCTCCCTCCATTCCTCTCCTCTTTTCACCTCTCCACCATCCCGTCTCCTATTCATTAAACTGCTGGTTCATTTGGGTAGTCTCTCGTCCCGGGGATGGAGGAGAGGAGGAGGAGACGGGGATGAGAGGAAGGAGAGACGTAGGGTCTTACTGTAGAAACACTGTCTCTAGATCCTGGCCACTGTAGATACATTATTCAACTATCTAAACCATCAAAGGGCAGACAGACACACACACACACACACTCATACGCAGGCAGTATGGGACGTGACGCGTACCGACAAAATGGACTCTATTCAGCAGGGTTAAAAATGTCTAAAAACGACTAACGAATGATGGCCAGAGGTGGGGTCACAAAAGTTTTTGTGTAAGTCTAGTTTTACCAGAAACATAAACTCACAAAGGCATATGTGTGTCTAGTGTCGATTGTCTACCCCCTCCTTGCTCTCCCTCCATCCCTCCCTCAGTCCTCCTCCGCTCCCCCTCTTTGCTCTCCCTTCGTCTCTCCTGCCGTCCCGGCCAAGATTTGCGTTCTGCCCGGTTTGGAGTCAGCCACCTGTCTGGTGCACTTTGTGTCTTTTTTTAAAAAAGAGGGAGAGAATAAGAAAAAGAGAGAAAGAAGGAAAGAAAGAGTATTGGAGCGGAGCGTGCTACGAGGTCTTGACCCATGACCTGTAAACAGAGGAGACTGGGAGAGGAAAAGTCTTGGAGCGAAGCGTAAACCGGAAGCAGGACGATAGAGTCGTGGTCTGATTTGCCAAAGGGAGGGCGTTTCTGTGGGTAGAATAAAGGTGGCCCAGAGTTTTAGCACCCCTTTGTTGACAGGAACATGTTGACAGGAACATGTTGACAGGAACATGTTGACAGGAACATGTTGACAGGAACATGTTGACAGGGCCATGTTGACAGGAACATGTTGACAGGAACATGTTGACAGGAACATGTTGACAGGAACATGTTGACAGGAACATGTTGACAGGTAACTGTTGACAGGAACATGTTGACAGGGACATGTTGACAGGGGCATGTTGACAGGGGCATGTTGACAGGTACATGTTGACAGGTACATGTTGACAGGAACATGTTGACAGGTACATGTTGACAGGAACATGTTGACAGGAACATGTTGACAGGGACATGTTGACAGGATCATGTTGACAGGAACATGTTGACAGGAACATGTTGACAGGAACATGTTGACAGGGGCATGTTGACAGGTACATGTTGACAGGTAACTGTTGACAGGAACATGTTGACAGGAACATGTTGACAGGAACATGTTGACAGGGACATGTTGACAGGGACATGTTGACAGGAACATGTTGACAGGAACATGTTGACAGGATCATGTTGACAGGAACATGTTGACAGGGCCATGTTGACAGGGACATGTTGACAAGAACATGTTGACAGGAACATGTTGGCAGGTACATGTTGACAGGGACATGTTGACAGGATCATGTTGACAGGAACATGTTGACAGGAACATGTTGACAGGAACATGTTGACAGGAATATGTTGACAGGAACATGTTGACAGGAACATGTTGACAGGCACATGTTGACAGGAACATGTTGACAGGGACATGTTGACAGAAGTGAGGTAGAATGGTTTTAAGTCTCCCTGTGTTAAAGTCTCCTCCTACTAGAAAGGCTGCCTCTAGATAAGTGATGTCTTGTTTGTTTATGGTCCCATACAGTGCGTTGAGTGCCAAAGTAGTGTTGGCTTGTGGTGGGGTGTAGACAGTGGATTATGGATGAGAACTCTCTTGGTAGATAGAAAAAGTCTGCAGGTGAGCAAACGGTGAGCAAACGGTGAGTAAACGGTGAGCAAACGGTGAGTAAACGGTGAGCAAACGGTGAGCAAACGGTGAGCAAACGGTTCAGTTTTCCTTCGCACTGGAAGCAGAGAGTTGTTGTTTATGAAGAAGCACACACCCCTCCGCCTTCGGACTTGCACGAGGCCGCCATCGTTCAAATCATGACGCTGCAGATAACTAACCGCCATCGTTCAAATCATGACGCTGCAGATAACTAACCGCCATCGTTCAAATCATGACGCTGCAGATAACTAACCGCCATCGTTCAAATCATGACGCTGCAGATAACTAACCGCCATCGTTCAAATCATGACGCTGCAGATAACTAACCGCCATCGTTCAAATCATGACGCTGCAGATAACTAACCGCCATCGTTCAAATCATGACGCTGCAGATAACTAACCGCCATCGTTCAAATCATGACGCTGCAGATAACTAACCGCCATCGTTCAAATCATGACGCTGCAGATAACTAACCGCCATCGTTCAAATCATGACGCTGCAGATAACTAACCGCCATCGTTCAAATCATGACGCTGCAGATAACTAACCGCCATCGTTCAAATCATGACGCTGCAGATAACTAACCGCCATCGTTCAAATGACGCTGCATGGACAAACAACTGAGTTCCAAATCCATAGAATCAGACAGACACGTTTGTTTCTAAAGCATATAATATAATATACATATACATATAATATACATATAATATAATATACATATAATATAATATACATATACATATAATATAATATACATATAATATAATATACATATAATATAATATACATATAATATAATATACATATAATATAATATACATATACATATAATATAATATACATATATAATAATATATATATAAAGCATATAATATGGCAGCTAATCAAGTCTCTCTGATATGAGACTCTCGGACGAAGCTCATCTGTCTTATTCTTGAGTGGCTGGACATGTGGTTTTATTCATCCACATAGCAATACAAACTACCCATTGTGAAGTCTGACTGCTGGACACACACACACACACACACGCACGCACGCACGCACGCTCTGACTGCTGGACAAGCCAACGAATGTCTGCCAATGTGATATAACTCATAACGATGAGTAGTTTAGGAGACTTGTCAGTTTCTTAGGACATACCTCATACAACTACAAACAATGGGCGGATAGGATGTAAGACAGTTCCCCATGTAAGAAGGAAAAGACTCTCGATAGATTGAATTCAGACTTGACAAGGCCAATCTGTTGAAGTTTAAAGTTTAAACGCATCACTACATCATCTAGTGTACCTGTCCAAACACATTGCTATGGCACAGCTATACTATATTATATGTATTATACTGTATACTATACTCACAGGGTTTCCAGTGAAATGAAACCAACCGATCAAAGCGACTTAAACAAAAGTTTAAATCCAGGTCCTTTAGTTGTCTGTTTCGGTGATATTAATGCAGGCAGTGGAGGCACCAGACATGTTAGTTATCTATCTACTGCAGGCAGTGGAGGTACCAGACATGTTAGTTAACTACCTACTGCAGGCAGTGGAGGTACCAGACATGTTAGTTATCTACCTACTGCAGGCAGTGGAGGTACCAGACATGTTAGTTATCTACCTACTGCAGGCAGTGGAGGTACCAGACATGTTAGTTATCTACCTACTGCAGGCAGTGGAGGTACCAGACATGTTAGTTATCTACCTACTGCAGGCAGTGGAGGTACCAGACATGTTAGTTATCTACCTACTGCAGGCAGTGGAGGTACCAGACATGTTAGTTATCTACCTACTGCAGACAGTGGAGGTACCAGACATGTTAGTTATCTACCTACTGCAGGCAGTGGAGGTACCAGACATGTTAGTTAACTACCTACTGCAGGCAGTGGAGGTACCAGACATGTTAGTTATCTACCTACTGCAGGCAGTGGAGGTACCAGACATGTTAGTTATCTACCTACTGCAGGCAGTGGAGGTACCAGACATGTTAGTTAACTACCTACTGCAGGCAGTGGAGGTACCAGACATGTTAGTTATCTACCTACTGCGGGCAGTGGAGGTACCAGACATGTTAGTTATCTACCTACTGCAGGCAGTGGAGGTACCAGACATGTTAGTTATCTACCTACTGCAGGCAGTGGAGGTACCAGACATGTTAGTTATCTACCTACTGCAGGCAGTGGAGGTACCAGACATGTTAGTTATCTACCTACTGCAGACAGTGGAGGTACCAGACATGTTAGTTATCTACCTACTGCAGGCAGTGGAGGTACCAGACATGTTAGTTATCTACCTACTGCAGGCAGTGGAGGTACCAGACATGTTAGTTATCTACCTACTGCAGGCAGTGGAGGTACCAGACATGTTAGTTATCTACCTACTGCAGACAGTGGAGGTACCCGACATGTTAGTTATCTACCTACTGCAGACAGTGGAGGTACCAGACATGTTAGTTATCTACCTACTGCGGGCAGTGGAGGTACCAGACATGTTAGTTATCTACCTACTGCAGGCAGTGGAGGTACCAGACATGTTAGTTATCTACCTACTGCAGGCAGTGGAGGTACCAGACATGTTAGTTATCTACCTACTGCAGGCAGTGGAGGTACCAGACATGTTAGTTATCTACCTACTGCAGGCAGTGGAGGTACCAGACATGTTAGTTATCTACCTACTGCAGGCAGTGGAGGTACCAGACATGTTAGTTATCTACCTACTGTAGGCAGTGGAGGTACCAGACATGTTAGTTATCCACCTACTGCAGGTAGTGGAGGTACCAGACATGTTAGTTATCTACCTACTGCAGGCAGTGGAGGTACCAGACATGTTAGTTATCTACCTACTGCAGGCAGTGGAGGTACCAGACATGTTAGTTATCTACCTACTGCAGGCAGTGGAGGTACCAGACATGTTAGTTATCTACCTACTGCGGGCAGTGGAGGTACCAGACATGTTAGTTATCTACCTACTGCAGGCAGTGGAGGTACCAGACATGTTAGTTATCTACCTACTGCAGGCAGTGGAGGTACCAGACATGTTAGTTATCTACCTACTGCGGGCAGTGGAGGTACCAGACATGTTAGTTATCTACCTACTGCAGGCAGTGGAGGTACCAGACATGTTAGTTATCTACCTACTGCAGGCAGTGGAGGTACCAGACATGTTAGTTATCTACCTACTGCAGGCAGTGGAGGTACCAGACATGTTAGTTATCTACCTACTGCAGGCAGTGGAGGTACCAGACATGTTAGTTATCTACCTACTGCAGGCAGTGGAGGTACCAGACATGTTAGTTATCTACCTACTGCAGGCAGTGGAGGTACCAGACATGTTAGTTATCTACCTACTGCAGGCAGTGGAGGTACCAGACATGTTAGTTAACTACCTACTGCAGACAGTGGAGGTACCAGACATGTTAGTTAACTACCTACTGCAGGCAGTGGAGGTACCAGACATGTTAGTTATCTACCTACTGCAGGCAGTGGCGGTACCAGACATGTTAGTTATCTACCTACTGCAGACAGTGGAGGTACCAGACATGTTAGTTATCTACCTACTGTAGGCAGTGGAGGTACCAGACATGTTAGTTATCTACCTACTGCAGGCAGTGGAGGTACCAGACATGTTAGTTATCTACCTACTGCAGGCAGTGGAGGTACCAGACATGTTAGTTATCTACCTACTGCAGGCAGCGGAGGTACCAGACATGTTAGTTATCTACCTACTGCAGGCAGCGGAGGTACCAGACATGTTAGTTATCTACCTACTGCGGGCAGCGGAGGTACCAGACATGTTAGTTATCTACCTACTGCGGGCAGCGGAGGTACCAGACATGTTAGTTATCTACCTACTGCGGGCAGCGGAGGTACCAGACATGTTAGTTATCTACCTACTGCGGGCAGCGGAGGTACCAGACATGTTAGTTATCTACCTACTGCAGGCATTGGAGGTACCAGACATGTTAGTTATCTACCTACTGCAGGCAGTGGAGGTACCAGACATGTTAGTTATCTACCTACTGCAGACAGTGGAGGTACCAGACATGTTAGTTATCTACCTACTGCAAGCAGTGGAGGTACCAGACATGTTAGTTATCTACCTACTGCAGGCAGTGGAGGTACCAGACATGTTAGTTATCTACCTACTGCAGGCAGTGGAGGTACCAGACATGTTAGTTATCTACCTACTGCAGGCAGTGGAGGTACCAGACATGTTAGTTATCTACCTACTGCAGGCAGTGGAGGTACCAGACATGTTAGTTATCTACCTACTGCAGGCAGTGGAGGTACCAGACATGTTAGTTATCTACCTACTGCAGGCAGTGGAGGTACCAGACATGTTAGTTATCTACCTACTGCAGGCAGTGGAGGTACCAGACATGTTAGTTATCTACCTACTGCAGGCAGTGGAGGTACCAGACATGTTAGTTATCTACCTACTGCAAGCAGTGGAGGTACCAGACATGTTAGTTATCTACCTACTGCAGGCAGTGGAGGTACCAGACATGTTAGTTATCTACCTACTGCAGGCAGTGGAGGTACCAGACATGTTAGTTATCTACCTACTGCAGGCAGTGGAGGTACCAGACATGTTAGTTATCTACCTACTGCAGGCAGTGGAGGTACCAGACATGTTAGTTATCTACCTACTGCAGGCAGTGGAGGTACCAGACATGTTAGTTATCTACCTACTGCAGGCAGTGGAGGTACCAGACATGTTAGTTATCTACCTACTGCAGGCAGTGGAGGTACCAGACATGTTAGTTATCTACCTACTGCGGGCAGTGGAGGTACCAGACATGTTAGTTATCTACCTACTGCAGGCAGTGGAGGTACCAGACATGTTAGTTATCTACCTACTGCAGGCAGTGGAGGTACCAGACATGTTAGTTATCTACCTACTGCAGGCAGTGGAGGTACCAGACATGTTAGTTATCTACCTACTGCGGGCAGTGGAGGTACCAGACATGTTAGTTATCTACCTACTGCAGGCAGTGGAGGTACCAGACATGTTAGTTATCTACCTACTGCAGGCAGTGGAGGTACCAGACATGTTAGTTATCTACCTACTGCAGGCAGTGGAGGTACCAGACATGTTAGTTATCTACCTACTGCAGGCAGTGGAGGTACCAGACATGTTAGTTATCTATCTACTGCAGGCAGTGGAGGTACCAGACATGTTAGTTATCTACCTACTGCAGGCAGTGGAGGTACCAGACATGTTAGTTATCTACCTACTGCAGGCAGTGGAGGTACCAGACATGTTAGTTATCTACCTACTGCAGGCAGTGGAGGTACCAGACATGTTAGTTATCTACCTACTGCAGGCAGTGGAGGTACCAGACATGTTAGTTATCTACCTACTGCAGGCAGTGGAGGTACCAGACATGTTAGTTATCTACCTACTGCAGGCAGTGGAGGTACCAGACATGTTAGTTATCTACCTACTGCAGGCAGTGGAGGCACCAGACATGTTAGTTATCTACCTACTGCGGGCAGTGGAGGTACCAGACATGTTAGTTATCTACCTACTGCGGGCAGTGGAGGTACCAGACATGTTAGTTATCTACCTACTGCAGGCAGTGGAGGTACCAGACATGTTAGTTATCTACCTACTGTGGGCAGTGGAGGTACCAGACATGTTAGTTATCTACCTACTGCAGGCAGTGGAGGCACCAGACATGTTAGTTATCTATCTACTGCAGGCAGTGGAGGTACCAGACATGTTAGTTATCTACCTACTGCAGGCAGTGGAGGTACCAGACATGTTAGTTATCTACCTACTGCAGGCAGTGGAGGTACCAGACATGTTAGTTATCTACCTACTGCAGGCAGTGGAGGTACCAGACATGTTAGTTATCTACCTACTGCAGGCAGTGGAGGTACCAGACATGTTAGTTATCTACCTACTGCAGGCAGTGGAGGCACCAGACATGTTAGTTATCTACCTACTGCAGGCAGTGGAGGTACCAGACATGTTAGTTATCTACCTACTGCGGGCAGTGGAGGTACCAGACATGTTAGTTATCTACCTACTGCAGGCAGTGGAGGTACCAGACATGTTAGTTATCTACCTACTGCAGGCAGTGGAGGTACCAGACATGTTAGTTATCTACCTACTGCAGGCAGTGGAGGTACCAGACATGTTAGTTATCTACCTACTGCAGGCAGTGGAGGTACCAGACATGTTAGTTATCTACCTACTGCGGGCAGTGGAGGCACCAGACATGTTAGTTATCTACCTACTGCAGGCAGTGGAGGTACCAGACATGTTAGTTATCTACCTACTGCAGGCAGTGGAGGTACCAGACATGTTAGTTATCTACCTACTGCGGGCAGTGGAGGTACCAGACATGTTAGTTATCTACCTACTGCGGGCAGTGGAGGTACCAGACATGTTAGTTATCTACCTACTGCAGGCAGTGGAGGTACCAGACATGTTAGTTATCTACCTACTGCAGGCAGTGGAGGCACCAGACATGTTAGTTATCTACCTACTGCGGGCAGTGGAGGTACCAGACATGTTAGTTATCTACCTACTGCGGGCAGTGGAGGTACCAGACATGTTAGTTATCTACCTACTGCAGGCAGTGGAGGTACCAGACATGTTAGTTATCTACCTACTGCAGGCAGTGGAGGCACCAGACATGTTAGTTATCTACCTACTGCAGGCAGTGGAGGTACCAGACATGTTAGTTATCTACCTACTGCAGGCAGTGGAGGTACCAGACATGTTAGTTATCTACCTACTGCAGGCAGTGGAGGTACCAGACATGTTAGTTATCTACCTACTGCAGGCAGTGGAGGCACCAGACATGTTAGTTATCTACCTACTGCGGGCAGTGGAGGTACCAGACATGTTAGTTATCTACCTACTGCAGGCAGTGGAGGTACCAGACATGTTAGTTATCTACCTACTGCAGGCAGCGGAGGTACCAGACATGTTAGTTATCTACCTACTGCAGGCAGTGGAGGCACCAGTGGAGACACGCACATGCGGAAAAAGTCCCCATTGAGGCGATGCCATGGTGTGTTTCTGATGCTGAGGTTGTAGAAATGTAATTATATAATTGCTCTCAGATCTTTGAGGCTGTGAATTATTCAATGTTTGTGTGTGAATATGGTCGTTTTCAGGCAGGTCTAACGGAAACTGTCACCAATCTAAAAACAAAACACAATCTCTCTCTCTCTCTTCTCCGAGGACGGAGAAGAGAGAGAGAGAGAGAGAGAGATTGTGGTTTTTTCCCTCCGTTCTCTGTGATTAGTCAGTTGTGTGTCGTAGACCTTTAGGCCAGATAAAGTGTCACATAGAAATGTGAGTTATAGATCTGTTATTCTCATTGAAAACAAGTCTAAGAAGCGGTAGATCTGTTCTATGTGCTCTATTTCTATGCTTCCTGTTTTAAGTTTCGTTTTTGCGTCTTTTACTTTCAGTTTTGTACACCAGCTTCAAACAAGTGAAAATATATATTTTTTTCATTATTGAAAAATATATTTCACAGCGGTTTAGATGGTACAAGGACTCTCTACACTATACTTGCTTGTTATGTCATAAAAAAAAACTGAATTTAGGAGAACTATAAGAAATTTAGCAACCAAGAAATGTCGGAGCGATTTCTGCATTGTGCATCTTTAAATTAAACAGTTCTACTGTATTTCTGTGTCTAGTAGGTACAGTATAAATTACTGAAAGAAAGACCGAGAGAAACAGTAACTTCTTGGTGTAGAATTTAGACTCGATAGGTTTCCCTCCCACTCTCAATGCCGTACAGTCAATCTCAGACCGTGTCCATTCTGTCTACTATATTTCTACCTTCTGAAGGAAGTTAATAAGTGAATTATTAAATCATCACCACTGCTGAAAGAAAGACAGAGATAAAGAGTAACTTCATAAAGTAGATTAGACTAGATAGTATTCCTGAACTCAATCCCAGAATGGATCTACTATGCCTAATGGAGGTACCTATTAAATGTTGCTGAAAGAGAGAAACAGTAACTTCATAAAGTAGATTAGACTAGATAGGTTTTCCACCCACTCTCAATGCTGTACAATCTCAGACCGTGTCCATTCTTTCTACTATATTTCTACCTCCCTAAAGGAGGCAGTCATTGTAAATAAGAATTTGTTCTTAAACTGACTTGCCTTGTTAAATAAAGGTTAAATGAAAATAAAGGAGGGTATAAATGAATTATTAAATCATCGGCCCTGTCCGAAAGAGAGAAGCAGTAACTTCACAAAGTAGATTCCCTGTCCGTGCCATAAACCCAGATATGTATATCACTCAGACGCTTCCTATATTTCTAGCCGTCTTTTAAAGCTGAGATCCACGATAGGCTCCACTGGCCGCCCCAGGCGCATTTCATATTGTTTTTTGTTTGATTGACATGAGTATCCACGATCCGGGAGAGAAAAAAAAAATCAAACTCTGCCGTTCTATCGAAGTAGCGTGGTTGTTGTTGTAATATCGCAAACGGACGCGGCCGTTTCACCGCTGTGGATTCCAGCTTTAAATAAAGTTTAAACTCATTCATTATAGAGCCTGCTTATAGAACGGGTGTGAAGAATGGGTTGAGGAATCAGGTGCAGGGAGCCGAGGGTTAGGACTAAACAGTATTTAATCCTGGTACTGACACGGTCACGCCAACACACCAGGCTCATACAAAACAGACAGGACCAAAATCAGTCCGGCGAAAATACAAAACACAATCCACAACAAACGCACAGAAGAACAAGCCCGCACAACAGCCGGCGGGCATTACCAGCTTCAATAGCCCAAAACCAAACTAGAAACAGGTGAAACCAATAAGACCAAACCAACTGAAAAGGAGAAAAGGGGATCGGTGGCAGCTAGTAGACCGGTGACGACGACCGCCGAGCGCCGCCCGAACAGGAAGAGGAACCGCCTTCGGTGGGATTCGTGACAACGGGGGAAAGTAAGTCACTTTAACTAGATTTACGGGGCTCTATTCAATCCGTACGCGGAAGTTCAGCTTTACAGCGTGGTTTAACTTTTAAGGCAATGTTCCCGCTTTAGTGGAGACTGCATTCACGGTGAACGCTGCGTATGGCGTCTCAATCTGAAATGACCTTCACACTATTGTTGAATCAGTAACGCTTCCGTTTAGCAGAGCCATAATATTAGATAGGGTTCTGTGTCTGTGTAGCCCTTAGACCATGTCCATTCTATCTATCATATTTCTATATCTGTCTCTTATTAAAGGAGGTATAAGTTACTTATTAATTATAAACCCTGCTGAAAGAACAGGGGGAACAGTAACTTCTTAGAGTAGATTATAGTAAGATAAGTTTCCCTTTTCATGCCACAGAGCCATACAGAGCTAAGACTGGTCCAAACCTGCACCACACACACACACACACACACACACACACACACACACACACACACACACACACACACACACACACACACACACACACACACACACACACACACACACACACACACACACACACACACACACACACACACACACATTATAGTATTGTATTTCCAGCGCCAGCTCCCAGGTCTAATACTCCTTCATGTGCATACTTGTCTGTCCCTGTCCCCTCCTTCTTCACTCACTGTTCCAGTTAATAACTGGGACATGGACTCACTAAAAACTATTTTGACGAGAAGAAGCTTCAATAAAAAAAGAAAACCACATAAAAGTTCTGAGGTGCATGCAAAGGGCAAATTTAGAAAACGTCTTATAAGAATGTTCATTAAATCCAGACTCTGTAAATCTCTTTCTGAGATCAGCGACCGTATTCACAAAGCGGTGACGACTAGGAGTGTTGCTGATCCAGGATCAGTTTAGGATTTAAGATCATAATGAATAACATAACATCCTACTTTGTGTTGCTTTGAGTATTGGCCCAGAAGGGTTCTGCACAGAATCATCTTAAGAATCAGGACTTTTGTTTCTCCGTTCTTTCTCTGCAGGCTCTGTGTGTTTTACAAGGGCCTCTGTAGAAAGGGTGAAAGGTTGAAGACTTTAGTCTGTTTGTTGTTATTTGTGCAGCTGTGTTACTTTTATGGTTGTTATCAGATCTCTAACTTTGACCTTCATCACATTTAGAACACGGCTTTTTGCTCTCAGTGCTATAAGCCAAAAAACTGCACTGTGAAAGCAAATGACTTTCCTCATTGTAAGACATAAAATTAGACATACACTATAACAAGTATCACCTGATGGGCAACTTGAGACGTCAGAAATGTTAACTATGTCCTAGGTCAGTGTTGCTCTCAATGGTTCCATGGTTCGTTTACCGGGGGAAGTATTTCGGTGGCGCGAGACTGAGAGGAACTGTCATGACCTCGAAGATGATTGCTTCCAGGTGGGCAAATTCCAGGAAACTCCCCACAGAACACAGACCACACCACACCACACTACACTACACCACACTATACTACACTACACTACACCGAGTACACCACACTACACCACACTACACTACACCACACTATACTACACTACACTACACCGAGTACACCACACTACACCACACTACACTACACCACACTACACCACACTATACTACACTACACCACACTACACTATACTACACACACCGAGTACACCACACCACACTATACTACACTACACACACTGAGTACACTACACCACACTACACTACACCACACTACACCACACCACACCACACTACACTATACTACACTACACCACACCACACCACACTACACTATACTACACTACACCACACTACACTACACCACACTACACCACACTATACTACACTACACCACACTACACTATACTACACACACCGAGTACACCACACCACACTATACTACACTACACACACTGAGTACACTACACTACACCACACTACACTACACTATACTACACTACACACACCGAGTACACCACACCACACTATACTACACTACACACACCGAGTACACCACACTACACTACACCACACTACACCACACTACACTATACTACACTACACTACACACACCGAGTACACTACACCACACTACACTACACACACTGAGTACACCACACTACACTACACTACACTACACTACACTACACACACTATACTACACACACCGAGTACACCACACCACACTACACTACACTACACTATACTACACACACCGACTACACTACACTACACTACACTACACTACACACACTGAGTACACTACACTACACTACACTATACTACACACACCGAGTACACTACACCACACTGAGTACACTACACTACACTACACTACACACACTGAGTACACTACACTACACTACACTGAGTACACTACACTACACTACACACACGGAGTACACTACACTACACTACACTACACCACACGACACTATACTACACACACTGAGTACACTACACCACACTACACTAGACTACACTACACAGAACACAGAGTACACCACACTACACTACACTACACTACACAGAACACCGAGTACACCACACTACACTACACTACACCGAGTACACCACACTACACTACACATACCACCGAGTACACCACACTACACTACACTACACACACTGAGTACACTACACTACACTACACTACACTGAGTACACTACACTACACTACACTGAGTACACTACACTACACTACACCACACTATACTACACACACTGAGTACACTACACTACACTACACTACACACACTGAGTACACTACACTACACTACACTGAGTACACTACACTACACTACACTGAGTACACTACACTACACTACACTGAGTACACCACACTACACTACACTACACACACTGAGTACACTACACTACACTACACACACCGAGTACACTACACTACACAACACTACACCACACTACACACACCGAGTACACCACACTACACTATACTACACTACACTACACACACTGAGTACACTACACTACACTACACTACACTACACTACACTACACACACCGAGTACACCACACTACACTACACTACACACACCGAGTACACCACACTACACTACACTACACTACACTACACCACACTACACTACACACACAGAGTACACCACACTACACTACACCACACTACACTACACACACGGAGTACACTACACTACACTACACTACACTACACTACACACACCGAGTACACTACACTACACTACACTACACAGAACACCGAGTACACTACACTACACTACACACACTGAGTACGCTACACTACACTACACCACACTACACTACACACACGGAGTACACCACACTACACCACACACACCGAGTACACTACACTACACACACCGAGTACACTACACTACACACACTACACACACCGAGTACACTACACAGACTACACACACCGAGTACACTACACTACACACACTGAGTACACTACACTGCACTACACACACTGAGTACACTACACTACACTACACTACACACACCGAGTACACTACACTACACACACTACACACACCGAGTACACTACACTACACACACTACACACACCGAGTACACTACACTACACACACGGAGGACACCACACTACACTACACCACACTACACTACACAAACTGAGTACACTACACTACACATACTGAGTACACTACACTACACACACCGAGTACACTACACATACTGAGTACACTACTCTAAACTACACTACACTACACTACACCACACTACACTACACTACACACACCGAGTACACTACACTACACATACTGAGTACACTACACCACACTATACACACCGAGTACACTACACTACACGTCATACACTGAGTACACTACACTACACACACTGAGTACACTACACTACACACACTGAGTACACTATACCACACTACACTACACACACTGAGTACACTACACACACACGCACACACGCACACACACACACTGAGTACACCACACACACAATCACTGAGTACACTACACACACACACTGCGTACACTACACACACACACACACACAGACACTGAGTACACTACACACACACACACACACACACACACACACACTGAGTACACTACACACACACACACACACACACACACACACACACACACACACACACACACACACACACACACACACACACACACACACACACACACTATAAGTAGGAACACACATTTCATATACATGTACACACACACACAAACACACAGAGACATATATCAATACCCTCCCATAGTAACTCTCTACAGAAAACAAACAAATGTCATGCTTCTGTCATATCGGATATTGCCAGTGTTATGAGTGCAGACTACTGTGGTGCATCTGAAACCCTCTGCTGCATACTGTGGTGCATCTGAAACCCTCTGCTGCATACTGTAGTGAGTCTGAAACCCTCTGCTGCATACTGTGGTGCATCTGAAACCCTCTGCTGCATACTGTAGTGAGTCTGAAACCCTCTGCTGCATACTGTGGTGCGTCTGAAACCCTCTGCTGCATACTGTAGTGAGTCTGAAACCCTCTGCTGCATACTGTGGTGAGTCTGAAACACTCTGCTGCATACTGTGGTGCGTCTGAAACACTCTGCTGCATACTGTGGTGAGTCTGAAACCCTCTGCTGCATACTGTGGTGAGTCTGAAACCCTCTGCTGCATACTGTGGTGTGTCTGAAACCCTCTGCTGCATACTGTGGTGAGTCTGAAACCCTCTGCTGTATACTGTGGTGAGTCTGAAACCCTCTGCTGCATACTGTGGTGTGTCTGAAACCCTCTGCTACATACTGTGGTGCGTCTGAAACCCTCTGCTGCATACTGTGGTGAGTCTGAAACCCTCTGCTGCATACTGTGGTGCGTCTGAAACCCTCTGCTGCATACTGTGGTGAGTCTGAAACCCTCTGCTGCATACTGTGGTGAGTCTGAAACCCTCTGCTGCATACTGTGGTGCATCTGCAAGCCTCTGCTGCATACTGTGGTGAGTCTGAAACACTCTGCTGCATACTGTGGTGAGTCTGAAACACTCTGCTGCATACTGTGGTGAGTCTGAAACCCTCTGCTGCATACTTCACTCTGTTTTCTCCATTGAAGCCATGTGCTGGCAATGTTCTGCTCTGAGGAGCAGTGGAACCTGGGGTTGAGGAGGGTAGCCTTGGGGCCTGGCTGGCTTTGCTTTGCTTTGTTCAGCCAAGCGTTCAACCACTCAGTCTCTCTGTTTCTCTGCTTAGGCTCTCCCTAAGTGATACACATGGGTGGGTGGACACACATACACACTGAGCTATTGGGTTGAACAGCACGTTGGGTTGAACAGCACGTTGGGTTGAGTAACACGTTGGGTTGAGTAACACGTTGGGTTGAGTAACACGTTGGGTTGAACAGCACGTTGGGTTGAGTAACACGTTGGGTTGAGTAACACGTTGGGTTGAGTAACACGTTGGGTTGAGCAGCACGTTGGGTTGAGTAACACGTTGGGTTGAGCAGCACGTTGGGTTGAGTAACACGTTGGGTTGAGTAACACGTTGGGTTGAGTAACACGTTGGGTTGAGTAACACGTTGGGTTGAGTAACACGTTGGGTTGAGTAACACGTTGGGTTGAGTAACACGTTGGGTTGAGTAACACGTTGGGTTGAGTAACTGGCTCAGGGTATGGTGGAGGTTCGGAAGCAGAACACTGCCAAGAAACACACCATCGATACGACTCTGCAAGGGGGTGGGGAAGACTAGCATGAGGAAGAACAGAATGAGGGAGAGAGAGCGAGAGAGAGAGCGAGAGAGAGAGAGAGAGAGAGCGAGAGAGAGAGCGAGAGAGAGAGAGAGAGAGAGAGAGAGAGAGAGAGAGAGAGAGAGAGAGAGAGAGAGAGAGAGAGAGAGGTAGAGGTAGACAGATAGAGAGAGAGGTAGAGGTAGAGGTTAGACAGAGGTAGAGGTTAGACAGAGGTAGAGGTAGAGAGGTAGAGAGGTAGAGAGGTAGAGGTAGAGGTAGAGGTAGAGGTATAGAGGTAGAGAGGTAGAGGTAGAGGTAGAGGTAGAGGTAGAGAGGTAGAGGTAGAGGTAGAGAGGTAGAGAGGTAGCGAGGTAGATGTAGATCGAGAGGTCGAGAGGTCGAGAGGTAGAGAGGTAGAGGTAGAGAGGTAGAGAGGTAGAGGTAGAGAGGTAGAGGTAGAGAGGTGGAGAGGGAGAGGTAGAGAGGTAGAGAGGTAGAGAGGTAGAGGTAGAGAGGTAGAGAGGTAGAGGTAGAGAGGTGGAGAGGTAGATGTAGAGAGGTAGAGGTAGAGAGGTGGAGAGGTAGATGTAGAGAGGTAGAGGTAGAGAGGTAGAGGTAGAGAGGTGGAGAGGTAGATGTAGAGAGGTAGAGGTAGAGAGGTAGAGAGGTAGAGGTAGAGAGGTGGAGAGGTAGATGTAGAGAGGTAGAGGTAGAGAGGTAGAGAGGTAGAGGTAGAGAGGTGGAGAGGTAGAGGTAGATGTAGAGAGGTAGAGGTAGAGAGGTAGAGAGGTAGAGGTAGAGAGGTGGAGAGGTAGATGTAGAGAGGTAGAGGTAGAGAGGTAGAGAGGTAGAGAGGTGGAGAGGTAGATGTAGAGAGGTAGAGGTAGAGAGGTAGAGAGGTAGAGGTAGAGAGGTGGAGAGGTAGAGGTAGAGAGGTAGAGGTAGAGAGGTGGAGAGGTAGAGAGGTAGAGGTAGAGAGGTGGAGAGGTAGAGGTAGATGTAGAGATAGAGAGGTGGAGAGGTAGAGGTAGAGAGGTAGAGATAGAGAGGTGGAGAGGTAGAGGTAGATGTAGAGATAGAGAGGTGGAGAGGTGGAATGCAGCAGAACCCAGGTGTTCTGGTTGAAGTGTTCCATCAAAGGAGTGAGGGATGGGGGGGTGAGGGATGGGGGATGGGGGAGAAAGTGAGCGAGTGAGTGAGTGAGTGAGTGAGTGAGTGAGTGAGTGAGTGAGTGAGTGAGATAAAGCGAGGGAGGGAGAGATTCATTGTGTTATGTTATGAGATGACAGCTTAACTAAGTGTTTTTAACTTGAGGAAGTCAAGACTACCGTACATGCCAGAGAAATGGTATCAGGGAGAAACTAAACTAGAGCATGTAACTGATAGTGACGATTATAATGGTAGTGATGATGATGGCAGTGATGATAATGGTGATAATGGTAGTGATGATAATGGTGCTAATGATGATAATGGTAGTGACGATGATGGTAGTGATGATGATGATAATGGTAGTGATGATGATGATGATAATGCTAATGGTTGTGTTGATGATGATGCTGATGACGGTAGTGGTGATGATGATGATAATGCTAATGGTTGTGTTGATGATGATGATGATGATAATGGTAGTGATGATGGGAGTGATACTGGTAGTGATGATGATGATAATGGTAGTGATGATGATGATGATAATGATGATGATGATGATGATGATGATGATGATAATGGTAGTGATGATGATGATGCTAATGGTTGTGTTGATGATGATGATGATGATGATGATGGTAGTGATGATGATGATGATGGCGGTGATGATGATGGTAGTGATGATGGTGATGATGATGATGATGATGATAGTGATGATGATGATGATGATGGTAGTGATGATGATGATGTTAATGGGTTTGATGATGATGATGGTGGTGATAGTGCTGATGATGATGATGATGATGGTGATGATGGTGATGATAATGGTATTGATGATGATGATGATGATGGTATTGATGATGATGATGATGATGGTAGTGATGATGGCGGTGATGATGGTAGTGATGATGATGGTAGTGATGATGATGGTAGTGATGATGATGATGGCGTTGATGATGGTAGTGATGATGATGGTGATGATGGTAGTGATGATGATGATAATGATGATGATGGTAGTGATGATGATGGTAGTGATGATGATGGTGATGATGGTAGTGATGATGATGATAATGATGATGATGGTAGTGATGATGATGGTAGTGATGATGATGATGATGGCGGTGATGATGATGGTGATGATGTAGTGATGATGATGATGATGATGGCGGTGATGATGATGGTGATGAGATGATGATGACGACGATGATGATGATGATGATGGTGATGATGATGGTAGTCATGATGATGATGATGTCCATGAGCCAACTGTTTTCATGAGACATCTTTATGTTTATTTTACAGGTGACCGAGAGCATAATCTCCAAGCAGACGTTTCAGGGTGAGTCAGTCTTTCAAATTGTCTATCTGCATGACCTTTGGTTGACAGTCGTATACAATGACAACATTTCAAACTCTACTGGTACACCTATCCCCTATCATACTGTACGTGCATGACCTTTGGTTGACACTCATAAGCAATAACAACTCTGTACATACGTGACGATCCTGTATCATGATTTCGATATCGAAAACAAAATGTGTGTCTTCACAAATACATACATGACTTACACGTGACCTTTGACTCTTCGAAACAATGACAACAATCACAACTCTAACGGTAGATATCATGGTTCTGAATCCAGAACGAGAACTATATCTATACATACCGATCTCCTATCATGGTTCTGAATCTAAAACATGTTTTTTTTATGATGATGGTGATGAGGATGATGATGGTGATGATAATGATATAATAATGACAGATTTCTCCACCTCTCTATCAGAAGCGAGAACGTTACCTCGCACCTTCAACACTTCCGGGTCAACGTTTGCGACCTCTGTGACCCAGCGTCCGTCAGCCCACCTGACCCTCAGAGACAGCAGTGCTCAAGGTGAGCAGAGTGTGTTGGTGTGTGTGAGAGAAAAATGAAAAGAAAGAATGAAAGAAAGAAAAAGAAAGAGAGATAGAAAGAAAGAGGGAGAGAAAGAAAGAAAGAGAGATAGAAAGAAAGAAAGAGGGGGAGAAAGAAAGAGAGATAGAAAGAAAGAGGGAGAGAAAGAAAGAAAGAGGGGGAGAAAGAAAGAGAGATAGAAAGAAAGAGGGAGAGAAAGAAAGAGAGATAGAAAGAAAGAGGGAGAGAAAGAAAGAAAGAGGGGGAGAAAGAAAGAGAGATAGAAAGAAAGAGGGAGAGAAAGAAAGAGAGATAGAAAGAAAGAGGGAGAGAAAGAAAGAAAGAGGGGGAGAAAGAAAGAGAGATAGAAAGAAAGAGGGAGAGAAAGAAAGAGAGATAGAAAGAAAGAGGGAGAGAAAGAAAGAGAGATAAAAAGAAAGAGGGAGAGAAAGAAAGAGAGATAGAAAGAAAGAGGGAGAGAAAGAAAGAGAGATAGAGAGAAAGAGAGATAGATAGATGGATAGATAGATAGATAGATAGATAGAAAGAGAGATAGATAGAAAGAGAGAAAGAGGGAGAGAAAGAAAGAGAGATAGATAGAGAGATAGATAGATAGAAAGAGAGATAGATGGAAAGAGAGATAGATAGAAAGAGAGATAGAAAGAGAGATAGATGGAAAGAGAGATAGAAAGAGAGATAGATGGAAAGAGAGATAGATCGAGAGATAGATAGAAAGAGAGATAGATAGAAAGAGGGAGAGAAAGAAAGAGAGATAGATAGATAGAGAGATAGATAGTAAGAGAGATAGATGGAAAGAGAGATATAAAGAGAGAGAGATAGAGAGATAGATAGATAGAAAGAAAGAGAGATAGATAGATGGAAAGAGAGATGGAAAGAGAGATATATAGATAGAGAGATAGATAGAAAGAGAACAGGTTAATCAAGATTCCAAAAAGATAATGCTTGTTTGTTGGCCAGAGTTCTTTCAGTTTATTATGAATATGTTTGTGTGTCTATCAGTGCAGTATCAGTGTGTGTGTGCATGTGTATGTGTGTGTGTGTACGGTATCAGTTTATTGTGTGCATATAGCAGGGCGTAGGCAGGTTTGACTAGTGTTATGATGTTATTACCATCAGCTCTCTCTCTCTCTCTCTCAATTTCAATTCAATTTATTGGCATGACGTAACAATGTACATATTGCCAAAGCTTACTTTGGATATTTACAATATGAAAATAATAAGAATCAAAATTGTCAACGGGACAACAATAACCAAGGGTAAAAAAAAACATACATCAATTTCAATTCAATTCAATTCAATTCAAGGGGCTTTATTGGCATGGGAAACATGTGTTAACATTGCCAAAGCAAGTGAGGTAGGTAATATACAAAAGTCAAATAAACAATAAAAATGAACAGTAAACATTACACATACAGAAGTTTCAAAACAATAAAGACATTACAAATGTCATATTATATATATGCAGTGTTGTAACAATGTACAAATGGTTAAAGCACACAAGTTAAAATAAATAAACATAAATATGGGTTGTATTTACAGTGGTGTTTGTTCTTCACTGGTTGCCCTTTTCTTGTGGCAACAGGTCACAAATCTTGCTGCTGTGATGGCACACTGTGGAATTTCACCCAGTAGATATGGGAGTTTATCAAAATTGGATTTGTTTTCGAATTCTTTGTGGATCTGTGTAATCTGAGGGAAATATGTCTCTCTAATATGGTCATACATTGGGCAGGAGGTTAGGAAGTGCAGCTCAGTTTCCACCTCATTTTGTGGGCAGTGTGCACATAGCCTGTCTTCTCTTGAGAGCCATGTCTGCCTACGGCGGCCTTTCTCAATAGCAAGGCTATGCTCACTGAGTCTGTACATAGTCAAAGCTTTCCTTAAGTTTGGGTCAGTCACAGTGGTCAGGTATTCTGCCACTGTGTACTCTCTGTTTAGGGCCAAATAGCATTCTAGTTTGCTCTGTTTTTTTGTTAATTCTTTCCAATGTGTCAAGTAATTATCTTTTTGTTTTCTCATGATTTGGTTGGGTCTAATTGTGCTGTTGTCCTGGGGCTCTGTGGGGTGTGTTTGTGTTTGTGAACAGAGCCCTAGGACCAGCTTGCTTAGGGGACTCTTCTCCAGGTTCATCTCTCTGTAGGTGATGGCTTTGTTATGGAAGGTTTGGGAATCGCTTCCTTTTAGGTGGTTGTAGAATTTAACGGCTCTTTTCTGGATTTTGATAATTAGTGGGTATCGGCCTAATTCTGCTCTGCATGCATTATTTGGTGTTCTACGTTGTACACAGAGGATATTTTTGCAGAATTCTGCATGCAGAGTCTCAATTTGGTGTTTGTCCCATTTTGTGAAATCTTGGTTGGTGAGCGGACCCCAGACCTCACAACCATAAAGGGCAATGGGCTCTATGACTGATTCAAGTATTTTTAGCCAGATCCTAATTGGTATGTTGAAATTTATGTTCCTTTTGATGGCATAGAAGGCCCTTCTTGCCTTGTCTCTCAGATCGTTCACAGCTTTGTGGAAGTTACCTGTGGTGCTGATGTTTAGGCCGAGGTATGTATAGTTTTTTGTGTGCTCTAGGGCAACGGTGTCTAGATGGAATTTGTGGTCCTGGTGACTGGACCTTTTTTGGAACACCATTATTTTGGTCTTACTGAGATTTACTGTCAGGGCCCAGGTCTGACAGAATCTGTGCAGAAGATCTAGGTGCTGCTGTAGGCCCTCCTTGGTTGGTGACAGAAGCACCAGATCATCAGCAAACAGTAGACATTTGACTTCGGATTCTAGTAGGGTGAGACCGGGTGCTGCAGACTGTTCTAGTGCCCGCGCCAATTCGTTGATATATATGTTGAAGAGGGTGGGGCTTAAGCTGCATCCCTGTCTCACCCCACGACCCTGTGTGAAGAAATGTGTGTGTTTTTTGCCAATTTTAACCGCACACTTGTTGTTTGTGTACATGGATTTTATAATGTCGTATGTTTTACCCCCAACACCACTTTCCATCAATTTGTATAGCAGACCCTCATGCCAAATTGAGTCGAAGGCTTTTTTGAAATCAACAAAGCATGAGAAGACTTTGCCTTTGTTTTGGTTTGTTTGGTTGTCAATTAGGGTGTGTAGGGTGAATACATGGTCTGTTGTACGGTAATTTGGTAAAAAGCCAATTTGACATTTGCTCAGTACATTGTTTTCATTGAGGAAATGTACGAGTCTGCTGTTAATGATAATGCAGAGTATTTTCCCAAGGTTACTGTTGACGCATATTCCACGGTAGTTATTGGGGTCAAATTTGTCTCCACTTTTGTGGATTGGGGTGATCAGTCCTTGGTTCCAAATATTGGGGAAGATGCCAGAGCTAAGGACGATGTTAAAGAGTTTTAGTATAGCCAATTGGAATTTGTTGTCTGTATATTTGATCATTTCATTTAGGATACCATCAACACCACAGGCCTTTTTGGGTTTGAGGGTTTTTATTTTGTCCTGTAACTCATTCAAGGTAATTGGAGAATCCAATGGGTTCTGGTAGTCTTTAATAGTTGATTCTAGGATTTGTATTTGATCATGTATATGTTTTTGTTCTTTATTCTTTGTTATAGAGCCAAAAAGATTGGAGAAGTGGTTTACCCATACATCTCCATTTTGGATAGATAATTCTTCGTGTTGTTGTTTGTTTAGTGTTTTCCAATTTTCCCAGAATTGGTTAGAGTCTATGGAGTCTTCAATTACATTGAGCTGATTTCTGACGTGCTGTTCCTTCTTTTTCCGTAGTGTATTTCTGTATTGTTTTAGTGATTCGCCATAGTGAAGGCGTAGACTCAGGTTTTCCGGGTCTCTATGTTTTTGGTTGGACAGGTTCCTCAATTTATTTCTTAGATTTTTGCATTCTTTATCAAACCATTTGTCATTGTTGTTCATTTTCTTCGGTTTTCTATTTGAGATTTTTAGATTTGATAGGGAAGCTGAGAGGTCAAATATACTGTTAAGATTTTCTACTGCCAAGTTTACACCTTCACTATTGCAGTGGAACATTTTACCCAGGAAGTTGTCTAAAAGGGATTGAATTTGCTGTTGCCTAATTGTTTTTTGGTAGGTTTCCAAACTGCATTCCTTCCATCTATAGCATTTCTTAATGTTACTCAGTTCCTTTGGCTTTGATGCCTCATGATTGAGTATTGCTCTGTTCAAGTAGACTGTGATTTTGCTGTGGTCTGATAGGGGTGTCAGTGGGCTGACTGTGAACGCTCTGAGAGACTCTGGGTTGAGGTCAGTGATAAAGTAGTCTACAGTGCTACTGCCAAGAGATGAGCTATAGGTGAACCTACCATAGGAGTCCCCTCGAAGCCTACCATTGACTATGTACATACCCAGCGTGCGACAGAGCTGCAGGAGTTGTGACCCGTTTTTGTTGGTTATGTTGTCATAGTTGTGCCTAGGGGGGCATATGGGGGAGGGAATGCTGTCACCTGCAGGTAGGTGTTTGTCCCCCTGTGTGCTGAGGGTGTCAGGTTCTTGTCCAGTTCTGGCATTTAGGTCGCCACAGACTAATACATGTCCCTGGGCCTGGAAATGATTGATTTCCCCCTCCAGGATGGAGAAGCTGTCTTTATTAAAGTATGGGGATTCTAGTGGGGGGATATAGGTAGCACACAGGAGGACATTTTTCTCTGTTAAGATAATTTCCTTTTGAATTTCTAGCCAAATGTAAAATGTTCCTGTTTTGATTAATTTAATGGAGTGAGTTAGGTCTGCTCTATACCAAATTAGCATTCCCCCTGAGTCCCTTCCCTGTTTCACACCTGGTAGTTTGGTGGATGGGACTACCAGCTCTCTGTAACCTAGAGGGCAACCAGTGGGTCCGTCTCCGCTATACCATGTTTCTTGCAGGATGACAATGTCTGCATTACCGATTTCTTTGGTGAAGTCCGTGTTCCTGCTCTTTAGGCCAAAGGCAGATGACCTCAGGCCTTGGATATTCCAGGATGATATAGTGAAGGCTTTTTGTTCCATAAAGTGTCCAATGTTGTTGGCCGTGTGGTTTGGCCTCAGGCCAGTAAGTGTGAGCAGAGCCTGCTGAGCATCTGGTACATGCCGTTGGCTTGGGCGAGTGTAAGAGTGGGGGTTGGGCCTGTTTGCCCGCTCACTACCTGGGCGTATGTGTGACTTCCATGTTGATGCTCTCTTTGCGGGGGTGGGGTGCATGGGGTGGGCAGGAGTGGCATAGGTCTGATCTGAGGGGGCCTAAATGGGGTGTGGGCATGGTTGATGTGGGGGGGTGTTGATTGGTTGGGGTGGGGGTGTGGATGTGTCTGGGGGTGCTGTGGTCTGGATGTAAGTCCTCTTGGCGTGGGTCCTCTATGTGTAGGTCCACGGGGGGGTCCTGCAGGTCTTGGAGGGTGTCTCGCTGGTCTGGGTGGGGTGTCTATTGATCTGTTGCTCCTGTGTGAAGTGTTGGGGCTGCGTTTGAGAGCGATGTCCTTTAGAGTCCGGACAAAGGTGGGCACTGCTGCCTTATAGAGGTGGACCTGGTCATAGAGGCTGTTCAAGTCCAGGGTGGAGTGGTGGGCCAGGAAAACATTTGGTTTTGAGGCACAGTCACGGGAAATGCTTGCGTTTACCCGCTGTATTGTAGCAGGGTGGAAGTCTTTTCGTGGTAGCAGGGTGGAGATAACCACTTGTGCATTGGGGAAAGTAGAAGAAGCTTTTTCAATCACTCCCTTCAGTGCTGTGGCCACCCTTTCCTGCTTTGCTCTCAGGTCGTTTGTGCCTGTGTGTATTATTATGTGGCTAGGTGAGCCTAGTTTGTCCTCAGACAGAAGGTCTAGGGCGCGCTGGGTGTTTGGACACCAGAGTTTAGACACACTGTGTTTGGGAAAAAGTTTTTTTTCTTCTATATATTTCCCATTTGAGTCCATAAGGAGAACAATCTGTGTCTTGTGTTTGTTCTCAGTGGGTGTGGGGGGGTTGTCAGGAGGGCTATCAGGGTGGCTGACAGGGGGGGTGCTCAGGGGGGGTGAGAGCTGCTGGGCTTGGGTTTTTTCTTTTGTCTGTTCTGCTGTGATGTTGACTCTATGGTCAGGGTCTGGTGTGGACTGTTCTGCTGTGGTGTCGAGACTTTTGTCCGGTGCTGAGGTGGGCTGTTCTGCTGGCGTCTCTGTGGGGATGGCCACCTCCCTAGTGGGTTGTTCTCTGTCACATGCCATCCCCCTCAACCTCTCCTCCAGCAGTCTGATCCTCTCCTCCATCCCCCTCTCCCTCTCCTCCAGCAGTCTGATCCTCTCCTCTAGTGCTTTGTTCTGCTCCTGCTTCTGCTCTTTCTCCTGTTGAAGTTGTCTCACCACTGTCCAGAGTGCAGATATGTCTCTCTCCACCTCCAGCTCTCCTGGTCTGGTTAAGGGGTTGTTGTGCTGGACTGTTGTCTGGGTCTGTGCTGACTGGAGTGTAATCACCTGCTGTTCCAGCTCCACCTGCCTTACCTCCAGCTGGGTGAATTTATCCTTCATTTCAATGAGGGAGAAGTGCTCTGTACTGGGAGGTTGACTGTCTGCTGAGGGTTGCTCGTCTGTGGGGTTATATGATGAAGAGGTCTGGTCTGACCCGCTTGGGGTGGGGGTATCTTTATCAAGGGAGAGCTTCTCCTGCTGGGCTAATTCTTTGATTAGGTGAAAGTCCAGCGGAAACTGTTTGGGGTTGCCCTGTACCAATACTGTTCCAGACTTATATAGATTTATGTTAGCTGACTCAGAGTCCTCGTTGTCAAGTATCCTGAGTTTCCACCCCTCGTTAACCCCCCCTCTCTTAACAGAGGGGTAGTGTGCTAATATAGCACTGTGCCATGCCAGGGGATGGTTTGTGTGGAAGATAAGGTTGCTGATGTTCCCATTTTTGTAATAGTCAGCAAAAAGTGTCTCTTGATTTTCCATAAGGAGCTTCATTTTGTGCTCTTTTCTTGCCTTATCATTCTTTACACTCACAGGGTACTGTATTTTAATTACCTCTGAACAGCAGGAGGGAGCTTCTAAGGCCTCTCCATTTGGTTGGGGTAGACTATTCGACTCTCCTGCCATTGTTGGGCTAATGGTCTTTGACACCTCTCACTTGACACGTCAGTGCTAGTTGAAGCTGTATCAAGTCAGTTACAGTTGAATACAGTTGAAGCTGTATCTCTCTCAGTTCCACAAAAAATCCAAGTTTAACTAACTCTAAATCTATCTTTTTTAAAGAAAATGCTGAAAAATGCAGGAGCTCATCTGATCATCTGATCATGACCTCTCTCTCTCTCTCTCTCCTTGTACATCTCTCTCTCTGTCTCTCTGTCTCTCTGTCTCTCTGTCTCTCTCTGTCTCTCTCTGTCTCTCTCTGTCTCTCTCTGTCTCTCAATTCAATTCAATTCAATTCAAGGGGCTTTATTGGCATGGGAAACATGTGTTAACATTGCCAAAGCAAGTGAGGTAGATAATACACAAAAGTGAAATAAACAATACAAATGAACAGTAAACATTACACATACAGAAGTTTCAAAACAAGAAAGACATTACAAATGTCATATTATATATATACAGTGTTGTAACAATGTACAAATGGTTAAAGCACACAAGTTAAAATAAATAAGCATAAATATGGGTTGTATTTACAATGGTGTTTGTTCTTCACTGGTTGCCCTTTTCTTGTGGCAACAGGTCACAAATCTTGCTGCTGTGATGGCACACTGTGGAATTTCACCCAGTAGATATGGGAGTTTATCAAAATTGGATTTGTTTTCAAATTCTTTGTGGATCTGTGTAATCTGAGGGAAATATGTCTCTCTAATATGGTCATACATTGGGCAGGAGGTTAGGAAGTGCAGCTCAGTTTCCACCTCATTTTGTGGGCAGTGAGCACATAGCCTGTCTTCTCTTGAGAGCCATGTCTGCCTACGGCGGCCTTTCTCAATAGCAAGGCTATGCTCACTGAGTCTGTACATAGTCAAAGCTTTCCTTAAGTTTGGGTCAGTCACAGTGGTCAGGTATTCTGCCACTGTGTACTCTCTGTTTAGGGCCAAATAGCATTCTAGTTTGCTCTGTTTTTTTGTTAATTCTTTCCAATGTGTCAAGTAATTATCTTTTTGTTTTCTCATGATTTGGTTGGGTCTAATTGTGCTGTTGTCCTGGGGCTCTGTGGGGTGTGTTTGTGTTTGTGAACAGAGCCCTAGGACCAGCTTGCTTAGGGGACTCTTCTCCAGGTTCATCTCTCTGTAGGTGATGGCTTTGTTATGGAAGGTTTGGGAATCGCTTCCTTTTAGGTGGTTGTAGAATTTAACGGCTCTTTTCTGGATTTTGATAATTAGTGGGTATCGGCCTAATTCTGCTCTGCATGCATTATTTGGTGTTCTACGTTGTACACGGAGGATATTTTTGCAGAATTCTGCATGCAGAGTCTCAATTTGGTGTTTGTCCCATTTTGTGAAATCTTGGTTGGTGAGCGGACCCCAGACCTCACAACCATAAAGGGCAATGGGCTCTATGACTGATTCAAGTATCTCTGTCTCTCTGTCTCTCTGTCTCTCTCTGTCTCTCTCAGGCCACGGCCTCTGTTAGTCAAAACCCACTGGGCAAAAACTGCTTGAATTAACGTTGTTTCCACGTCATTTCAACAAACAAATTCAATGATAACGTTGAATCAAAGTGGAAAACTGATCAGATTTTTTTTTTTTAAGTAATCAACCTAAATCCAGCTAAATGTTTTGTTGCTGTCACATTGGATTCACGGTTAGTTGACAACTCAACCAAATGTAAATCAAAACTAGATGTTGAACTGATGTCTGTGCCCAGCGGGTAGTCAGTAGACAGGAAGAAAAGGACTCAATCATTCACCTGCTTTTCCCAGAACGACATAACTGATCTGGGAACGTTTCCTACATGGCAGATAGTCCTGGATCTTCTTGTAAGGAAGTGAGGAAGAGCATTCCAGGCCAGTTAAAAGACTATGACTGACATTACTGGAATCATACCTGTGAGAAAGAGGAAGACACACACACACACACACACACACACACACACACACACACACACACACACACACACACACACACACACACACACACACACACACACACACACACACACACACACACACACACACACACACACACACACACACACACACACACACACACACACACATACACACACACACACACACATGCACGAATGTACACATGTGTTTTATGTCATCGCCTAGCACTGTCCAGTAGGATTTAGTTCTTCAGAGACATAATCATCAGGTTTTATAGACAATAGATGGGATATTAAATTACCCTTGTTAAACTGGATATGAAGAGAGAATACTGGATATATGAGAGAGAATACTGGATACAAAGAGAGAATACTGGATATGAAGAGAGAATACTGGATATATGAGAGAGAATACTGGATACAAAGAGAGAATACTGGATACGAAGAGAGAATACTGGATACGAAGAGAGAATACTGGATACGAAGAGAGAATAGAACATTCTGGAACTTCCACCAGAGGATGTGTGTGTGTGTGTGTGTGTGTGTGTGTGTGTGTGTGTGTGTGTGTGTGTGTGTGTGTGTGTGTGTGGTTAAACTAATATGAACATTAGGAATCAGTTTGTTCAAATTAAAGACACACCTTTCGTCCCGAATGACACACTATTCCCTATGTAGGGCACTACTTTTAACCAGGACCAATAGGGCTCTATTCAAAAGTAGTGCCCTATATAGGGAATAGGGCGCCATTTGAGAAACATGCCCATGCTTATTTGATATTGATCTTCCTGCTGGAATGTGACTTTTCTGTTTGCTTAACCCTCCCATGCTCCTTTATTTTCTACCTCTCCTTCCTTCTCTCCCTCCCTTCATTTTCTCCTCTTTGTCTCCACCGCTGCCTATGTTTCTTCTTCCCTCCACCTCTCCCCTTTCCCTTTATTCCTCCCACACACAACTCTGTCTCTGTTCTCCATTTGTCATTTCTCTCTCTCTCTCTCTCTCTCTCTCTCTCTCTCTCTCTCTCTCTCTCTCTCTCTCTCTCTCTCTCTCTCTCTCTCTCTCTCTCTCTCTCTCTCTCTCTCTCTCTCTCTCTCTCTCTCTCTCTCTCTCTCTCTCTCTCTCTCTCTCTCTCTCTCTCTCTCTCTCTCTCTCTCTCTCTCTCTCTCTCAATTCAATTCAATTCAATTCAAGGGGCTTTATTGGCATGGGAAACATGTGTTAACATTGCCAAAGCAAGTGAGGTAGGTAATATACAAAAGTCAAATAAACAATAAAAATGAACAGTAAACATTACACATACAGAAGTTTCAAAACAATAAAGACATTACAAATGTCATATTATATATATGCAGTGTTGTAACAATGTACAAATGGTTAAAGCACACAAGTTAAAATAAATAAACATAAATATGGGTTGTATTTACAGTGGTGTTTGTTCTTCACTGGTTGCCCTTTTCTTGTGGCAACAGGTCACAAATCTTGCTGCTGTGATGGCACACTGTGGAATTTCACCCAGTAGATATGGGAGTTTATCAAAATTGGATTTGTTTTCGAATTCTTTGTGGATCTGTGTAATCTGAGGGAAATATGTCTCTCTAATATGGTCATACATTGGGCAGGAGGTTAGGAAGTGCAGCTCAGTTTCCACCTCATTTTGTGGGCAGTGTGCACATAGCCTGTCTTCTCTTGAGAGCCATGTCTGCCTACGGCGGCCTTTCTCAATAGCAAGGCTATGCTCACTGAGTCTGTACATAGTCAAAGCTTTCCTTAAGTTTGGGTCAGTCACAGTGGTCAGGTATTCTGCCACTGTGTACTCTCTGTTTAGGGCCAAATAGCATTCTAGTTTGCTCTGTTTTTTTTGTTAATTCTTTCCAATGTGTCAAGTAATTATCTTTTTGTTTTCTCATGATTTGGTTGGGTCTAATTGTGCTGTTGTCCTGGGGCTCTGTGGGGTGTGTTTGTGTTTGTGAACAGAGCCCTAGGACCAGCTTGCTTAGGGGACTCTTCTCCAGGTTCATCTCTCTGTAGGTGATGGCTTTGTTATGGAAGGTTTGGGAATCGCTTCCTTTTAGGTGGTTGTAGAATTTAACGGCTCTTTTCTGGATTTTGATAATTAGTGGGTATCGGCCTAATTCTGCTCTGCATGCATTATTTGGTGTTCTACGTTGTACACGGAGGATATTTTTGCAGAATTCTGCATGCAGAGTCTCAATTTGGTGTTTGTCCCATTTTGTGAAATCTTGGTTGGTGAGCGGACCCCAGACCTCACAACCATAAAGGGCAATGGGCTCTATGACTGATTCAAGTATTTTTAGCCAGATCCTAATTGGTATGTTGAAATTTATGTTCCTTTTGATGGCATAGAAGGCCCTTCTTGCCTTGTCTCTCAGATCGTTCACAGCTTTGTGGAAGTTACCTGTGGTGCTGATGTTTAGGCCGAGGTATGTATAGTTTTTTGTGTGCTCTAGGGCAACGGTGTCTAGATGGAATTTGTGGTCCTGGTGACTGGACCTTTTTTGGAACACCATTATTTTGGTCTTACTGAGATTTACTGTCAGGGCCCAGGTCTGACAGAATCTGTGCAGAAGATCTAGGTGCTGCTGTAGGCCCTCCTTGGTTGGTGACAGAAGCACCAGATCATCAGCAAACAGTAGACATTTGACTTCGGATTCTAGTAGGGTGAGACCGGGTGCTGCAGACTGTTCTAGTGCCCGCGCCAATTCGTTGATATATATGTTGAAGAGGGTGGGGCTTAAGCTGCATCCCTGTCTCACCCCACGACCCTGTGTGAAGAAATGTGTGTGTTTTTTGCCAATTTTAACCGCACACTTGTTGTTTGTGTACATGGATTTTATAATGTCGTATGTTTTACCCCCAACACCACTTTCCATCAATTTGTATAGCAGACCCTCATGCCAAATTGAGTCGAAGGCTTTTTTGAAATCAACAAAGCATGAGAAGACTTTGCCTTTGTTTTGGTTTGTTTGGTTGTCAATTAGGGTGTGTAGGGTGAATACATGGTCTGTTGTACGGTAATTTGGTAAAAAGCCAATTTGACATTTGCTCAGTACATTGTTTTCATTGAGGAAATGTACGAGTCTGCTGTTAATGATAATGCAGAGTATTTTCCCAAGGTTACTGTTGACGCATATTCCACGGTAGTTATTGGGGTCAAATTTGTCTCCACTTTTGTGGATTGGGGTGATCAGTCCTTGGTTCCAAATATTGGGGAAGATGCCAGAGCTAAGGACGATGTTAAAGAGTTTTAGTATAGCCAATTGGAATTTGTTGTCTGTATATTTGATCATTTCATTAAGGATACCATCAACACCACAGGCCTTTTTGGGTTTGAGGGTTTTTATTTTGTCCTGTAACTCATTCAAGGTAATTGGAGAATCCAATGGGTTCTGGTAGTCTTTAATAGTTGATTCTAGGATTTGTATTTGATCATGTATATGTTTTTGTTGTTTATTCTTTGTTATAGAGCCAAAAAGATTGGAGAAGTGGTTTACCCATACATCTCCATTTTGGATAGATAATTCTTCGTGTTGTTGTTTGTTTAGTGTTTTCCAATTTTCCCAGAATTGGTTAGAGTCTATGGAGTCTTCAATTACATTGAGCTGATTTCTGACGTGCTGTTCCTTCTTTTTCCGTAGTGTATTTCTGTATTGTTTTAGTGATTCGCCATAGTGAAGGCGTAGACTCAGGTTTTCCGGGTCTCTATGTTTTTGGTTGGACAGGTTCCTCAATTTATTTCTTAGATTTTTGCATTCTTTATCAAACCATTTGTCATTGTTGTTCATTTTCTTCGGTTTTCTATTTGAGATTTTTAGATTTGATAGGGAAGCTGAGAGGTCAAATATACTGTTAAGATTTTCTACTGCCAAGTTTACACCTTCACTATTGCAGTGGAACATTTTACCCAGGAAGTTGTCTAAAAGGGATTGAATTTGCTGTTGCCTAATTGTTTTTTGGTAGGTTTCCAAACTGCATTCCTTCCAGGTAGGCTAATGTTTTCAGACTCAGAGCTCGATTCAATCCGTATCACTCAGAGCTATAGCAGGGTTGAAATGTATAGGGGAATACAGCGTTTACGTTGAATGCAGTCTCCACTGACGCGGGAACATTGCCTTTAAATTTCTATCGCTCTGTAGCACATGTATTCAGCGCTACGGATTGAATTTAGCCCGTAAACTGTTTTTTTCATTACTTCTAATACATGTTTTG
This sequence comes from Salvelinus alpinus, assembly GCF_045679555.1. NCBI lineage: Eukaryota > Metazoa > Chordata > Actinopteri > Salmoniformes > Salmonidae > Salvelinus > Salvelinus alpinus. The sequence continues at coordinate 27,669,204 of NC_092116.1, forward strand.
GATGTTCATACAAGCCTGTGACAAAGAAATGTCCCTTCTAGACATCAATCAAGTACCATTCAATTAATCTCTACCTCTCCTTTCTCTCTGTACCTCTATCCCTCCCTCCCTCCCTGCCTGCCTCCCTCCCTCCCTGCCTCCCTCTCTATTTGTCCCTCCCTCTCTCTCTCTCTCTCTCTCTCTCTCTCTCTCTCTCTCTCTCTCTCTCTCTCTCTCTCTCTCTCTCTCTCTCTCTCTCTCTCTCTCTCTCTCTCTCTCTCTCTCGCTCTCTCTCCCTCCCTCCCTCAGCAGGGTCTCCTTCGTACCCCACCCCCCAGCCCGACCTCCACCAATCATGTCGCCACGCTGTCCGTTCCTGGGCCAATCAGAGCTTTGGTGCCCATCTTCACAACATGACCTTAGCCAATGGGAGGCTGCGTGTGCCCCAGGATGGGCGGTACTACCTGTACTCACAGGTAGGCTAATGTTTTCAGACTCAGAGCTCGATTCAATCCGTATCACTCAGAGCTATAGCAGGGTTGAAATGTATAGGGGAATACAGCGTTTACGTTGAATGCAGTCTCCACTGACGCGGGAACATTGCCTTTAAATTTCTATCGCTCTGTAGCACATGTATTCAGCGCTACGGATTGAATTTAGCCCGTAAACTGTTTTTTTCATTACTTCTAATACATGTTTTGGATGTTCATACAAGCCTGTGACAAAGAAATGTCCCTTCTAGACATCAATCAAGTACCATTCAATTAATCTCTACCTCTCCTTTCTCTCTGTACCTCTATCCCTCCCTCCCTCCCTGCCTGCCTCCCTCCCTCCCTGCCTCCCTCTCTATTTGTCCCTCCCTCTCTCTCTCTCTCGCTCCCTCCCTCCCTGCCTCCCTTCCTCCCTCTCTGTCTCCCTCTCTATTTGTCCCTCCCTCTCCATCTCTCTCTCCCTCCCTGTCTATTTGTCCCTCCCTCTCCATCTCTCTCTCCCTCCCTGCCTACCTCTCTATTTGTCCCTCCCTCTCCATCTCTCTCTCCCTCCCTGCCTCCCTCTCTGTCTCCCTCTCTATTTTTCCCCCCCTCTCCATCTCTCTCTCCCTCCCTGCCTCCCTCTCTGTCTCCCTCTCTATTTGTCCCTCCCTCTCCCCCTCTCTGACTCCCTCTCTGTCTCCCTCTCTATTTGTCCCTCCCTCTCCCCCTCTCTGACTCCCTCCCTGTCTCCCTCTCTATTTGTCCCTCCCTCTCCATCTCTCTCTCCCTCCCTGCCTCCCTCTCTGTCTTCCTCTCTATTTGTCCCTCCCTCTCCATCCCTCCCTCCCTCCCTCCATCCGTCCTTCCATCCCACTCTCCCTCCCTCCCCAGGTGTACTTCCGCTACCCATCCCTTAATGAAGGGGACCAGCATACAACCAGTCACCAGCTGGTCCAGTGTGTATACAAGAAGACGTCCTACCTGAGACCCATCCAGCTGCTGAAGGGTGTAGGCACCAAGTGTTGGGCCCCAGACGCGGAGTACGCCCTCCACTCTGTGTACCAGGGAGGGCTGTTTGAGCTGAGGGCCGGCGACGAGCTCTTTGTCTCTGTCTCGTCCCCCTCCATGGTCCACGCAGAGGATTCAGCCAGTTATTTTGGAGCATTCCGTTTGGACCTGTAAAGATGGACGGATGGAGAAGAGAGGGTGGTACACCGCCGGAAGAGGGGGATGGGTGGGATAAAAAGGAAAGGAGGACAGGGTCAGGACACTGCCAGGGTAAGGAAAGGGGGGGGGGGGGGGGGGGAAGGGGGAAACCCCAAGGATTAAATCCCTACTCTCCCTGCTTCCCTGGACGCTCCAAAGTGAATTCTAGAAGGGATCTGTGGATTCCATATGATTCTATATGAGAAGGAGGGAGAAAACGTTGGACAGACACTGAGGATCAAATGACAGAAGAATGTATTGGTTTATTGATATATAAATCACATAATAGAATGTGGATCTATGGAACAGAACGGTAGCGAGAATAAAATAACACATTTGTGATAGTTTTGTGCCATGTGTGCATAGGTTACATACTGACTGTATAGAATGGAAGGAGTTGATCACAGAATGTAGAATGAGTTCTGTTCTATTCATTCTATTTCTATGGAGTTGACCATCCGTTCTGAGGGTTCTGACTGGACATGTGGCCGTTTGGGAAATTAGAAAAATGACTTCTATTTTGTATCTGTGTTGTGTACAGACCATTTGGAGGAAGAAGAAGAGTTGAGGACTTTTAAACATGGGATGTAAGACTGTTTGGAAGAGGATTCTTACTTTAGTTGTGTTTATGACATGGGACACTGTGAAGCAGGGATAGAGAGAGAGAAAGAGAGAGAGAGAGAGAAAGAGAGAGAGAGAGAAATAATGAAAGAGGAGGAGAGAGAGAGTGGTATGCAGCCTCTTACCTGAACTGTGGCACTTTCTCCCTCTCTCTCTCTAAAATGACTCTGTAGAATCTGTCTCTCTAAAATGACTCTAGAAAGAGACAAACAGCACAGATCCCCACCCTACACACACTCCTCTCTGACACACACACACCTCCCTTTGCAGTCTGGTAAATGTCAGTGGCCAAGCGGAGTGTGTGTGTGTGTGTGTGTGTTTCTCCAGTGTTCCTTGGCTCCATGGTTGGCTCAGGGGTAAGGTTAAACAAGCGAACACACTGCAGCAGGGCTCACACACACTGACGCATACACACAAAGCTGGTTGACATACAATTTAACCCCTGCTTCCTAGAATCTGTGGGGTGGTTTGTATCTGTGTATAAAATGATTGTATGTATAGGTCTATACTGTGATTGTATAGGTCTATATTGTAATTGTATAGGTCTATACTGTGATTGTATAGCTCTATACTGTGATTGTATAGTTCTATATTGTAATTGTATAGGTCTATACTGTGATTGTATAGCTCTATACTGTGATTGTATAGTTCTATATTGTGATTGTATAGGTCTATACTGTGATTGTATAGTTCTATACTGGGATTGTATAGTTCTATATTGTGATTGTATAGGTCTATACTGTGATTGTATAGTTCTATACTAGGATTGTATAGTTCTATATTGTGATTGTATAGTTCTATATTGTGATTGTATAGTTCTATATTGTGATTGTATAGTTCTATACTGGGATTGTATAGTTCTATACTGGGATTGTATAGTTCTATACTGGGATTGTATAGTTCTATACTGGGATTGTATAGTTCTATACTGTGTAAATTTGAGGTTCACCAAAGCGAAGCATAATAATAATTGTTTATTTCTTCTCACAGACATCTCTATTTGTGTCTGGTTGTTGTTTTAACCTTTCCACCATTGTTGAACTTTAACCGAGTTACTCTCACTCACCTTTCATTAGTCCTCCTAGCTCCCAATACCATGGGGAGCCACAACAACCACTACAGCCCACTAACGGTACCGAGCCGGCTGCAGCGGTACCGAGCCGGCTGCAGCGGTACCGAGCCGGCTGCAGCGGTACCGAGCCAGCTGCAGCTGCGGTTGGAAGATTCCTGGGATTAGGAAGGAATAAGCAGACAATCCAGGAATCCTGAAATAACATCTGACATTTAGCAGAAGCTTTAATCTAAAGCAATTTACAGCAGTGATACATTTTCATACTGGTGGCCCAGCAGGAATCAAACCCATGACCCTGGCATTGCTGGCGTCATGCTCTACCAACTGAGCCACACAGGACAACCAACTGGGAATTCTGAAAATCCTGGCACTTTGGGGAAAGTTACCAGAATGTAATAAATAGTCCACCTACATGTTAACAGAATATGTGTTGTAGATGTCTTGTTCCACAGTACATTGTCTTCCTCTATGGAGTCCCCCTTTGGATCGATATGTCATTGTAGTTGTTTTGTGTACAGTAATAGTATATCATCTATCAGGACCAAACCTGTTGGCTGAACTCTGTTTAATCTGATTCATGGGCTTCAACAATCTGTCAACAGTTAGCAACTAAACCCAGAGGCCATGGGAGGCTGGTGGCGCCTTAATTGGGGAGGCCGGGGCTCGTGGTTTCCATGGTGTTTGATGCCATTCCATTTGCTCCGCTCCAGCCGGTATAATGAGCCGTCCTCCCCTCAGCAGCCTCCACTGGTGTAGGCATGGATACAACACACGCAGGCACAGTTAGATATAGTACCCACGCCCTGTAGGAATTGGCAAGGAGCTGTGCGTCATTCACATACAGATCCAGTCCAAATCAAACGTCTCCACTGCCGTGTTGGCTATGGGAACGTCATTACGTTGAATGTGTGTTGTAGACGATTTGCACAAAGTGGGTCCCGGGTGTGTTTTTATAGGTAAATAGGCCTGACAGACTCAACGCCTTATATGATTATAGTGTATCAATGTAATCACTGGCAGATACTATGTCGGCTAGTTTCACTGTCTCGCCCTGTCCCTGGAAAAGAGACTGAGTACATTAGTACTCAGTACATTAGTACATTAGTTTCACTGTCTCCCTGGAAAAGAGACTGAGTACATTAGTACTCAGTACATTAGTACATTAGTTTCACTGTCTCCCTGGAAAAGATACTGAGTACATTATAACAGTTCTCAGTTGTAATATTACTGTTCTTGTGTTATTTCCCATGGGAATGTGGTGCAATGATGTGAACCTCGCTGTGTGTGTGTGTGTTTATCTGTGTGTGTGTGTGTGTTTGTGTGTGTGTGTGTTTATGTGTGTGTGTTTATCTGTGTGTGTGTGTGTTTATCTGTGTGTGTGTGTGTGTTGTGTGTGTGTGTGTGTGTGTGTGTGTGTGTGTGTTTATCGGTGTGTGTGTGTGTGTGTGTTTATCTGTGTGTGTGTGTGTGTGTGTTTATCGGTGTGTGTGTGTGTGTGTGTGTTTATCGGTGTGTGTGTGTGTGTGTGTTGTATCTGTGTGTGTGTGTGTGTGTGTGTGTATCGGTGTGTGTGTGTGTGTGTGTTTATCGGTGTGTGTGTGTGTGTGTGTTTATCGGTGTGTGTGTGTGTGTGTGTTTATCGGTGTGTGTGTGTGTGTGTGTTTATCTGTGTGTGTGTGTGTGTGTTTATCGGTGTGTGTGTGTGTGTGTGTTTATCTGTGTGTGTGTGTATCTGTGTGTGTGTGTGTATACAGTGGGTGGCAACAACAAGGATGTTAATAGATTCCATTGAAATGACTTGGATTCACAGAACTTCAACCCTCCTTTACAAAATACATTTTCTAAAAAACATCTCCAACCAATCAAAGTGTTGTGGACGACAACAGATTGGACGACAACAGATTGGACGACAACAACAACAACAACATGTACCCATCAACGTTATTATAGGAACATGAAACTGAAACTAAAATGAAAACTAATGAGGAACAAATTATTTTTAGAAATAATTGAAAAACGAATATAAATTTAAAAAAAAACATATATAAAAACACAAAACTATAATAACCTTGCTACCCATTCACTGTAGAGAGAGAATACATGTGTATAATGTAAATGTGATGTATGAGGGAAGAAAATCTTTATAATCCAGAGGACACATTCTCAGAACCAAATCCTATGTATGTTATTGGTCTTTGTACATCCTTGTTTTAATTCACTCCATGGGTTGCATCCTAAATGGTACCCTGTTCCATATATGATGCACTATTTTCAGTCCTACTGGCCCCGTTTAAAAGGAGTGCACTAAATAGGTACTAGGGTGCCATATGGGACTCAATCCTACCTGTTCCAACACACTCTCTACAAACGTTTTTTTCTGTTCCAACTTGTTTTATAATGATGATATCACAATGCCACTTGTGGAATGTACATACATATATACATTTTATTCTGACATTACTTTGACTTAATGTTCAATTTGTGTTAAATAAAGTGCTGAGTGATGATGATACTGTATTGGATTATTATTATTATTATTATCTGGTGCTCAAAGCATTTTAGGATGATATGACAAACTCACCTAATGTTCTGCCAATGTACTTGGTTCGTAATATTAACGTCTGTATTTCTCAAACCTTTATGTATTTAACCATGGTGTCATTGGGAAGCGTTAAAATCTATATTATGAGAGATGAGATAAGGAGTAGACAGTCGCTATGCCAACCGCAGTCGAATAAAAACAAATGAGTGGCATTGTTGAAGTCCAGTTTCATAATAGCAAGCTAGGACTGATAGTTTGGTCAACTAAACTAGCAAGTCTGTTTGTTTGGTTACCACGACGACTACTGTAGCTATCTAGTAAACTCGCTAGCTACTTCAGTGGATGTTGAACACATGTGTGTCTACTGGCAAATGAACACATTTCTAGCGACAAATGTGTTAAATGATATCCATGGTTTAAAAGGGATAGTCAATTTGAGGATCTATGCGTTCTCTGTAAAATAACGCAACTCCGTGGAAGGTCAGTTCCAACCTGAAGAGCGTCACACCTTCCACGCTGTTCATTATTTCACATAGAACTCATAGCCCTGATTATCACTTACATATGCATGTATATTATTTTTATTACAGTCAACAGAAATTATCAAACCCAAAAAATAGATTAGAAAACAATGACTTTTTGTTAGACGTGACTATGTAAACAAGTAGTTAGAGTGGCAAACTAGACGATCTGTTATGTACAGTACCAGTCAAAAGTTTGGACAAACCTACTCATTCAAGGGTTTTTCTTTATTTTGACTATTTTCTACATTGTAGAATAATAGTGAAGACATGAAAACTATGAAATAACACATATTGTATCATGTAGTAAACCAAAAAGTATATATTTTACAGGCCAGGTCATCTGATGCAGCACTCCATCACTCCTTATTGGTCAAATAGCCCTTACACAGCCTGGAGGTGTGTTTTGAGTCATTGATCCCACCCACAGCCACAGACAGACAGACAGATAGACAGGCATATAGACAGACAGACAAATGTGATGATCTTCAGCATCATACAGACCCCGCCTGCTGGGGTCTGTTCAAAAACGTTCACTACGTTCCTTGAAGTAGGCTAGGCTATTACTGACCCTACCATGATTGGATGGGTCAAAAGGTAAAGATCTCACCAATCCGATTACTTCAACAAGACAAGTTTAGAAAGTCTTCCTGGACGCCATGGATTTTCCTCCATCATAGGGTGAGCTGGAAAGCACACAATCATTTTGCTTGGATGTGTCTCTCCCAAAATTTTGTGGACAACATTTAGAGCGGAAATATAAATAAAATACCTCATCTTCCGTTCCAGCAGTCGCGGCCGGCCCGCTGCGGCCAACCGTCCAGGGAGTGGTTGTGCATGCATGCGTGTTTGTGAGTCCAGCGATCGGAACAAGTGTCAACTGGGCGAAATCACGCCTAGATCTCGAGACGTGAGCCAAAACGTTTGACGAACATTCTGACCGAGATTCTAGCCACTGACCTTTTATCCTATAGTAAACATCACATCAATCATAACAACACAACATAAAACATGAGAATAATGATGATTTGTGAAGTATCTCGCCAGCGAAGAGGGAGGAGAAAGATATGTATTAGAACTTCTAACCCTAGGCCCGTATAGACTGGTCCTCCTAATAGACTAGGTCTGTATAGACTGGTCCTCCTATATACTAGGTCTGTATAGACTGGTCCTCCTAATATACTAGGTCTGTATAGACTGGTCCTCCTAATATACTAGGTCTGTATAGACTGGTCCTCCTAATAGACTAGGTCTGTATAGACTGGTCCTAATATACTAGGTCTGTATAGACTGGTCCTAATATACTAGGCCTGTATAGACTGGTCCTCCTAATAGACTAGGCCCGTATAGACTGGTCCTCCTAATAGAATAGGTCCGTATAGACTGGACCTCCTAATATACTAGGTCTGTATAGACTGGTCCTCCTAATAGACTAGGTCCGTATAGACTGGTCCTCCTAATAGACCAGGTCCGTATAGACTGGTCCTCCTAATAGAATAGGCCCGTATAGACTGGTCCTAATATACTAGGTCTGTATAGACTGGTCCTAATATACTAGGTCTGTATAGACTGGTCCTAATATACTAGGTCTGTATAGACTGGTCCTCCTAATAGACTAGGTCTGTATAGACTGGTCCTCCTAATAGACTAGGTCTGTATAGACTGGTCCTCCTAATAGACTAGGTCCGTATAGACTGGTCCTAATAGACTAGGTCCGTATAGACTGGTCCTCCTAATAGACTAGGCCCGTATAGACTGGTCCTAATATACTAGGTCTGTATAGACTGGTCCTAATATACTAGGTCTGTATAGACTGGTCCTAATATACTAGGTCTGTATAGACTGGTCCTCCTAATAGACTAGGTCTGTATAGACTGGTCCTCCTAATAGACTAGGTCTGTATAGACTGGTCCTCCTAATAGACTAGGTCCGTATAGACTGGTCCTAATAGACTAGGTCCGTATAGACTGGTCCTCCTAATAGACTAGGCCCGTATAGACTGGTCCTCCCAATAGACTAGGTCCGTATAGACTGGTCCTAATAGACTAGGTCTGTATAGACTGGTCCTCCTAATAGACTAGGTCCGTATAGACTGGTCCTAATATACTAGGCCTGTATAGACTGGTCCTAATATACTAGGCCTGTATAGACTGGTCCTAATAGACTAGGTCCGTATAGACTGGTCCTCCTAATAGAATAGGTCCGTATAGACTGGTCCTCCTAATATACTAGGCCCGTATAGACTGGTCCTAATATACTAGGCCCGTATAGACTGGTCCTAATATACTAGGCCCGTATAGACTGGTCCTCCTAATAGACTAGGTCTGTATAGACTGGTCCTCCTAATAGACTAGGTCTGTATAGACTGGTCCTCCTAATAGACTAGGTCTGTATAGACTGGTCCTCCTAATAGACTAGGTCTGTATAGACTGGTCCTCCTATATAGACTAGGTCTGTATAGACTGGTCCTCCTAATAGACTAGGTCTGTATAGACTGGTCCTCCTAATAGACTAGGTCTGTATAGACTGGTCCTCCTAATAGACTTGGCCAGAATAGATTAGGTTTGTATAGATTAGGTCTGTATAGATTGGTCCTCCTAATAGACCGGCTCAGAGGGAAAGGATTCCACCCTGGCCTTGTGACTCGAATGACACACATTCCTATCTGTCAGTGTGTGTATCAGATCGGAAGGAATTCAGGGTTTTTCTCCTCCTCTGAGTCTGTGTGTCCGATGGGGAGGAATTTTGGTAATTCAAGTCGTGTGTATGTCCACAACACTACTTCATAACTGCGGGACAATTAATTGACAGGCTGGCTAATGGATGTTAGCAGACACAACATTGGTCCAAAACCGAATAAGCATTTAAAACAGTTATCTGGATCAGAAGTGTGTTTGAGAGTGACAGAGACAATGAGTTTGTGTGTTGGTGTGTGTGGTTTTTGGATCCTGGATTTCTATGGTGGTTAAATATGCTTTGACAAATACAGCACATTCTGGAAGCATTCAGACCTTGTCCACATTATTACGCTACAGCCTTACTCTAAAATGGTTGAAATTGTTTTTTTCCACCCTTCATCAATCTAGACATGACAAAATTATTACAAATAAAAAGCTTTTATATCACATTTACATAAGTATTCAGATCCTTTACTCAGTACTTTGTTGAAGCACCTTTGGCAGTGATTACAGCCTCGTCTTCTTGGGTATGACGCTACAAGCTTGGCACACCTGTATTTGGGGAGTTTCTCCCATTCTTCTCGGCAGATCCTCTCAAGCTCTGTCAGGTTGGATGGGGACCGTCGCTGCACAGCTATTTTCAGGTCTCTCCACAGATGGTCGATCGGGTTCAAGTTAGGGCTCTGGCTGAGCCACTCAAGGACATTCAGAAACTTGTCCCGAAGCCACGCATGCATTGTCTTGGCTGTGTGCTGAGGGTCGTTGTCCTGTTGGAAGGTGAACCTTCGCCCCAGTCTGAGGTCCTGAGCGCTCTGGAGTAGGTTTTCATCAAGGATCTCTCTGTACTTTGCTCCGTTCTTCTTTGCCTCGATCCTGACTAGTCTCCCAGTCCCTGCCGCTGAAAAACATCCCCACAGCATGATGCTGCCACCACCACCGTGTTTTGATAAATGTCCATGCGTATCGTCTTCATTCTGAAAGAAAATTCTGTAGAAACCTTTGAGTTTCTGGGGAAAACGTGTGTCTTGGGGATTTGGGCCCGCCCCTAGTGATTGATAGGATGGTAGAGACCCAGGGAGGGCTCTCTTTGGTCCACAGTCTTGTCCATCAAGAGTTTCCTCCAGACGTGACACTTGACATTCAGGCCAAAGAGTTCGATCATGGTTTCATCAGACCAGAGAATCTTGTTTCGCATGGTCAGAGTCCTTTAGGTGCCTTTTGGCAAACTCCAAGCGGGCTATCATGTGCCTTTTACTGAGGAGTGGCTTCAGTCTGGCCCCTCTACCATAAATGCCTGATTGGTTGAGTGCTGCAGAGATGGTTGTCCTTCTGGAAGGTTCTCCCATCTCCACAGAGGAACTCAGGTTCTTGGTCACATCCCTGACCAAGGCCCTTCGCCACGGATTGCTCAGTTTGGCCGGTCAGCCAGTTCTAGATAAGAGTCTTGGTTGTTCCAAACTTCTTCCATGTAAGAATGATGGAGGCCACTGTGTTCTTGGACCTTTAATGCTGCAGAAATGTTTTGGTACCCTTCCAAGGATCTGTGCCTCGACACAATCCTGTCTCGGAGCTCTATGGACAATTACTTCGACCTCATGGCTTGGTTTTTGCTCTGACATGCACTGTCAACTGTGGGACCTTCTATAGACAGCTGTGTGCCTTTCCAAATCATGTCCAATCAATTGAATTTACCACAGGTGGACTACAATCAAGTTGTAGAAACATCTCAAGGATGATCAATGGAAACAGGATGCACCTGAGCTCAATTTCAAGTCTCATAGCAAAGGGTCTGAATATTTATGTATTTAAGGTATTTCTTTAGAAATTTGCTAACATTTCTAAAAACCTGTTTTCGCTTTGTCATTATGGGGTATTGTGTGTAGATTGATGAGGAAAACAAATATTTTAACATTATAGAATAAGGCTGCAACATAACAAAATGTGGAAAGGGGGAAGGGGTCTGAATACCTTCCAAATGCCCTGTAGATTTGTTTGATTTAACCTGTTGCAGCGGTTTGGATTCCGTTGTATTAAGATCAACAATGACATCACATTTCAGACACACTCATGGTTCAACACACACACACGTCTCTCTGAATGCAAAATTTAGATTTAATCAATTTAGCTGACAATATATTTAAATCACAAACCTCATAACATTACAATCATAATGAAACATACATTTCCTTCTGTGCAAAAATAAATAATCATACAATAATTTAAACAAAAATGGTACATAAACATCATGTGAACAAAAACAATACAGACCAATCAATCATATAAACATGTGTGTAAACTCTTAGCAGAGTGGTAAACCGTACGTCATCATCGTTCATATAACATGTACGTAAAGTTAGATCTTAGCAGTGTGCTCTGATAAATGTCCATGCGTATCGTCTTCATTCTGAAAGAGAAACCTTTGAGTTTCTGGGGTAAACGTGTGTGTTGGGGATTTGGGCCCGCCCCTAGTGATTGATAGGATGGTCGAGACCCAGGGAGGGCTCTCTTTGGTCCACAGTCTTGTCCATCAAGAGTTTTCCTTCATGTAATTGTTGGATCTAACCCCCTGACCTCTCACACCAACCTCTCTGAAGGGTAAATAAAGAGTGGCGTGCTTTGGTGTTATTATCCTTGTGGGGACCAGAAGTCCACACAAGGTAAAATACTATTTTAGGCTCAGGGGTTAGGGTTAGGGAAAATAGGATTTTGAATGAGAGTCCCCACAAGGATAGTAAAAAGAGAGAGAGACAGAGTGTGTGTGTACCTCTCCTTTCATACCAACCCTATCTAAAAGAGTCAATAACAAAGACCACCATCTATATTACACACATCTAGACAGAGCCGCACATGCACACACACAGAATGGACTCATCTATATTACACACATCTAGACAGAGTTGGACATGCACACACACAGAATGGACTCATCTATATTATACACATCTAGACAGAGTTGGACATGCACACACACAGAATGGACTCATCTATATTACACACATCTAGACAGAGTTGGACATGCACACACACAGAATGGATTCATCTATATTATACACATCTAGACAGAGTTGGACATGCACACACACAGAATGGACTCATCTATATTATACACAGAGCAACAGACATAGAAATAGGTCACACAGAATGGACTCGCCCTTTAGAATACAGGATTGATTGTCCTTAAGCCAGATGGTCTTCTAGTATATTGTGCATGGTTTCACCGTGTGGTCATCTAGGATGGGGTCAAATAGAAATCCCCTGAGTATTTAGACAGTTCTAGAATATAGACAAAAAAAAAGTTCCAGCACTTCCTGCCAAGTATTTTGGTAAATTCTTGGTACTGTTCCGTATAACAACCAACTTCAACTGAGCGTTAGGAATTCTGATTTCTAAGTGACAATTTACATGAGCCACAAAGTTTAATCAAGGCATATCAATTACATGTAAGACATTGAACAGCGTAATTACGTGTCTATGTCCTGAAGTGTGGTATGATTGGGGTGACAGTGAAGGCTACAGGGCCTTGTTTGACTCAACTTTCTCCCTCTCCTTTGTTCAGTATTTTTCTCAGGAGTGTGAACAAAGACTAATCCCTCCTTTAAATCCCCCTCTTTTCACAACCTCCCATCCTGTCACACACACACCACACCCCCCGTCGTATCAACATCAACAGTGTTGGCATTACCTCCATAGTTATCAGTCTACAGGAGGTCTGTGTTGCTCTAAGAGGCAGTCAGGAAATGTGCTTCTAATGAGCTTTCACACCTCCTCACCCCCTAAAACCCCTGTCTGTGGCCAGGTGTAAGAAATTAATCAACAACATCCTGGATAGACCAATTGGGGCCAAACAGAGAAAAACACACACACACACAGCCTCTCACAGAGCACACCGAGCCCACTGCCCAGACTTCAGGGGGAATTTAGACTCTTCTAGAATTCTGGGAGGGGGACAAATATGGGAATCCCTCATAGGGCATGGTAACAATACAACATTCCACGTTCAGAATGACAAATCATTTCATTTCTGATAAGCTTCTTAGGAACTGCCAGAGGTGCTCACTGTAAGTAGTCTCAGCGATAGTGCTTTTAAACCCCAACTAGCAAACAAAGGTTGGCAGTAGCATAGGAAGTGGTCTCTACAGCATGGAGAAATAAAGAAACTGGCCAGGGCTCGGCACAAACGAGACCACACCTTATTGCACTTCCTGTTACAAGACAAGAGAGAGAGAGAGGTCACGCGGCGGTCATGTCTAGACGGGATACAGCTTTTGTCAAATTGACATCAAAAGTTGATTTTCTTTTGCATTTTAGCTAACCTTAACCTAATTTGCCTAACCGTAACCTAATTCTCCTAACCGTAACCTAATTTGCCTAACCTGCTGCGTAAGTTCTAGTAAACCTGCTGCGAAAAAGTCCATTTTGACAAAAGCTGTATCCCTTCTAGACTAAACCTCACGCGGCTCGACAGGCAAGCAGCATTGTGACATCATATTTGGAATATATGAGAGAGAGCGAGAGAGAGCGAGAGACGGTGGGGATAGTACAGAAGAGAGGGAGGGGTTGTCTAAGGACAGAGAGAGAAACAGAGGGAAGGGACAGAGAATAGAGTGGGTGGATAGACGGATGGGATGACAACAATTCTATAAAAAATGAGAAGACCAGGGAAAACACCGCAATAAAAAGAGGAATATGAAGATGGTCATTTGGTCCTCCAGGGCCATATGAATGGGATGCCTCCCAAACAGTGCCCTATCCACTAGAAGCCCTGGTCAAAAGTAGTGAACTAGATAGAGAATAGGGTGTCATTTGGGACACAGACACAAGGAGATGGTTATGACATTCTGATCCCCATTGTTGAATATAAACACAGCGCTTCCCATGAGCTCATCAATACACACACACACACACACACTTTGATTCTCGATCCCTAAAAAATATTTCAGAATCAGAAATAAAGAAGAGATTAAACAGTTCAGACTCAAAGTCCCATTTAAACAAACAACTTCACAAACTTGGAAAGGCAATATAGTTTATGTACAACTCTCAGAAACGTGAGAGTCCATTTTGGCAAATTCCCATCTCTGTAAAATATTCCCTAGGACACACACGAAGGGGCCTAAAGAAAGGCCCTGAAAGAGGCCAATCCACCCCTATATGACTCAACGGGAATCAAGGGGGCCTTGCTCTGACTACCACTGAACCCAACACACACACAGACACGTGTCTTCTGATGTGTAGGTGTTTGAGGAATGTGTGAATTTGAGCAGCTCTGTAACCTGATCTCCATGTGAATCTCTTTTCTCTTTGGATTCCGTTTAGCTCTCTAATATCCTGTAACTAAAACGCATTCTATTCAAATAACCTGTGTGTGTTGTCAACCTTTTCCCACGCCTGTCGCACATCAAAGTGATGAAGAACCAGGTTGTCATGGTAACGTACCCATGTGGTAATGGGGGCTATTTTAGGAGGAATTCTACACTTCGATGTTTCCCTTTTGTGTTCTAGCTTTATCTCAGCAATATGCACTGCATGCATGCACACACACACACACACACACACACACACACCCCTTCTCAGAGATTATGGACAGACACATCTGTATCTAACAAGCACAGACAAGACAACATGGAGGACAGACTCACTGACTCAGTTTTAACCACCTGAGATGGATCCTACAGCGATCCAGATGGATCCTACAGCGATCCAGATGGATCCTACAGCGATCCAGATGGATCCTACAGCGATCCAGATGGATCCTACAGCGATCCAGATGGATCCTACAGCGATCCAAATGGATCCTACAGCGATCCAGATGGATCCTACAGAGATCCAGATGGATCCTACAGCGATCCAGATGGGGTCTGAAATGGAACCCTACTACCCTACATAGTGTACTACTGCATCAGTAACAGTTTGGTCAGCACTTCCCCACCACCTCTCCTCAACCGTCCTTTTCTCTAAAAGGCTCAGTGGAACCTTATATTTTCCATCATGATTCAGCCATTTCTGAAATTCTCTCTTTTCATACCTCCATCTCACCCTCATCCTTCCATCTCATCTCTCTGTGTACCGCTATAGTACTGGTTGCAGTGCAGGAGAGAGTTCTGCTTCTTAGTTCAGCAGGTCTATTACACGTTAGTCAAATAGCAGACGCTCTTATCCAGAGTGACTTACAGGAACAATTAGGGTCAAGTGCCTTGCTCAAGGGCACGTTGACAGACTCTTCACCTAGTCGGTTCGGGAATTCAAACCAGCGACCTTTCGGTTACTGGCCCAACACTCTTACCCGCTAGGATTCCTGCCGCCCAATGATTTTACTTCATGATTTTTCTTCTCAGTGTCTTCTCTCCTATTTTTCCATCCTCCTCTTTGTAGAAATGTGTCCATAATACTGTAGCCACCAGCCCTCTTCTTTAGGTGAGAAAACAAGACCTTGTCTTCACTCCTATAGGCTGGTGTCCTCCTCCAGTTAAAGAAGTGGATGGATGGAAACGGAGGAGACGAGCTCAGTTGAAGAAGAAGGTCTTCATTTGCCAGAGGTCCTCTTCCCAGTCTTCCCAGAGGTGTGGAGGGAGTCTGGGTCTCCGTTGAAGAGGACAGAGTCTGGGTCTCCGTTGAAGAGGACAGAGTCTGGGTCTCCGTTGAAGAGGACAGAGTCTGGGTCTCCGTTGAAGAGGACAGAGTCTGGGTCTCCGTTGAAGAGGACAGAGTCTGGGTCTCCGTTGAAGAGGACAGAGTCTGGGTCTCCGTTGAAGAGGACTAGAGTCTGGGTCTCCGTTGAAGAGGACAGAGTCTGGGTCTCCGTTGAAGAGGACAGAGTCTGGGTCTCCGTTGAAGAGGACAGAGTCTGGGTCTCCGTTGAAGAGGACAGAGTCTGGGTCTCCGTTGAAGAGGACAGAGTCTGGGTCTCCGTTGAAGAGGACAGAGTCTGGGTCTCCGTTGAAGAGGACAGAGTCTGGGTCTCCGTTGAAGAGGACAGAGTCTGGGTCTCCGTTGAAGAGGACAGAGTCTGGGTCTCCGTTGAAGAGGATAGAGTCTGGGTCTCCGTTGAAGAGGATAGAGTCTGGGTCTCCGTTGAAGAGGATAGAGTCTGGGTCTCCGTTGAAGAGGACAGAGTCTGGGTCTCCGTTGAAGAGGATAGAGTCTGGGTCTCCGTTGAAGAGGACAGAGTCTGGGTCTCCGTTGAAGAGGACAGAGTCTGGGTCTCCGTTGAAGAGGACAGAGTCTGGGTCTCCGTTGAAGAGGACAGAGTCTGGGTCTCCGTTGAAGAGGATAGAGTCTGGGTCTCCGTTGAAGAGGATAGAGTCTGGGTCTCCGTTGAAGAGGATAGAGTCTGGGTCTCCGTTGAAGAGGACAGAGTCTGGGTCTCCGTTGAAGAGGACAGAGTCTGGGTCTCCGTTGAAGAGGACAGAGTCTGGGTCTCCGTTGAAGAGGACAGAGTCTGGGTCTCCGTTGAAGAGGACAGAGTCTGGGTCTCCGTTGAAGAGGACAGAGTCTGGGTCTCCGTTGAAGAGGATAGAGTCTGGGTCTCCGTTGAAGAGGATAGAGTCTGGGTCTCCGTTGAAGAGGATAGAGTCTGGGTCTCCGTTGAAGAGGATAGAGTCTGGGTCTCCGTTGAAGAGGATAGAGTCTGGGTCTCCGTTGAAGAGGATAGAGTCTGGGTCTCCGTTGAAGAGGATAGAGTCTGGGTCTCCGTTGAAGAGGATAGAGTCTGGGTCTCCGTTGAAGAGGATAGAGTCTGGGTCTCCGTTGAAGAGGATAGAGTCTGGGTCTCCGTTGAAGAGGATAGAGTCTGGGTCTCCGTTGAAGAGGATAGAGTCTGGGTCTCCGTTGAAGAGGATAGAGTCTGGGTCTCAGTTGAAGAGGATAGAGTCTGGGTCTCAGTTGAAGAGGATAGAGTCTGGGTCTCTGTTGGACATCTGAGCCATGTGCTTCAGAATGTCTTTCTTAGTGATGATTCCCAGCAACCTCCTGAGATAGAGGAGGAATACAGAGAGAGGAGAGAGAGGGGGAAGAGAGAGAGTCCATTAGAAATGAACAATGACAATGTTAACAGTGTGTTTACAAAGAGACAATTTCCTGCCAATACAGCATTCTTCAATTTAAATCGAGAGAAGAGCGAGAGAGAGAGAGAGAGTTTACAATTGCACAAAAGGGAGAAATGTTGAGGAAAGAAGGGAAAGTTGTGTCCAATTTAAAAGGTCTGGTTTTGTGTTCAAATCAAGAAGATCCATCATACCAGCCAACCACACAACACACACTGACATCACCAGGGAAGGTCTCTGGGTTGATATATATCTCTCTCTGTGTGTGTGGAAGACATTCTGCTGACACACTCCAACCTCTCCTCTAATCAGGCCAGATGTTGTATGGGATGGAGGGAAGTGAGGGATGGGAGAGGGAGGAAAGGGATGGAGATGAAGGGGAGAGGGATGAGGGGACATCATTAACGTCATTTCCGGTCACAACCTGTGCACTCGTTTACCCCTCGCTCAACTTTTTTTCCATTCAACTTTCACCCCGGACGCTTTATCTGGACATGGTTCTACAGGACCTTCAGCAGCCGAAGCTAAGTAGAAACATTAACATGATGCCTTCTAATTGCAGCCGCAATACTCATAATATACAGGAGAACGATCGCTTTATGGCGAGGATCGCCGTGCTGCAAGGCCAGCTGCAGACGCAATCGTTAGGGAAGGGTATCTTAGTGTAGGAAAGGATGAAACAGCGTCTGTGCCACCAGTAAGTACAGATAGTAGTATAAATCCCCTCGCACAGTTCCCGCAGCAGGACAACTTTCTCACGGCTTCTGGAGGCACGGTCCCCGCAGCAGGACAACTTTCTCATGGCTTCTGGAGGCACGGTCCCCGCAGCAGGACAACTTTCTCATGGCTTCTGGAGGCACGGTCCCCGCAGCAGGACAACTTTCTCATGGCTTCTGGAGGCGCGGTCCCCGCAGCCGGACAACTTTCTCATGGCTTCTGGAGGCGCGGTCCCCGCAGCAGGACAACTTTCTCATGGCTTCTGGAGGCACGGTCCCCGCAGCCGGACAACTTTCTCATGGCTTCTGGAGGAGCGGTCCCCGCAGCAGGACAACTTTCTCACGGCTTCTGGAGGCACGGTCCCCGCAGCAGGACAACTTTCTCACGGCTTCTGGAGGCACGGTCCCCGCAGCAGGACAACTTTCTCATGGCTTCTGGAGGCGCGGTCCCCGCAGCAGGACAACTTTCTCATGGCTTCTGGAGGCGCGGTCCCCGCAGCAGGACAACTTTCTCACGGCTTCTGGAGGCACGGTCCCCGCAGCCGGACAACTTTCTCACGGCTTCTGGAGGCACGGTCCCCGCAGCCGGACAACTTTCTCATGGCTTCTGGAGGCGCGGTCCCCGCAGCAGGACAACTTTCTCATGGCTTCTGGAGGCGCGGTCCCCGCAGCAGGACAACTTTCTCATGGCTTCTGGAGGCGCGGTCCCCGCAGCCGGACAACTTTCTCATGGCTTCTGGAAGGAAATGCTGTGGGAATGCTCAACTGGTGTCGCTCATTCAACCAACAGAAACTTTCAACCGGTTCTCCGGTTGAGCAACGAGTCAGAGTCAGAGGCCGAGCCTTCTCTGGTCTCTCCTCCACCCGTTACGGGGTCTGAGACGCCGAAGCCTCCGACCATTAGCTCTGACAAAATGAAAACCCTAGTCATTGGCGACTCCATTAACTGCAGTATTAGACTTAAAACGAATCATCCAGCGATCATACACTGTTTACCAGGGGGCAGGGCTACCGACGTTAAGGCTAATCTGAAGATGGTGCTGGCTAAGGCTAAAACTGGCGAGTATAGGGATATTGTTTTCCACGTCGGCACCAACGATGTTAGGATGAAACAGTCAGAGGTCACCAAGCGCAACATAGCTTCAGCGTGTAAATCATCTAGAAAGATGTGTCGGCATCGAGTAATTGTCTCTGGCCCCCTCCCAGTTAAGGGGAGTGATGAGCTCTACAGCAGTCTCACAACTCAATCGCTGGTTAAAAACTGTTTTCTGCCCCTCCCAAAATATAGAATTTGTAGATAATTGGCCCTCTTTCTGGGACTCACCCACAAACAGGACCAAGCCTGACCTGTTGAGGAGTGACGGACTCCATCCTAGCTGGAGGGGTGCTCTCATCTTATCTACCAACATAGACAGGGCTCTAACTCCCCTAGCTCCACAATGAGATAGGCAGCAGGCTGTTAGCCATCCTGCCAGCTTAGTGGAGTCTGCCACTAGCACAGTCAGTGTGGTCAGCTCAGCTATCCCCATTGAGACCGTGTCTGTGCCTCGATCTAGGTTGGGCAAAACTAAACATGGCGGTGTTCGCCTTGGCAATCTCACTGGAATAAAGACCTCCTCCATTCCTGCCATTATTGAAAGAGATAATGATATCTCACATCTCAAAATAGGGTTACTTAATGTTAGATCCCTCACTTCCAAGGCAGTTATAGTCAATGAACTAATCACTGATCATAATCTTGATGTGATTGGCCTGACTGAAACATGGCTTAAGCCTGATGAATTTACTGTGTTGAATGAGGCCTCACCTCCTGGTTACACTAGTGACCATATCCCCCGTGCATCCCGCAAAGGCGGAGGTGTTGCTAACATTTACGATAGCAAATTTCAATTTATACAACTTTTTTAAATATTTTTTTTAAAGACTGCGTTTTTGTCTTTTGAGCTTCTAGTCATGAAATCTATGCAGCCCACTCAATCACTTTTTATAGCTACTGTTTACAGGCCTCCTGGGCCATATACAGCATTCCTCACTGAGTTCCTATCGGACCTTGTAGTCACGGCAGATTATATTCAAATTTTTGGTGACTTTAATATTCACATGGAAAAGTCCACAGACCCACTCCAAAAGGCTTTCGGAGCCATCATCGACTCAGTGGGTTTTATCCAACATGTCTCCGGACCTACTCACTGCCACTGTCATACTCTGGATCTAGTTTTGTCCCATGGAATAAATATTGTGGATCTAAATGTTTTTCATCATAATCCCGGACTATCGGACCACCATTTTATTACGTTCGCAAACAACAAATAATCTGCTCAGACCCCATCCAAGGATCATCAAAAGCTGTGCTATAAATTCTCAGACAACCCAAAGATTACTAGACTCCCTTCCAGACTCCTTCCACCTACCCAAGGATGTCAAGAGTACAAAAATCAGTTAACCACCTAACTGAGGAAATCAATTTAACCTTGCGTAATACCCTATATGCAGTCGCACCCCTAAAAACAAAAAACATTTGTCATAAGAAACTAGCTCCCTGGTATACAGCAAATACCCGAGACCTGAAGCAAGCTTCCATAAAATTGGAACGGAAATGGCGCTACACCAAACTGGAAGTCTTTCGACTAGCTTGGAAAGACAGTACTCTCGATCATCCTATTTTTCCAACTTAATTGAGGAGAATAAGAACAATCCAAAATGCATTTTTGATACTATCGCAAAGCTAACTAAAAAGCAGCATTCCCCAAGTGAGGATAGCTTTCACTTCAGCAGTGATAAATTCATAAACTTCTTTGACAAAAAGATCATGATCATTAGAAAGCAAATTACAGACTCCTCTTTAAATCTGTGTATTCCTCCAAAGCTCAGTTGTCCTGAGTCTTCACAACACTGCCAGGACTTGATCAAGGGAGACACTCAAGTTTAATACTATATCTCGACACATTGATGAAAATAATCATGGCCTCTAAACCTTCAAGCTGCATACTGGACCCTATTCCAACAACTACTGAAAGAGCTGCTTCCTGTGCACCCTCCTATGTTGAACATAATAAACAGCTCCCCATCCACAGGATGTCCACCAAACTCACTAAAAGTGGCAGTAATAAAGCCTCTCTTGAAAAAGCCAAACCTTGACCCAGAAAAAAAAAATATATATATATTTTTAAAAGCTCCCATTCCTCTCAAATTTTTTTTAAAAAGCTGTTGCGCAGCAACTCACTGCCTTCCTGAAGACAAACAATGTATACAAAACACTTCAGTCTGGTTTTAGACCCCATCATAGCACTGAGACTGCACTTGTGAAGGTGGTAAATGACCTTTTAACGGCGTCAGCCCGAGGCTCTGCATCTGTCCTCGTGCTCCTAGACCTTAGCGGTGCTTTTGATACCATCGATCTCCACATACTTTTGGAGAGATTGGAAAAGCAAATTGGTCTACACGGACAAGTTTAGATTTAGATCTTATCTGTCGGAAAGATATCAGTTTGTCTCTGTAGATGGTTTGTCCTCTGACAAATCAACTGTACATTTCGGTGTTCCTCAAGGCTCCGTTTTAGGACCACTATTGTTTTCACTATATATATATATATATATTTGACCTCTTGGTGATGTCATTCAGAAATATAATGTTAACTTGTACTGCTATGCAAACGAAACACAACCGTACATTTTGATGAAACATGGTGAAGCCCCAAAATTGCCCTCCCTGGAAGCCTGTGTTTCAGACATAAGGAAGTGGATGGCGGCAAATGTTCTACTTTTAAACTCGGACAAAACGGAGATGCTTCTTCTAGGTCCCAAGAAACAAAGAGATATTCTGTTGGATCTAACAATTAATCTTGATGTTGTACAGTCGTCTCAAATAAAACTGAAGGACCTCGGCGTTACTCTGGACCCTGATCTCTCTTTTGACAAACATATCAAGACTGTTTCAAGGACAGCTTTCTTTTCCATCTAAGTAACATTGAAAAATCTAACTTTCTTTCCAAAAAATGATGCAGAAAAATGTATCCATACTTTTGTCACTTCTAGGTTAGACGACTGCAATGCTCTACTTTCCCGCTACCCGGATAAAGCACTAAATAAACTTCAGTTAGTGCTAAACACAGCTGGTAGAATCTTGACTAGAACCAAAGTATTTGATCCTATTACTCCAGTGCTAGCCTCTACACTGGCTTCCTGTTAAGGCAAGGGCTGATTTCAAGTTTTTACTGCTAACCTACAAAGCATTACATGGGTTTGCTCCTACTTATCTTTACGATTTGGTCCTGCCGTAATACCCACATGTACGCTACGGTCACAAGACGCAGGCCTCCTAACTATCCCTAGAATTTCTAAGCAAACAGCTGGAGGCAGGGCTTTCTCCTATAGAGCTCCATTTTTATGGAATGGTCTGCCTACCCATGTAAGAGACGCAGGCTCGGTCTCGACCTTTAAATCTTTACTGAAGACTCATCTCTTCAGTGGGTCCTACGACTGAATGTAGTCTGGCCCAGGAGTGTGAAGGTGAATGGAAAGGCACTGGAGCAACGAACCGCCCTTGCTGTCTCTGCCTGGCCGGTTCCCCTCTCTCCACTGGGATTCTCTGCCTCTAACCCTATTACAGGGGCTGAGTCACTGGCTTACTGGTGCTCTTCCATGCCGTCCCTAGGAGGGCTGCGTCACTTGAGTGGGTTGAGTCACTGACGTGATCTTCCTGTCCGGGTTGGCGCCCCCCCCCTTGGGTTCGTGCCATGGGGGAGATCTTCGTGGGCTATACTCAGCCTTGTCTCAGGATAGTAAGTTGGTGGTTGAAGATATCCCTCTAGTGGTGTGGGGGCTGTGCTTTGGCAAAGTGGGTGGGGTTATATCCTGCCTGTTTGACCCTGTCCGGGGATATTGTCGGACGGGGCCACAGTGTCTCCCGACCCCTCCTGTCTCAGCCTCCAATATTTATGCTGCAATAGTTTGTGTCGGGGGGCTAGGGTCAGTCTGTTATATCTGGAGGATTTCTCCTGTCTTATCCAGTGTCCTGTGTGCATTTAAGTTTCTCTCAGCCCTAGGATAATGCCTCAGGACTACCTGGCCTGATGACTCCTTGCTGTCCCCAGTCCACCTGGTCGTGCTATGGAACCCTGACCTGTTCACCGGACGTGCTACCTGTCCCAGACCTGCTGTTCTTAACCCTTCTAGAGACAGCAAGAGCGGTAGAGCTTCTCTGAATGATCGGCTATGAAAAGCAAACTGACATTTACTCCTGAGGTGCTGACCTGTTGCACCCTCTACAACCACTGTGATTATTATTATTTGACCCTGCTGGTCATCTATGAACATTTGAACATCATGGCCATGTTCTGTTATAATCTCCACCCGGCACAGCCAGAAGAGGACTGGCCACCCCTCAGAGCCTGGCTCCTCTCTAGGTTTCTGCCTTTCTAGGGAGTTTTTCCTAGCCACCGTGCTTCTACACCTGCATTGCTTGCTGTTTGGGGTTTTAGGCTGTTTTCTGTACAGCACTTTGTGACATCAGCTGATGTAAGAAGGGCTTTATAAATACATTTGATTGATTGAGGGGAGAGGGATGGAGTGGGATATGTATGACTGTTTGTTCTCTGGCTTCTAGTGGTAGAGTGATGCAAGTTGGCAGAGCTAGAGATCTGTCAGTCATTCCCTGGAAATGGAGATATCTTCACACACAAGGGTGTTAACCAATACAATTGTTACTGCATTCAATGTTTATAAAAAAATATCTTAATTCGATACAGAATTGCATTAAAAAGAATACCCAGCCAAAACCTATATGGTTGACAAGTTCCAGAGTATTCAGTCAGAGAATGTAGAATGATTAGAGTGAATAGAATGTCACTATGACCACGGTCATCGTCATAAGAGGTCGTTGCTCAATAGAACTTTAAGTTCCAACGTCACCTGACACACTAGCTAGCGGCTGCAGGTTCCTGTGTGACAACATGGGGCTTTTCTCAATTAAATCCGCCGAAAACTAAACTGGGTCTATATATTTATTAATTTACAAAGCTACCCTCCCCAAAGACAATCTTTACTAGTTTTCAAGGCGTATTTCTGAGTCTCTCTCTTTAAAATGGCAATTGACCATTGCCGGGGTTGGAGGAATAGAAAGCCTCGGATCTGGTGATGAAAATGACGAGGGTATCAAGTGGATTTTGATTGGTCCGAACCGTGGAAACACCTCCAAAATGTTACAACCTCCCAATGCCGAAAAATGGAAGAGGTAGAACCAAGAGCTGGGCAGTTTAAACTAGCAACGGCCTCAACCCCTCTTCTACCCTGTAGTCTGTTCCTCAACCCCCTCTCCTACCCTGTTCCTCAACCCCCTCTCCTACCCTGTTCCTCAACCCCCTCTCCTACCCTGTTCCTCAACCCCCTCTCCTACCCTGTTCCTCAACCCCCTCTCCTACCCTGTTCCTCAACCCCCTCTCCTACCCTGTTCCTCAACCCCCCTCCTACCCTGTTCCTCAACCCCCTCTCCTACCCTGTTCCTCAACCCCCTCTCCTACCCTGTTCCTCAACCCCCTCTCCTACCCTGTTCCTCAACCCCCTCTCCTACCCTGTTCCTCAACCCCCTCTCCTACCCTGTTCCTCAACCCCCTCTCCTACCCTGTTCCTCAACCCCCTCTCCTACCCTGTTCCTCAACCCCCTCTCCTACCCTGTTCCTCAACCCCCTCTCCTACCCTGTTCCTCAACCCCCTCTCCTACCCTGTTCCTCAACCCCCTCTCCTACCCTGTTCCTCAACCCCCTCTCCTACCCTGTTCCTCAACCCCCTCTCCTACCCTGTTCCTCAACCCCCTCTCCTACCCTGTTCCTCAACCCCTCCAAACCATCTAGACCCTATGTACGCAATTTGGTACTTTTGACAAAAGCTTCAACTTACCCAAATCCTCTCAAATCTCCACGTATGCAAAGGGCCTAGGCTGTAGGGGTTGATTTAGGACCGGGCTGTACAGTAACCACTACTTTCCTACTCACCCGTTGTGTGTAACCAGACACTGTCTGAGTCCCAGCTTCCTGAAGATGTCCACAGCTATCGCCATGGGGGTGTGGTCTGTCACAGTGAAGGGACTAAGGTCCAGGATACCTACAGAATAGAACATAATAAAATGCAAACATAACGTCATATAGAAACATACCATCTGAGTGTGTGTGTGTGTGTGTGTGTGCTCTTACCTCGTAGTTTGACGACAGGGGGACCGGAGAAGGGCTGGGGGGGCACGTGTTCCAAGAAGAACACTAACGAGGCACTGACCACCCCCTCCTGTCGCTTACGGGCGTTCTCTAGTGAGGGAGTAGAGGGAGGGAGGAGTTATTCATAGCTGCACACAACTATAATATACATTGACAAAACATTATGAACACCTGCTCTTTCCGTGACAGACTGACCAGGTGAATCCAGGTGAAAGCTATGAACCCTTATTGATGTCACTTGTTAAATCCACTTCAATCAGTGTAGATGAAGGGGAGGAGACAAGGTTAAAGAAGGATTTTTAAGGCTTTGAGACAATTGAGACATGGATTGTGTATGTGTGCCATTCAGAGGGTGAATGGGCAAGACAAAATACTGAAGTGTCTTTCAACAGGGTATGGTAGTAGGTGCCAGGCGCACCGGTTTGAGTCAAGAACTGCAACACTGCTGGGTTTTTCACGCTCAACAGTTTCCCGTGTGTATCAAGAATGGTCCACCACCCAAAGGACATCCAGCCAACTTGACACAACTGTGGGAAGCGTTGGAGTCAACATGGGCCAGCATCCCTGTGGAACGCTTTCGACACCTTGTAGAGTCCATGTCCCAACGACTTGAGGCTGATCTCAAGGCACCACTGCGGGGGGGCAACTCAATATTAGGAAGGTGTTCTTAATGTTTTGTACACACACTGAAATGCAAAACACACACTGACTTGTAATGGGCCTCAGACAGACATACCTGAAGATCACACATTAACAGACACACGTTAGCAAATACAGGTCAGACACACAGTTTAACATTGATACACATTGTCAACTATGTCCATTGGCAAACACACACACCCTGTGGCACTAACTGGCAAACACACTATGCAAACAGAGAGAGAGAGAGACAGAGAGAGAGAGACAGACAGAGAGACAGACAGAGAGACAGAGAGAGAGACAGAGAGACAGACAGAAAGAGAGAGAGAGAAAGAGAGACAGAGTCACATATAGACAGAGATACTCACCTAGAGATATGACCAGGTCCCTCCTCAGTACGAAGCCCACTAGTCTCTGAGACTCCTGTGACACCACTACGGGGAAGCCACTGTAGTCAGTGTCTGCTATCACCCCTTCTATCTCCCCTACAGTCATACCCTCCTGAGTGAGCACGACTAGGAGAGGGTCCGACTGCCTAGGGCGCATCACATCCTGAGCCAGGGTCTGAGAGGAGTTAAGTTAGGATCAGAGGAACCTCAAAGCTCTATATAGGCTAAATGAAAGACAAGAAAAATGCTACTTTTACAACAAAGCAATCTTACTTTGTTAGGATGAGAATTAGCAGTAAGAATCTGTGATTCATGACAAAAAATAAATACACATAAAGACTTACCTTGTGTCCATACTCCTCTTTGGTTTCCAGGAAGGGGTAACCGTTGAGTCTGATGTGGGCTTCGTAGATCCCCTCACGCCCCAACGCGTCCGCTACCCACTTAGAGGTCATGATCGCAGCCATCAGAGGAACAATGTACTCCAGACCGCCCGTCAGCTCAAACATGATGACCACCAGCGATATGGTCATACGGGTGACACCACCTGGAGACAGGGAGACGGTATTCGTCAAAGGGGGAGGGAGAGAGGGATGGGACAGTATCTTGGGGGACAAGTTAGTGAAGACACTTCTGACGACTACATACTAAAAAAGGAACACTATAGAAGTGTGATTTGAACCACTAAGATAAACCTCAGACATACAGCAACCCCACCGTCATGGACTGAACCCCACCGTAGTGGTCTAACCCCCACCGTAGTGGTCTAACCCCCACCGTAGTGGTCTAACCCCCACCGTAGTGGTCTAACCCCACCGTAGTGGTCTAACCCCCACCGTAGTGGTCTAACCCCCACCGTAGTGGTCTAACCCCACCGTAGTGGTCTAACCCCACCGTAGTGGTCTAACCCCACCGTAGTGGTCTAACCGTAGTATTCTAACCCCACCGTAGTGGTCTAACCGTAGTATTCTAACCCCACCGTAGTGGTCTAACCCCACCGTAGTGGTCTAACCGTAGTATTCTAACCCCACCGTAGTGGTCTAACCCCACTGTAGTGGTCTAACCGTAGTATTCTAACCCCACTGTAGTGGTTTAACACCCACCGTAGTATTCTAACCCCACCGTAGTGGTCTAACCCCACCGTAGTGGTCTAACCCCACCGTAGTGGTCTAACCCCACCGTAGTGGTCTAACCGTAGTGGTCTAACCCCACCGTAGTACTCTAACCCCACCGTAGTATTCTAACCCCACCGTAGTGGTCTAACCGTAGTGGTCTAACCCCACCGTAGTGGTCTAACCGTAGTGGTCTAACCGTAGTGGTCTAACCCCACCGTAGTGGTCTAACCCCACCGTAGTGGTCTAACCGTAGTGGTCTAACCCCACCGTAGTGGTCTAACCCCCACGTAGTGGTCTAACCCCCACCGTAGTGGTCTAACCCCACCGTAGTGGTCTAACCGTAGTGGTCTAACCCCACCGTAGTGGTCTAACCGTAGTGGTCTAACCGTAGTGGTCTAACCGTAGTGGTCTAACCCCACCGTAGTGGTCTAACCGTAGTGGTCTAACCCCACCGTAGTGGTCTAACCCCCACGTAGTGGTCTAACCGTAGTGGTCTAACCCCACCGTAGTGGTCTAACCGTAGTGGTCTAACCCCACCGTAGTGGTCTAACCCCACCGTAGTGGTCTAACCGTAGTGGTCTAACCCCACCGTAGTGGTCTAACCCCACCGTAGTGGTCTAACCGTAGTGGTCTAACCCCACCGTAGTGGTCTAACCCCCACGTAGTGGTCTAACCGTAGTGGTCTAACCCCACCGTAGTGGTCTAACCCCACCGTAGTGGTCTAACCATAGTGGTCTAACCCCACCGTAGTGGTCTAACCCCCACGTAGTGGTCTAACCCCCACCGTAGTGGTCTAACCCCCACCGTAGTGGTCTAACCCCCACCGTAGTGGTCTAACCCCACCGTAGTGGTCTAACCGTAGTGGTCTAACCCCCACCGTAGTGGTCTAACCCCCACCGTAGTGGTCTAACCCCACCGTAGTGGTCTAACCCCACCGTAGTGGTCTAACCCCACCGTAGTGGTCTAACCCCACCGTAGTGGTCTAGTGACCTCCTCACCCAGACATGCAGCCGCCCCCACCATAGCGTAGAGCCCTGGTGTGATACAGTCCGCCCCTGACGAGCACCAGCCCTTGACGATGAGCCAGTCATGATGGTTTAACGCCATCTGTTCCATGGCAACTCCCAGTAGTCTGCCTGCTATCGCCCCTACAGCCATACTGGGGATGAAGAGACCGGAAGGGACCTGGAGAGATGAGCATGGAACCAGTTGTCAAATAATGATTGTCCTTCTTGCTGTTACTAGTGTCCTAGCCAGGGGGTGTACTTGTACAACAAGCTGCCTCACTACAGAAACAGGAGATAGGCTCCTACCCTGTGGGCCGTCCTGGCTCGGACAAGGTGATAAGAGAATATATCACACAAAAATATCACACATTGTTTAAATCAAAAATATGGAAAACAAGATTTTTTATTTATCATCATCATCATCACACAACCCACCTCCTATCCCATACCTACCTTCATGCCGAAGGTAACCACGGTGATTAGCATCTTGAAGAAGAGGGCCAGAGCCAGTTGCCATAGCGCTGTGTACACACCTGGTCCAGCTGGCCTATCAGGGAGTGTGTTACTGAACGCCCTATCAGCGAGGCTGGCACTAAACACACCAGAGTCAGACCTGAAGGAATTAAATAAGTAAATATTGGTTGACAACATTTAAAAACACACTCCCTCCCCCAGTTAGTACCTGTTCTCAGAGCTGTTGTAGTCACACAGCTGTGAGGAATCCAGTAGAGAACAGTCATTAAACAGTTCTGAGATCAGTTCTGACCCACTCATCCTGGTGTAACTGTTAGGGAAGGAGAGGAGGGCTGTGATTCCAGTTACCACCAAGACCTCCAGCACCGGGTAGTGGCCCAGACGAGTGGTCTTACCTGGGGAGAGGAGGAAGTCCATCACTTCATTACTGGGATAATCAATTAACCATTTATCAGTTAGTCGATCAAAACTGGAACAGGAGAGAAACAGAGAGGCTCATTCATTATAAGTAGTCTTTCTCTCCTCCCTCCCTCCCTCCCTCCCTCCTACTCACGTCTTCTGCACCAGGCGATATTAGCCCTGATGAAGAGCGCCCCCCAGAGGCCACCGAAGATGCCCAGCAGAATGAACGGGACCAGCTCCACCATGTGCCAGGGGGTATGGAACTCTACGTAGAACAAGACCAGTCGGCTGTTGCCGAACGGGTTGATGGAGCGCAGAGTGAAGGCTGCCACCAACGCAGCGAAGAACGACCTCCACAGAGTCTTCAGAGGGAAGTAGTAGCTCACCTGGACAGAGGGAGAAGAGAGCAGGTCTGGAGGTCTCCTTCACCGGTCAAAAGGACTAGTTTCATATACACGCAGTAGTAAGCCTTTGTTCAAGTCTCTTACTTACAATTTTATAGCTCAACAATAACATTGGTGAAGAAAAAGTAGCATTGGTGAAATCTCTGGGCTTATACCTGATTGTTTTACGGTCATAATTCAGGTTAAGAGTTGGACATGGGTTCCCTTACCTCCTCCAGACTGAACAGTACTCCTCCTATAGGAGCTCCAAAGGCCACAGACACGCCCACTGCTGCGGCTGCAGATAACACCTAGGACAGATGGGTAGATCACTATATACTAGGACAGATGGGTAGATCACTATATACTAGGACAGATGGGTAGATCACTATATACTAGGACAGATGGGTAGATCACTATATACTAGGACAGATGGGTAGATCACTATATACTAGGACAGATGGGTAGATCACTATATACTAGGACAGATGGGTAGATCACTATATACTAGGACAGATGGATAGATCACTATATACTAACACAAAAGATTCAGATGAAGGTAATGGAGACAATGAGAGGAGGCCTCTGCACAGTATTGAGATGCAACCATGATTCTAACAAAATGAACAATTATCTATTTCATCTCTACTGAGATGATTGAAACATCAGTCTTCTCTTACCTCTCGTCGTTTTGCTTCGTTCTGTCGGTACTTTGTGAACAGATGACAGAGGACGTTGGCACAGCAACATGCTACATGGACCAGGGGTCCTTCCTTGCCAAGACTGAGACCTGTAGAGACGGAAAGACAGTGTTGATGTACAGTTTGTAGAGACGGAAAGACAGTGTTGATGTACAGTTTGTAGAGACGGAAAGACAGTGTTGATGTACAGTTTGTAGAGACGGAAAGACAGTGTTGATGTACAGTTTGTAGAGACGGAAAGACAGTGTTGATGTACAGTTTGTAGAGACGGAAAGACAGTGTTGATGTACAGTTTGTAGAGACGGAAAGACAGTGTTGATGTACAGTTTGTAGAGACGGAAAGACAGTGTTGATGTACAGTTTGTAGAGACGGAAAGACAGTGTTGATGTACAGTTTGTAGAGACGGAAAGACAGTGTTGATGTACAGTTTGTAGAGACGGAAAGACAGTGTTGATGTACAGTTTGTAGAGACGGAAAGACAGTGTTGATGTACAGTTTGTAGAGACGGAAAGACAGTGTTGATGTACAGTTTGTAGAGACGGAAAGACAGTGTTGATGTACAGTTTGTAGAGACGGAAAGACAGTGTTGATGTACAGTTTGTAGAGACGGAAAGACAGTGTTGATGTACAGTTTGTAGAGACAGAAAGACAGTGTTGATGTACAGTTTGTAGAGACAGAAAGACAGTGTTGATGTACAGTTTGTAGAGACAGAAAGACAGTGTTGATGTACAGTTTGTAGAGACAGAAAGACAGTGTTGATGTACAGTTTGTAGAGACAGAAAGACAGTGTTGATGTACAGTTTGTAGAGACAGAAAGACAGTGTTGATGTACAGTTTGTAGAGACAGAAAGACAGTGTTGATGTACAGTTTGTAGAGACAGAAAGACAGTGTTGATGTACAGTTTGTAGAGACAGAAAGACAGTGTTGATGTACAGTTTGTAGAGACAGAAAGACAGTGTTGATGTACAGTTTGTAGAGACAGAAAGACAGTGTTGATGTACAGTTTGTAGAGACAGAAAGACAGTGTTGATGTACAGTTTGTAGAGACAGAAAGACAGTGTTGATGTACAGTTTGTAGAGACAGAAAGACAGTGTTGATGTACAGTTTGTAGAGACAGAAAGACAGTGTTGATGTACAGTTTGTAGAGACAGAAAGACAGTGTTGATGTACAGTTTGTAGAGACAGAAAGACAGTGTTGATGTACAGTTTGTAGAGACAGAAAGACAGTGTTGATGTACAGTTTGTAGAGACAGAAAGACAGTGTTGATGTACAGTTTGTAGAGACAGAAAGACAGTGTTGATGTACAGTTTGTAGAGACAGAAAGACAGTGTTGATGTACAGTTTGTAGAGACAGAAAGACAGTGTTGATGTACAGTTTGTAGAGACAGAAAGACAGTGTTGATGTACAGTTTGTAGAGACAGAAAGACAGTGTTGATGTACAGTTTGTAGAGACAGAAAGACAGTGTTGATGTACAGTTTGTAGAGACAGAAAGACAGTGTTGATGTACAGTTTGTAGAGACAGAAAGACAGTGTTGATGTACAGTTTGTAGAGACAGAAAGACAGTGTTGATGTACAGTTTGTAGAGACAGAAAGACAGTGTTGATGTACAGTTTGTAGAGACAGAAAGACAGTGTTGATGTACAGTTTGTAGAGACAGAAAGACAGTGTTGATGTACAGTTTGTAGAGACAGAAAGACAGTGTTGATGTACAGTTTGTAGAGACAGAAAGACAGTGTTGATGTACAGTTTGTAGAGACAGAAAGACAGTGTTGATGTACAGTTTGTAGAGACAGAAAGACAGTGTTGATGTACAGTTTGTAGAGACAGAAAGACAGTGTTGATGTACAGTTTGTAGAGACAGAAAGACAGTGTTGATGTACAGTTTGTAGAGACAGAAAGACAGTGTTGATGTACAGTTTGTAGAGACAGAAAGACAGTGTTGATGTACAGTTTGTAGAGACAGAAAGACAGTGTTGATGTACAGTTTGTAGAGACAGAAAGACAGTGTTGATGTACAGTTTGTAGAGACAGAAAGACAGTGTTGATGTACAGTTTGTAGAGACAGAAAGACAGTGTTGATGTACAGTTTGTAGAGACAGAAAGACAGTGTTGATGTACAGTTTGTAGAGACAGAAAGACAGTGTTGATGTACAGTTTGTAGAGACAGAAAGACAGTGTTGATGTACAGTTTGTAGAGACAGAAAGACAGTGTTGATGTACAGTTTGTAGAGACAGAAAGACAGTGTTGATGTACAGTTTGTAGAGACAGAAAGACAGTGTTGATGTACAGTTTGTAGAGACAGAAAGACAGTGTTGATGTACAGTTTGTAGAGACAGAAAGACAGTGTTGATGTACAGTTTGTAGAGACAGAAAGACAGTGTTGATGTACAGTTTGTAGAGACAGAAAGACAGTGTTGATGTACAGTTTGTAGAGACAGAAAGACAGTGTTGATGTACAGTTTGTAGAGACAGAAAGACAGTGTTGATGTACAGTTTGTAGAGACAGAAAGACAGTGTTGATGTACAGTTTGTAGAGACAGAAAGACAGTGTTGATGTACAGTTTGTAGAGACAGAAAGACAGTGTTGATGTACAGTTTGTAGAGACAGAAAGACAGTGTTGATGTACAGTTTGTAGAGACAGAAAGACAGTGTTGATGTACAGTTTGTAGAGACAGAAAGACAGTGTTGATGTACAGTTTGTAGAGACAGAAAGACAGTGTTGATGTACAGTTTGTAGAGACAGAAAGACAGTGTTGATGTACAGTTTGTAGAGACAGAAAGACAGTGTTGATGTACAGTTTGTAGAGACAGAAAGACAGTGTTGATGTACAGTTTGTAGAGACAGAAAGGCAGTGTTGATGTACAGTTTGTAGAGACAGAAAGGCAGTGTTGATGTACAGTTTGTAGAGACAGAAAGGCAGTGTTGATGTACAGTTTGTAGAGACAGAAAGACAGTGTTGATGTACAGTTTATAGAGACAGAAAGACAGTGTTGATGTACAGTTTATAGAGACAGAAAGACAGTGTTGATGTACAGTTTATAGAGACAGAAAGACAGTGTTGATGTACAGTTTATAGAGACAGAAAGACAGTGTTGATGTACAGTTTATAGAGACAGAAAGACAGTGTTGATGTACAGTTTATAGAGACAGAAAGACAGTGTTGATGTACAGTTTATAGAGACAGAAAGACAGTGTTGATGTACAGTTTATAGAGACAGAAAGACAGTGTTGATGTACAGTTTATAGAGACAGAAAGACAGTGTTGATGTACAGTTTATAGAGACGGAAAGACAGTGTTGATGTACAGTTTATAGAGACGGAAAGACAGTGTTGATGTACAGTTTATAGAGACGGAAAGACAGTGTTGATGTACAGTTTATAGAGACGGAAAGACAGTGTTGATGTACAGTTTATAGAGACGGAAAGACAGTGTTGATGTACAGTTTATAGAGACGGAAAGACAGTGTTGATGTACAGTTTATAGAGACGGAAAGACAGTGTTGATGTACAGTTTATAGAGACGGAAAGACAGTGTTGATGTACAGTTTATAGAGACGGAAAGACAGTGTTGATGTACAGTTTATAGAGACGGAAAGACAGTGTTGATGTACAGTTTATAGAGACGGAAAGACAGTGTTGATGTACAGTTTATAGAGACGGAAAGACAGTGTTGATGTACAGTTTATAGAGACGGAAAGACAGTGTTGATGTACAGTTTATAGAGACGGAAAGACAGTGTTGATGTACAGTTTATAGAGACGGAAAGACAGTGTTGATGTACAGTTTATAGAGACGGAAAGACAGTGTTGATGTACAGTTTATAGAGACGGAAAGACAGTGTTGATGTACAGTTTATAGAGACGGAAAGACAGTGTTGATGTACAGTTTATAGAGACGGAAAGACAGTGTTGATGTACAGTTTATAGAGACAGAAAGACAGTGTTGATGTACAGTTTATAGAGACGGAAAGACAGTGTTGATGTACAGTTTATAGAGACGGAAAGACAGTGTTGATGTACAGTTTATAGAGACGGAAAGACAGTGTTGATGTACAGTTTATAGAGACGGAAAGACAGTGTTGATGTACAGTTTATAGAGACAGAAAGACAGTGTTGATGTACAGTTTATAGAGACAGAAAGACAGTGTTGATGTACAGTTTATAGAGACAGAAAGACAGTGTTGATGTACAGTTTATAGAGACAGAAAGACAGTGTTGATGTACAGTTTATAGAGACAGAAAGACAGTGTTGATGTACAGTTTATAGAGACAGAAAGACAGTGTTGATGTACAGTTTATAGAGACAGAAAGACAGTGTTGATGTACAGTTTATAGAGACAGAAAGACAGTGTTGATGTACAGTTTATAGAGACAGAAAGACAGTGTTGATGTACAGTTTATAGAGACAGAAAGACAGTGTTGATGTACAGTTTATAGAGACAGAAAGACAGTGTTGATGTACAGTTTATAGAGACAGAAAGACAGTGTTGATGTACAGTTTATAGAGACGGAAAGACAGTGTTGATGTACAGTTTATAGAGACGGAAAGACAGTGTTGATGTACAGTTTATAGAGACGGAAAGACAGTGTTGATGTACAGTTTATAGAGACGGAAAGACAGTGTTGATGTACAGTTTATAGAGACGGAAAGACAGTGTTGATGTACAGTTTATAGAGACGGAAAGACAGTGTTGATGTACAGTTTATAGAGACGGAAAGACAGTGTTGATGTACAGTTTATAGAGACGGAAAGACAGTGTTGATGTACAGTTTATAGAGACGGAAAGACAGTGTTGATGTACAGTTTATAGAGACGGAAAGACAGTGTTGATGTACAGTTTATAGAGACGGAAAGACAGTGTTGATGTACAGTTTATAGAGACGGAAAGACAGTGTTGATGTACAGTTTATAGAGACAGAAAGACAGTGTTGATGTACAGTTTATAGAGACGGAAAGACAGTGTTGATGTACAGTTTATAGAGACGGAAAGACAGTGTTGATGTACAGTTTATAGAGACGGAAAGACAGTGTTGATGTACAGTTTATAGAGACGGAAAGACAGTGTTGATGTACAGTTTATAGAGACGGAAAGACAGTGTTGATGTACAGTTTATAGAGACAGAAAGACAGTGTTGATGTACAGTTTATAGAGACAGAAAGACAGTGTTGATGTACAGTTTATAGAGACAGAAAGACAGTGTTGATGTACAGTTTATAGAGACAGAAAGACAGTGTTGATGTACAGTTTATAGAGACAGAAAGACAGTGTTGATGTACAGTTTATAGAGACAGAAAGACAGTGTTGATGTACAGTTTATAGAGACAGAAAGACAGTGTTGATGTACAGTTTATAGAGACAGAAAGACAGTGTTGATGTACAGTTTATAAGTGTTGATGTACAGTTTATAGAGACGGAAAGACAGTGTTGATGTACAGTTTATAGAGACGGAAAGACAGTGTTGATGTACAGTTTATAGAGACGGAAAGACAGTGTTGATGTACAGTTTATAGAGACGGAAAGACAGTGTTGATGTACAGTTTATAGAGACGGAAAGACAGTGTTGATGTACAGTTTATAGAGACGGAAAGACAGTGTTGATGTACAGTTTATAGAGACGGAAAGACAGTGTTGATGTACAGTTTATAGAGACGGAAAGACAGTGTTGATGTACAGTTTATAGAGACGGAAAGACAGTGTTGATGTACAGTTTATAGAGACGGAAAGACAGTGTTGATGTACAGTTTATAGAGACGGAAAGACAGTGTTGATGTACAGTTTATAGAGACGGAAAGACAGTGTTGATGTACAGTTTATAGAGACAGAAAGACAGTGTTGATGTACAGTTTATAGAGACAGAAAGACAGTGTTGATGTACAGTTTATAGAGACAGAAAGACAGTGTTGATGTACAGTTTATAGAGACAGAAAGACAGTGTTGATGTACAGTTTATAGAGACAGAAAGACAGTGTTGATGTACAGTTTATAGAGACAGAAAGACAGTGTTGATGTACAGTTTATAGAGACAGAAAGACAGTGTTGATGTACAGTTTATAGAGACAGAAAGACAGTGTTGATGTACAGTTTATAGAGACAGAAAGACAGTGTTGATGTACAGTTTATAGAGACAGAAAGACAGTGTTGATGTACAGTTTATAGAGACAGAAAGACAGTGTTGATGTACAGTTTATAGAGACAGAAAGACAGTGTTGATGTACAGTTTATAGAGACAGAAAGACAGTGTTGATGTACAGTTTATAGAGACAGAAAGACAGTGTTGATGTACAGTTTATAGAGACAGAAAGACAGTGTTGATGTACAGTTTATAGAGACAGAAAGACAGTGTTGATGTACAGTTTATAGAGACAGAAAGACAGTGTTGATGTACAGTTTATAGAGACAGAAAGACAGTGTTGATGTACAGTTTATAGAGACAGAAAGACAGTGTTGATGTACAGTTTATAGAGACAGAAAGACAGTGTTGATGTACAGTTTATAGAGACAGAAAGACAGTGTTGATGTACAGTTTATAGAGACAGAAAGACAGTGTTGATGTACAGTTTATAGAGACAGAAAGACAGTGTTGATGTACAGTTTATAGAGACAGAAAGACAGTGTTGATGTACAGTTTATAGAGACAGAAAGACAGTGTTGATGTACAGTTTATAGAGACAGAAAGACAGTGTTGATGTACAGTTTATAGAGACAGAAAGACAGTGTTGATGTACAGTTTATAGAGACAGAAAGACAGTGTTGATGTACAGTTTATAGAGACAGAAAGACAGTGTTGATGTACAGTTTATAGAGACAGAAAGACAGTGTTGATGTACAGTTTATAGAGACAGAAAGACAGTGTTGATGTACAGTTTATAGAGACAGAAAGACAGTGTTGATGTACAGTTTATAGAGACAGAAAGACAGTGTTGATGTACAGTTTATAGAGACAGAAAGACAGTGTTGATGTACAGTTTATAGAGACAGAAAGACAGTGTTGATGTACAGTTTATAGAGACAGAAAGACAGTGTTGATGTACAGTTTATAGAGACAGAAAGACAGTGTTGATGTACAGTTTATAGAGACAGAAAGACAGTGTTGATGTACAGTTTATAGAGACAGAAAGACAGTGTTGATGTACAGTTTATAGAGACAGAAAGACAGTGTTGATGTACAGTTTATAGAGACAGAAAGACAGTGTTGATGTACAGTTTATAGAGACAGAAAGACAGTGTTGATGTACAGTTTATAGAGACAGAAAGACAGTGTTGATGTACAGTTTATAGAGACAGAAAGACAGTGTTGATGTACAGTTTATAGAGACAGAAAGACAGTGTTGATGTACAGTTTATAGAGACAGAAAGACAGTGTTGATGTACAGTTTATAGAGACAGAAAGACAGTGTTGATGTACAGTTTATAGAGACAGAAAGACAGTGTTGATGTACAGTTTATAGAGACAGAAAGACAGTGTTGATGTACAGTTTATAGAGACAGAAAGACAGTGTTGATGTACAGTTTATAGAGACAGAAAGACAGTGTTGATGTACAGTTTATAGAGACAGAAAGACAGTGTTGATGTACAGTTTATAGAGACAGAAAGACAGTGTTGATGTACAGTTTATAGAGACAGAAAGACAGTGTTGATGTACAGTTTATAGAGACAGAAAGACAGTGTTGATGTACAGTTTATAGAGACAGAAAGACAGTGTTGATGTACAGTTTATAGAGACAGAAAGACAGTGTTGATGTACAGTTTATAGAGACAGAAAGACAGTGTTGATGTACAGTTTATAGAGACAGAAAGACAGTGTTGATGTACAGTTTATAGAGACAGAAAGACAGTGTTGATGTACAGTTTATAGAGACAGAAAGACAGTGTTGATGTACAGTTTATAGAGACAGAAAGACAGTGTTGATGTACAGTTTATAGAGACAGAAAGACAGTGTTGATGTACAGTTTATAGAGACAGAAAGACAGTGTTGATGTACAGTTTATAGAGACAGAAAGACAGTGTTGATGTACAGTTTATAGAGACAGAAAGACAGTGTTTATGTACAGTTTATAGAGACAGAAAGACAGTGTTTATGTACAGTTTATAGAGACAGAAAGACAGTGTTTATGTACAGTTTATAGAGACAGAAAGACAGTGAGAAAGAGTTGCAGTACAAACATTGTAAATAAAACCTATATTTATCAGCTTTTTTATTTTCCCTTTCATACGTCAACTATTTGCAGATTTTTAGAACACTGTACACTTCTGTGAGTGTAATGTTTACTGTTCAGAGAGAAAGAGGAAGCGCGAGAGAGCGATAGAGAAAGCGATAGAGAGCGATAGAGAAAGCGAGAGAGTGAGAGCGTGAGAGGGAGCGTGAGAGGGAGCGTGAGAGGGAGCGTGAGAGTGAAAGAGGGAGCGTGAGAGTGTGAGAGCGATAGAGAAAGTGGGAGCGTGAGAGCGTGAGAGGGAGCGTGAGAGGGAGCGTGAGAGGGAGCGTGAGAGTGAAAGAGGGAGCGTGAGAGCGAGTGTGAGAGCGTGAGAGAGAGCGTGAGAGTGTGAGAGCATGAGAGGGAGTGTGAGAGCGATAGAGAGAAAGCGAGAGAGAGATAGAGTGAGTGTGAGAGCAGTACCAGAAGAGACAGCCAGGACCAGGGTTATTGTCTTGATGATTAGGGTCCATTTCCCCAGGTAGCCTCTAATGATGAACCCAGAGAGGATGGTCTTTATCTGGGGAGACACGGGAGGGGAGAGGGGGTTAGGGTCTGGAGCTTATGGAGAAAACCAAGTGAGGCTTCTGTAGAAGCAAGGACATTTGGTTCAAGTTCATTAGGGCACGCCGTAGCAAATCATTTTGCAACGAAAAATTAAAACAAGTTTATGATTGGTCACATTCTGGTGGTCGATCCTTGTTTCAGTCGGTTGTGTTTAAAAACGGTAGAAAACTAAGTGGAAAAGCCAAACTAACAACACACTCACCAAAAAGCACAACCAGACAGTTTGCAGAACAAAGACATGTTAACTTGATCCCTCCGAGATGTGGTCATCTATTTTCAAAATGGTTGTTGCGAAACAACGAGTCAATAATGGGTTTTAAAACATCTCTCTTGAATGTGGGACCTTTGACAGGCTTTCACACTGCTGTTACCTCAGTTTGAGATGTCAGTCAACTCCCAATGGGAGAGTCTCGTTCTCCTACAGGGTCTGTGTCCCACATGGCACCTCGTTCATTATATAGTGTCCTATATGTGACCAGATAAATAGTGAACTACGTAGGGAATGGGGTGTAATTTGAGACATTAAAAAAAGTTACCTTTTTTTAACTGTCAGTTAAGAACAAATTCTTATTTACAATGATGGCCTACCCTGGCCAAACCCGGACGACGCTGGGCCAATTGTGCGCCGCCCTATGGTACTACCAATCACAGCCGGTTGTGATACAGCCTGGTTCTTTGTACATCTCCACATTACAAATCATGAAGGGATTCATTGTTCGGCTTTGGTGACATTTGCCCCAATATCACGAGGAAATAGAAATGCAGTCGCTTTTTGGTTGTTTTTTTTGGCCCGTTGTGTGTGTGTGTGTGTGTGTGTGTGTGTGTGTGAGAGAGTATGTTCTGCCGCCAAAAAAACAAGGAACAGATATGATTCTGTGTGTGAGCCAAACATATTATTGGACAGTGTAGTGTGTCTGCCAGCCTCATGATGCTAGTGTGTGTGTGTGTGTGTGTGTGTGTGTGTGTGTGTGTGTGTGTGTGTGTGTGTGTGTCAGTAGTTGTGGCTACAACTGAAAGTGTTTTAGCCCAATTTTGAAGGACAAGAGGTCAGTGACAACCCCAATCACACAGATATGGTCTTCACTCCAAAACAAACTGGCAGCATCCCAAACGCACTCGATTCCAGTGTCCTAGTGGACTTTTACAGGGGATTGGGCGCCATTTGGGACTGTTCTCTCAGAAACACAGACAAGATCACGGTATGGCTTTAAACACCTGGTAGTGATTACATTTCGATAATTGTACATAAAAAAAAATGTAATAAGTGAGTTTCTGAAATTCAAAGCAAAACGTTCATGGTGATATGTCAGAGTACGTTTTCAAAGAGAAATATTTATTTTTGGTGAAGTATTAGTCACTTCAAAAGTCTGTTACGTATATCATTGTGGTTTTTGTATTTTTCTGTAATATCTCCTTGAGCCGTCTTAACATTCTGGATTTGTTTACGGAAGCAAACCTGGGTCTAGGTTTCTAAAGCGTTCAATAGAATTACAAACCTGGGTTTCTAAAGCGTTCAATAGAATTACAAACTTGGGTCTGGGTTTCTAAAGGGTTCAATAGAATTACATTTACATTTAAGTCATTTAGCAGACGCTCTTATCCAGAGCGACTTACAAATTGGAAAGTTCATACATATTCATCCTGGTCCCCCCGTGGGAAATGAACCCACAACCCTGGCGTTGCAAGCGCCATGCTCTACCAACTGAGCCACACGGGACCATTTTTACAAACTTGGGTCTGGGTTTCTGGGTTTCTAAAGGGTTCAATAGAATTACAAACCTGGGTCTGGGTTTCTAAAGGGTTCAATAGAATTACAAACCTGGGTCTGGGTTTCTAAAGGGTTCAATAGAATTACAAACCTGGGTCTGGGTTTCTAAAGGGTTCAATAGAATTACAAACCTGGGTCTGGGTTTCTAAAGGGTTCAATAGAATTACAAACCTGGGTCTGGGTTTCTAAAGGGTTCAATAGAATTACAAACCTGGGTCTGGGTTTCTAAAGGGTTCAATAGAATTAGGACGCACTTCAATGAGACTGAAAAAGGCTAGGAGTGACAATAAACAAATATTAAAAAAGAAATAAAAAAAAGCTTTAGTGTTTTGTAACACTTTTGTCATATCTGAGAGTGTCTGTCTGAACCAAAACTGTGTTAGTTAGCCCACTGAGCTAAAGGCTGAATGTGTGTGTGTTCACCTCTGGTATTCCTGATCCACAGGCGTAAGGTGCGAAGGCCCGAACCAGAATGACAGCCAGGAAGGAGAACAGTAGAGCGCACAACATGAACATCAAGTAGTTGACTATGTACGCTGCCGCCCCCTACAGGACACACAGAGGAAAGACAGGGTTGAACAGTACTGTAATCTGGTCACGATGAGTAGACACCAGGTAATGTGTCTCAACCACCAGAGGGAGCTCACACACAACTGAAAATCCACTAAGCCATTGTGAATTGCATCAGAAAAAAAGTTGAAAATCAAATATGGGAAGTTATTGTTATTTTTCAATGATCGACAAATGCTTACAACACACAACCCTCCCGGCTTCTCCCCCTCCTCACCTCTGAGCTACCACCCAGCAGTTCAGCCCAGCTCTGCCACTGTGGACACTTGTCCCTCTCTTGAAAGGTGGTTTGGTTAGAGCCCCAGCAGCAGTGTTCATGGTTGAACCAGAAGCCAGACAGACACACGCCTTCCTTCAGATCTGTTAACCAGTGGGCCGAGATGTCTATACAGCCTGCTAGAGCACCTGGAGAGAGGACAGAGAGGACAGAGAGGAGAGCGAGGACAGAGAGGAGAGCGAGAGGGGAGAGAGATAGAGAAAAAGAGCGGGAGATGAAAGAGGGGAGAGAGTTTGAGAAAGAGAGCGGAGCAAAGTGGAATATTCTACTGTATAGGAAGAGTGATTGGACGATGAGAGAGTCACACACACACCTGACATGAGTCCTATGAGCAGCATGAGGAGCCAGCCAGAGAAGGCATCACTGATGCTGTGGAGCAGGGCCCAGGTAGACTGCTCACTCTTACTGGTGATCTGGAGAAGAGAGGGAGTCAGTTTTAATTTTTCCTCTTATGCAAAGGCCTTGTAGATTAGACTATCACCCTTATTTCCTCTAAGGTCAGCTACGGTCACTGTAGTGACCATGGCAACATGACACAGGCTGGCCTTCCGTAGCTCTTTAGGAGACAAAGTCATTGGGACATTTTCATTCCTAACGCCATACTGAGACAGCTCCCATTTGACCTATATTATCCAGTGGACAAATGACACCTACCTGCGTGTTTTGTTGACTGTGTCTAAGGCCCGTGCCGAGCTGGAAGAAGCTACAAAAAGGACATTAAATGACAGACTCTTGTCTCTTCGGATGAGTTCATAGCGAGGGTTAAAACTACGGTGGTGGTGGGGGGGGGGGGGGGGGTGTCAATGTTTTCACCTAGATGCACCACACCGCCCCAAAGCATCTTGCCTGCTCAATGAAATTGATGTTTTTAAAACTGGTTTGTGTTGTAAATGTGTCACACTTCGAGTGCTGCTATATTGGCCAGGTATCTATTGTAAAAAGAGACTAACCTGTTAAAATGTAATTTAAAAAAATTAAAGGCCTCTTCCTCAATTCATCGTCTTTCCTCGCAACAGTCATCGGAGAAGGTCAGAGGGGAGGGGCCATCGGCTTCCTTCTCCAATGAGTGTTGAGAAGATTGCTGTGAGGAACCAATGAAAGATGAGCTGTGACCATGAGCCCACCTCTCTGTGGCGGTCGCGGTCCTTGCTCTTCTCTCTGACCCAGTCGATGGTGTTGAAGTCTTCGTAGGTCCCTACCCCCGGTACCGGCTCGTCTAGTAGGTCCATCAGCTTACCGTTACCGGAACTACCAGCCCCGTTACCGGTCATACCATTAGAGTAACCGGTATTGCCGTAGTCATCATAGCCTTGGAGGGAGGGAGAGAGGGATGTTAACACACACACACACCATTGTTACCAACTAAATAAAATGTGAAACATTAGAAAATAATGTGTATTGTAGACTCATATCGATAACGCCTTTGAAAACAATACTACATACATGATTAAAATAACATTTGTGTGATTGACCTTAGGCACATTTCCCAAGACACAAAAACTCCACAAACAGGCAGAGGATGTCCCCTAAATACCACCCTTTACCCTACGGGACAATTACAACTCCTCCGTCTGTCTTTTCTTCTCAAAGCCCATTGGATGAGAAAGCCAGAGGTCCCTCCCTTCTGACCTTCTCCTCCAATGGGTTTAGAGAAGGAGACGAGGGGATTCTCTTTTAACCACAGCCCTTTGAAGAATAGAGTGTCATTTCAAAACAGAGTTAGCGCCCACGACAATAACCACATCAACAACTCTAATCAACATCTCTCTAAACGACAACAGGAAGTGACACAGGAAGCAACCCCATTTCAGCTTTTTGTGCGAAACACAATACGTTCCCTGGTGAAAACACAGTGGTTATTCCACTGAAAACAACAGCCACCATCGTCAGTCAAGAGTGGAAGTCATGTTTCCCAAATGGCACCCTATTCCCTTTGTAGTGCACTACTTTTGACCAGGACCCATAGGGTAGTGCACTACTTTTGACCAGGACCCATAGGGTAGTGCACTACTTTTGACCAGGACCCATAGGGTAGTGCACTACTTTTGACCAGGGCCCATAGGGTAGTGCACTACTTTTGACCAGGGCCCATAGGGTAGTGCACTACTTTTGACCAGGGCCCATAGGGTAGTGCACTACTTTTGACCAGGGCCCATAGGGTAGTGCACTACTTTTGACCAGGGCCCATAGGGTAGTGCACTACTTTTGACCAGGACCCATAGGGTAGTGCACTACTTTTGACCAGGGTCCATAGGGTAGTGCACTACTTTAGACCAGGGCCCATAGGGTAGTGCACTACTTTTGACCAGGGCCCATAGGGTAGTGCACTACTTTTGACCAGGGCCCATAGGGTAGTGCACTACTTTTGACCAGGGCCCATAGGGTAGTGCACTACTTTTGACCAGGACCCATAGGGTAGTGTACTACTTTTGACCAGGACCTATAGGGTAGTGTACTACTTTAGACCAGGACCCATAGGGTAGTGCACTACTTTTGACCAGGACCCATAGGGTAGTGCACTACTTTTGACCAGGACCCATAGAGCTCTGGGTCAAAACTAGTGCACTTCAGAAAGTACACTATGACTTTTAACACATTTTGTTGTGTTAACAGCCTGAAGAACAGATTCAATGGACTTCACACAATACCCCATAACGTCAAAGAGGAATTATCTTATCGAAATTAATACAAAATGTACAGGTGAAATGTGTGTCAATACGTATTCCTCCCCTTTGTTACGACAAGCCTAAATAAGTTCAGGAGTAGAAATGTGCTTAACCAGTCACAAGATAAGTTGCACGGACTCACTCGGTTTGCAATAATAGTGTTCAACATGATTTTTAAATGACTACCTCATCTCTGTACCCCACACATATAGATCATTGTAAGGTCCCTCAGTCGAGCAGTGAATTTCAAGCACAGATTCAACGACAAAGACCAGGGAGGTTTTCCAATGCCTCGCAAAGGGCACCTATTGGTAGATGGGTAAAAATAAAACAAAGCAGATTTTGAATATTCCTTTGAGCACGGTGAAGTTATTAATTACACTTTGGGTTGTGTATTAATACACCCAGTCACTACA
This sequence comes from Salvelinus alpinus, assembly GCF_045679555.1. Classification (NCBI taxonomy): domain Eukaryota; kingdom Metazoa; phylum Chordata; class Actinopteri; order Salmoniformes; family Salmonidae; genus Salvelinus; species Salvelinus alpinus. The sequence continues at coordinate 27,713,841 of NC_092116.1, forward strand.
AAGATACAGGCGTCCTTCCTAACTCAGTGGCCGGAGAGGAAGGAAACCACTCAGGGATTTCACCATGAGGCCCATGATGACTTTAAAACAGCTACACAGTTTAATGGCTGTGATGGGAGAAAACTGAAGATGGATCAACAACCTTGTAGTTACTCCAGAATACTGACCTAAATTACAGAGTGAAAAGGAGGAAGCCTGTACAGAATAAAAATATTCTAAAACATGCATCCTGTTTTGCAATAAATCACTAAAGTAAAACATTTTGCAAATAAATGAACATTATGAACCTAAAACACAAGGCCAAATATACACTGGAGTTGCTTACCAAGACAACATTGAATGTTCCTGAGTGGCCTAGTTCCAGTTGACTTAAATCTGCTAGAAAATCTGTTTAGCAATGACCAACAACCACCTTCACAGAAATTATATATATTTTTAAAGAATAATGTGCAAATATTGTATAATCCAGGTGTGTAAAGCTCTTAGAGACTTACCCAGAAAGACTCACAGCTGTAATCGCTGCCAAAGGTGATGCTAACATGTATTGACTCGGGGGTGGGAACACTTATGTAAATGTATTTCATTTTCAGTAGATTTGTAAAACATGTTGTTTTCACTTTGTTATCATGGAATAAGTCAAAGGCTATGAGAATACTTTCTGAAGAGGACTGTATTCACATGTTTATTTTACGGTCTATTTTGTATTGTCTATATACTTCCTGTCTAGGAATCGAAACAAAACGTTATTGAACGTTTTCAGGCCATGGACTGAACCTAAACCTATAGTGGACAGACAAGGCTGTATTACTTTCAACAGTACATTTGGAAAGTATTCAGACCCCTTGATTTCACATTCTGTTACATAGCCTTATTCTAAAATAACCCATCATGACAAAGCAAAAAACAGTTTGTAGACATTTTTTTTGTTGCAAATGTATAATTTTTTAAACTGAAATATGACATTTGTATAAGTATTCAGACCCTTTACTCAGTACTTTGCTAAAGCACCTTTGGCAGCGATTACAGCCTGGAGTCTTGTTGGCACACCTGTATTTGGGGAGTTTCTCACAGTCTTCCCTGTAGGTAAATGTTTATTAATTTGAATACATTTGCAAACATTTCTAAAAACCTATCTATGCTTTGTCATTATGGGGTATTGTGTGTAGATTTATGAGGGGGGAAAAAATGTAATCAATTTTAGAATAAGGCTGTAACGTAACAAAAATGTGGAAAAAGGTCAAGGGGTCTGAATACTTTTTGAAGACACTGTATAAAGCATAGGGCTCAACGCTATCCATATGTATTACCCATAGGAACATACCTAAACCAGAACCTGATTCTACTGTAATAAAGATTATATCTATGATCAGATCACGCCTCACAATGTGACTGAAGGTAGGTAGGCTGCAGCTAACAACGTGGAGATGGAAACGGCCAACAGTGTAAACGTACACAGTGGTTCTATTGTCACTGTGGGGTTCAATTATCTCAGGTGATGACAGGACACGCCTGACTGGTTTCTAAAGGGAAGAGAAAGTATGTCTGTATGTCTGCCTGCCTGGTTGGCATCTTAAGAGTTTGACATTTTGTCAGTGCTTGCAAATGTGACCTGCTAAATAGCTCCATTTGTAAAATTTCAAGTACATGTATTTGAGCATTAGTAAACAAATACAATCCTTGAATGGAGTACTCAAGTACTACTCTAAACCAGTTATATACACAGAGACACACAGACATAACACACAGAGTAACACAGACGTACAGTACAGCAGGTCAAGCTTTACAGGAGGTTAGCTGACGGAAGAGACCCACCTACAGCACAGCAGGCCAAGCTTTACAGGAGGTTAGCTGACGGAAGAGACCCACCTACAGCACAGCAGGCCAAGCTTTACAGGAGGTTAGCTGACGGAAGAGACACACCTACAGCACAGCAGGCCAAGCTTTACAGGAGGTTAGCTGACGGAAGAGACCCACCTACAGCACAGCAGGCCAAGCTTTACAGGAGGTTAGCTGACGGAAGAGACCCACCTACAGCACAGCAGGCCAAGCTTTACAGGAGGTTAGCTGACGGAAGAGACCCACCTACAGCACAGCAGGCCAAGCTTTACAGGAGGTTAGCTGACGGAAGAGAGACACCTACAGTACCTGGCATCGAATCCCATGCTTGCACACACACCAGATGAAAGGCGGGCTGCCCAGCGAAAGACCATGCATCACATCAGGATGAAAGCAGCCTCTGCTTCAACCCACAGTTTGAAAATAGCTGCTCTGAACCCCAAAATCTAGGTTATATGAAAGCCACAGCTCAGTCCAGGACCACAGATGAGCAAACACACACGACCTTAAAAAAAACACACTAAAAAAACATTTTGTGTTAATGATTCTAACTTGAAGTGAAACTCTATAGGCCTGTGTCCCCGGCACTGACCGAGCCTCAATAGATTCTCCATTCAAAGTACTTTAAAAAATTATGTGCGTCGGGGAAACAGCCCCAAACAGAAGAGAAGTTGAGTGACAGAGCTCCTCTGTAAGGTTAGCTCAGTACGCTGAGTCAGCTGACAGAAGAGAAGTTGAGTGACAGAGCTCCTCTGTAAGGTTAGCTCAGTACGCTGAGTCAACTGACAGAAGAGAAGTTGAGTGACAGAGCTCCTCTGTAAGGTTAGCTCAGTACGCTGAATCAGCTGACAGAAGAGAAGTTTAAAGATGTACAATTCATCTCATTGCAACAATCTAAGAAACCCAGCGTAGCAGTGACTCACATGGACTCTGGACCTCCAACGCGCGCACACACACACACACACACACACACACACGAGATGGGTGGATAATTGACTGTAATATGTAATCTATGTACCACTACTGATAAGACATCATAAAATACAATTACGCAGTTGTGTAACGAGGACAAATATTATTGGAAACAACTATTTCAGGCAATTATCATTCTATAACCTGCTGACCACACAGCCCGCGGCGTTGCGAGCGTTGCAAAAATAAATGTACACATACATTCAATCATTGCACCAACACTGCTTGCAAGCGTCTGCGAGGCACTAAAATAAAACATGGTTCTATTTGTGACGCTTGATGCGCTGCAAGTCCCGCCTCTCCTATTTCCTCATTGGTTTTTAGGAGCATATACCCATGTGGGTGATTGAAAGATGAACTGAGGTCCACTGTCCAGTTGTTGGTGGTAAAGCACTTAAAAAGTTGGTTGCCAACCACCATATATTATTTTATTTCACCTTTATTTAACCAGGTAGGCTAGTTGAGAACAAGTTCTCATTTGCCACTGCGACCTGGCCAAGATAAAGCAAAGCAGTTCGACACAAACAACAACACAGAGTTACACATGGAATAAACAAAACATGCAGTCAATAATAAAGTAGAAAAGTCTATATACAGTGAGTGCAAATGAGGTAAGATTAGGGAGGTAAGGCAATAAATAGGCCATGGTGGCGAAGTAATTACAATATAGCAATTAAACACTGGAATGGTAGATGTGCAGAATATATATATATATGAATGTACAAGTAGAGATATTGGGGTGCAAAGGAGCAAGATAAATAAATAAATAAATACAGTATGGTGATGAGGTAGTTGGATGGGCTATTTACAGATGGGCTATGTACAGGTGCAGTAATCTGTGAGCTGCTCTGACAGCTGGTGCTTAAAGCTAGTGAGGGAGGTAAGAGTGTCCAGCTTCAGTGATTTTTGCAGTTTGTTCTAGTCATTAGCAGTAGAGAACTGGAGGGAAAGGCAGCCAAAGGAGGAATAGGCTTTGGGGGTGACCAGTGAAATATACCTGCTGGAGCGCGTGCTACGGGTGGGTGCTGCTATGGTGACCAGTAAGCTGAGATAAGGCACGGCTTTACCTAGCAAAGACTTGTAGATGACCTGGAGCCAGTGGGTTTGGCGACGAGTATGAAGCGAGGGCCAGCCAACGAGAGCGTACAGGTCGCAGTGGTGGGTAGTGTACGGGGCTTTGGTGACAAAACGGATGGCACTGTGATAGACTGCATCCAATTTGTTGGAGGCTATTTTGTAAATGACATTGCCGAAATCGAGGATCGGTAGGATGGTCAGTTTTACAAGGGTGTTTGGCAGCATGAGTGAAGGATGCTTTGTTGCGAAATAGAAAGCCGATTCTAGATTTAATTTTGGATTGGAGATGATTAATGTGAGTCTGGAAGGAGAGTTTAATGTCTAACCAGACACCTAGGTATTTGTAGTTGTCCACATATTCTAAGTCAGAACCGTCCAGAGTAGTGATGTTGGACGGGCGGGCAGGTGCTGGCAGTGATCGGTTGAAGAGCATGTATTTAGTTTTACTTGCATTTAAGAGCAGTTGGAGACCACGGAAGGAGTTGTATGGTATTGAAGCTCGTCTGGAGGTTAGTTAACACAGTGTCCAAAGAAGGGCCAGAGGTATACAGAATGGTGTCGTCTGAGTAGAGGTGGATCAGAGAATCACCAGTAGCAAGAGCGACATTATTGATGTATACAGAGAAGAGAGTCGGCCCGAGAATTGAACCCTGTGGCACCCCCATAGAGACTGTCAGAGGTCCAGACAACAGGCCCTCCGATTTGACACACTGAACTCTATCAGAGAAGTAGTTGGTGAACCAGGCGAGGCAGTCATTTGAGAAACCAAGGCTGTCGAGTCTGCCGATAAGAATGTGGTGATTGACAGAGTCGAAAGCCTTGGCCAGGTCGATGAATACGGCTGCACAGTAATGTCTCTTATCGATGGCGGTGATATCGTTTAGGCAGTGATCAGTGAGATCTTGGTTGAAAACAGCAGAGGTGTATTTGGAGGGCAAGTTGGTTAGGATGATATGTATGAGGGTGCCCGTGTTTACGGATTTGGGGTTGTACCTGGTGGGTTCGTTGATCATTTGTGTGAGATATAAAGTCCAAAGAGGAAGAAGCCCGAAGGAGGAGAGATGTCGAGAAAACAAACTCGGTTTACCCTTTAATTTGTGGATTAATGGTTGGAGTAGAGGATCTTGTCCATTTCAGGTAAAACAACAACCCAATGTTTTTATCCCAGGACAAATTAGCTAGCAACAGCAAACTAACTAGCTAAATTGCCATAAATGTTTAATGCGTTTCGACCTGTCCCCAAATTAATATAGTTCGTTCAGAGTTTGTTTTGATATTTCAACCTGCGTGTCCTGATCGCATCTGGTGTGGGTGGACAAATATCAAACATGTGCGCGGTGGAGCGCGAGCGGTGTGGGCAGTATGTAAGACAATAAGATCAGATTTTAGTTAGAAAATTATAATTTTTACACTCTCACAAAACAGGATCATGTTTCAACTGTCACTGTATCCCCTTTTAGTAACAATGCACTAGGTAGTGGACCTGGTTACAAGTGAAGCCACAGGGTTCTAGTCAAATGTAGTGCACAAATCATGAAGTCGGGTGCCATTTGGGACACTACCCAAGTCATGCGTACTTGTAATTCTTATTTGTCTACTTTAGGAAAACATGTGACTGAAGAATAAACTGCCATTTTTACAAGCTCCATTCAGGTAGAACTGAGGAACTAGCCGAGAAACTAGCCGAGAAACTAGCCGAGAAACTAGCCGAGAAACTAGCCGAGTAAGAAAAAAATTAGAAGTAGCGTCTAAAGTTCACTGTTCACTGTCTCAACTGACCTAGATGCCAAAGCTAGGGGCCTAAACAAAAATAAACTCAGCAAAAAAAGAAACGCCATCTCACTGTTATCTGCATTTATTTTCAGCAAACTTAAACTCTTCCACCAAGGCACCTGCAAGTTCCCAGACATTTCTTGGGGGAATTGCCCTAGCCCTCACCCTCCGATCCAACAGGTCCCAGACGTGCTCAATGGGATTGAGATCCGGGCTCGTCACTAGCCATGGCAGAACACTGCCATTCCTGCAAATCACGCACAGAACGAGCAGTATGGCTGGTGGCATTGTCATGCAGGAGGGTCATGTCAGGATGAGCCTGCAGGAAGGGTACCACATGAGGGAGGAGGATGTCTTCCCTGTAATGCACAAAGTTGAGATTACCTGCAATGACAACAAGCTCAGTCCGATGATGCTGTGTCACACCGCCCCAGACCATGTCGGGCCCTCCATCTCCAAATTGATCCCGCTCCAGAGTACAGGCCTTGGTGTAACGCTCATTCCTTTGACGATAAACGCATACATACAAATATGTATTTATATCATGCCAATAATAAAGCATGTTGAAATTAGTATAATAGGTGGGGGGAAAGTACTGCATTAAACTCCCCCTCTATCGGTCTGCCTCTGTCTCCCTCCCCGTCTCTCTCTCTCTCTCCAACCTTCCCCCTCACCTGACCCTGTGGAAATCAACATTTAAGTCTTGGTCTTGTAACAGCGTGATCTGGTGTAATCATTGACTGACAATTACCACGGTAACAGACATGTGATAGGGGAGCTGTCGCTAGGCTACGTTGATGAACATTTATTCCAAAGGACTATGAAGCTTAAAGAGCAGTTTAAATTGGTGATTTACATCTCGGAGAGCAAGGAATATATTATACTGTGGAAATACTAAGGACGGAACAAAATAAATGAGTCCTGTGAGGACGGAACAAAATAAATGATTCCTGTGAGGACAGAAGAAAATAAATGAGTCCTGTGAGGACGGAACAAAATAAATGAGTCCTGTGAGGACAGAAGAAAATAAATGATTCCACGTGAGGACAGAAGAAAATAAATGATTCCATGTGAGGACAGAAGAAAATAAATGATTCCATGTGAGGACAGAAGAAAATACTACATAGTGGAGAAGCTTCTCTGTGAATGAGTGGGGTGAAAGGGTTAGAATCTGACCACAGACCAGACACCGGGGTACTATCCACAAAGCCTCTGAGTAGGACGGCTGATTTATGGGCCATGTGGACACCATTACCCAACCTCTCCACGTTTTTTATTTATTTTTTTAACTGGCCGTTCAGTACAGCACCGTTTCCTTTCAATTGAATGTTCCAGAAAGTAAAAACGTACTGAACGCAGCCCAGAAAGTGGGGGACCTAGTTCCAGGAGTTTATTTTAATGCCTGCTATGTTAGGTACCCCCCTCCCCCCGTGCACTGAACCTAGCATTTCGCTACACTCGCAATAACATCTTCTAATCATGTGTACGTGACCAATACAATGTGATCAGCGCTCCTGTTCGGAGTGAGATGCTTTATGGATATGAGCCCTGATCTGATCACAGAAACAGAAAGCCAAGTTTCAAATGAGGCTTAATAGGGGCTGTGACATCATCACAGAATCACCAGTATCCAGGCAGCGTTAGGCTACTGTCAGAGGAGATGAGATAGATTACGCATTGACATGAATGAAGAGCTGTGCTGCAGGTAGGCAAATAGCTTATCAAACAAAGTAGTCTCTGTAGCCAACTGTCATGTCTTGAATCAACCCCACTCACGAAGACAAAATCCCAAACAGTTGTAACTCACAGACACAGCAATGACTCCCCCAACTATTATTTCATAGCGTTTAGTTCTCTCCCTCGGTAGTGTAGGCGCGTACCTGAGCCGTATTCGGGGTCTAGGGGTGGCACGTCCTCGGTGTTGGAGAAATCGAGCGTGGCTCCGGCTATATCGACCAACTCATCATCGCTAGCCGGGTTGTGAAGGCTTCCATAGGTCTCGTTGTAATACCCTGCGTCGTCCATTCTAGCGCCTAGAAATGGAGTAAGAAAATGTTTCGATTATACGTTTCTTTCAATTAACAACATCTTCATAAGTATTAACTTAAAGTTGAATATACCTCGGTCGTTATTCGATGTGTATTTTCTATATAAATTCTTCCAATATCGAAACATTACTTTGAAAAACAATGATAAACTCGCTACAACTGTTCTCCCCGGCTTGACTAATATCTAGTTGTCCAGACAAGAAGAGAACGAAGTTAAATACGGTTTGACATATCGTAGGCTACTTCCCCATCACACAAATGTAGTTGTCGGGACGTATTTAGCATTTGCAACCCAATGCCCTATATATATATATATCGCTATAGAGAAGTCAAAACATTTTGCTCAACCAATAGATTTATTGATATCCTATGCTAAAGACAAACACTGGTGAGTCGTAAAAAATGCAAACGATAACAAAACACAACGCGATAACTGATAATCGATTATCCACACAACACTCCACTTTTCTAACGAATAACAACATCCCTTCCCTGAAACTGGTGACATATGTTACACATTTACCTTATAACGGAGTAGGCTAAACTTCACAGAAGACCAACATCTATACGTAGCTTCTCACAGGTCTATCTATCTATACGTAGCTTCTCACAGGTCTATCTATCTATCTATACGTAGCTTCTCACAGGTCTATCTATCTATACGTAGCTTCTCACAGGTCTATCTATCTATACGTAGCTTCTCACAGGTCTATCTATCTATACGTAGCTTCTCACAGGTCTATCTATCTATACGTAGCTTCTCACAGGTCTATCTATCTATACGTAGCTTCTCACAGGTCTATCTATCTATACGTAGCTTCTCACAGGTCTATCTATCTATACGTAGCTTCTCACAGGTCTATCTATCTATACGTAGCTTCTCACACGTCTATCTATCTATACGTAGCTTCTCACACGTCTATCTATCTATACGTAGTTTCTCACACGTCTGGCTGCTGCTACCATGTAACTGCTGATGTACTCACATTAGTGAATGAGTCAGTAAGCAAGTTACCATGTAACTCTAGACACATGATCAACTGATAAGCGGATACAGTACGCTAAGTGCTGTTGCTACATTGGTAACATTGTCTGCAACAGCTGACTATTGTTACACAGTTTAAACGCTTTACCGTTTAGGCTAGTGTTAATATTGTATGGTAATCCCCCCCCAGATCGGATCGTGTTCTAGTATGGTCAATTCTAGTCTAGTCTATTTGACTAAATTGACATTCCCTACACGAAATACAATCAGAGCAATACCTTTGTATGTGAGCGCTTAGCCAAGTTGTGACAACGATTGATTAATTATTTCTGTCGACAGTAGACAAATTACTACATTTCCTGGTCTGCGTTCACGTAAACGGTGCTGCACTAAACGATCATTTGAAAAAACTGGGAGTGGTTGGTGAAGGCTGTCAGCGTCTGGCTGGTCAGCATGGCCACTGCAGTGTTAAACACGTCACTCATCGCTTCAAGACACCCCCGCCACACCCACCAAACGGGACAAAACGTACATCAAAAGTTCAATAATGTACAATAACGTTTTCGTGGAACGTGTCGAGTACAACCCGTCCCGCAACGTAGTAAACGTTCATGCGAACTGATGTTTGAAGTTGTTGGTTTCTTTGTAATCCTACGTCTACGGAAAACGATGCGTCAGTTCTTACAAGTTAAGATTCAAAACATATGCATAATGTTCAGAGCTTGCCAAAACCTATGTCATCTTCTTTGCAATAGAAGTTGTTCCCGTTAGTTGCTTTTATGTCTTTGTTCAGACAGCTCAGGTTATAGCCTAGAGCACACCGTTTTAAAATGTAACAAAACGTTTTGTAACTGAAAATAAACGTTTTGGACATGTTCCGCTAAATCCCTCCCCGTTTCATTCTGTTTGGTTCCTAATGAACATGACACCGACGGATGTTGACGTGACAGTTTCAAGCTACCAGCTGAAGAAACCGTGTTAGTGGCACCGATCAGGTTATTGGTGATTCTCAGGTCCGCCAAAGGGATCAACTTTCAATGTATCTGTTCTTCTGACTCACCCCGTTTACAACAAACATGCAACAAGCAGCTGTTGGCAAAGCACATTTATCATACTGAATACCCCCCCCCCCCTCAAAATCCTATTCTACTGTATTGAATATGAACTCAACGAATATAATAATATGATAACTTTTCTATAAGGGAACTAATATTGTACTTACAAGAACTTCTGTGCAGTTGCCTACCAACACAACTGTTGATTCCCGTTCTTACTGCACGTGAGAGCTAAATAGGGACACCTTGTGGGGATTGTAGGCCTCTTCTTCCGTATTCGAGTTGGTGCCTTCTTTGTAGTCTCCCCCTCTTTTTCTCTTTCTTTCTTTTCTTTCCCTCCCTCCCTCCCTCCCTCCCGAGTTAGGTCAGGCCACTTCCTTTCCACAACCCCCTCATAGCAGACCGATGTTTATAAGTGTTTCATTAAGGCTTGTATGATAGATGGATCGAGGAGAGGAAAGAGAGACGGAGAGAAAAAGAGAGTGTGTGTCAGGTTCATCATGTCTGTGTCCATGGAAGTATAATCAGCTGTTTCTCCCTCCTTCATTCATTCCCTTACCCCTCCCTCCCTTTACCCTCCCCCACCCACATTTAGGAAAACATACATCTTTTTCTGCCTTGCAGGGTCAAACTAGTCGGGGGGCCCTCTTTCATCTGTATTTTCCCTTCTGTCTTTCCCTCTTTCTCGAGCCAGGCAGAAACGGGTCAAATGTTGAAAGGTACTCCCTGCTACACTAATAGTGATTCCGTAGCTGTGGGAAGTAGAGGTGCTGAATTAAAACAAATAGTAATACAAAATATTTCCCTCGCAAAAAGTAGTGCACTAGGCCTTTACTAGTCCTGGATTAGCAGACACCACTAACTGTAAGGTATACTCGGGTACACGCAATACACCCGCTTATGGGCATTGCGTATTCTCACTTCTTAATCCCCACGATGTGTAATCAAAGCAGTGTAGTGGAGGTTTAGGCCGAATCAATTAATAAGGCTGATGGAACAGATCAGAATGTTTAGCTTAAAAATGGTTGATCGACTATTATTTCTTCACCTTCTAGGCGCAGCAATGTGAACACGGCAGCAGGCCGACGCACAAATACAGGCCTAACCGTCTAAACTAAATGTAAACTAGCTACAAAGGCAGGCCTACGCACAAATACAGGCCTAACCGTCTAAACTAAATGTAACCTAGCTACAAAGGCAGGCCTACGCACAAATACAGGCCTAACCGTCTAAACTAAATGTAAACTAGCTACAAAGGCAGGCCTACGCACAAATGTTTCATTTTACGGGAAAACACCATTCTAAAATGCACCTTGCACATGTAGAGCGGTTTCATGAACAAAGATGGAAATATGCATTCGAAATTCTGAAAGAGGCGAGGATCTAAAGATGCAACAACTATCATAGGTTGCATCCCTGTTAGTGAGCATTTCTCCTTTGCCAAGATAATCCATCCACCTGACAGGTGTGGCATATCAAGAAGCTGATTAAACAGCATGATCATTACACAGGTGCACCTTGTGCTGGGTACAATAAAAGGCCACTAAATGGTGCAGTTTTGTGACAACGCAATGCCACAGCTGTCTCAATTTTTGAGGGAGCGTAGAATGGAATGTCCACCAGAGCTGTTGCCAGATAATAATGATCTTCCCATCTCAGGGTCTGTGTGCTCGTCTTCCTCACCAGGGTCTTGACCTGACTGCAGTTCGGCGTAGTAACCGACTTCAATGGGCAAATGCTCACCTTTGATGGCCACTGGCACACTGGAGAAGTGTGCTCTTCACGGATGAATCCCCGTTTCAACTGTACCGGACAGATGGCAAAAAGCGTGTATGGCGCTGTGAGGGTGAGTGGTTTACTGATGTCAACGTTGTGAACAGAGTGCCCCATGGTGGCGGTGGGGTTATTGTATGGGCAGGCAAAAGCTACAGACAGCAATCACAATTAAATTGTAATGATGGCAATTTGAACGCACAGAGATGGAAAGGTCCATTGGCCTATCCTGAGGCCCATTGTTGTGCCATTCATCCACCGCCATCACCTCATGTTTCAGCATGATAATATATGGCCCCATGTCACAAGGATCTGCACACAATTCCTGGAAGCTAAAAATGCCCCAGTTCTTCCATGGCCTGCATACTCACCAGACATGCCACCCATTGAGCATGTTTGGGATGCTCTGGATTGACGTGTACGACAGCGTGCTCCAGTTCCCAACAATATCCAGCCACTTAGCACAGCCATTTGAAGAGTGGGACAACGTTCCACATACCACAATCAACAGCCTGATCAACTCTATAAGAAGGAGATGTGTTGTGGTGCATGAGGCAGCTGCTGGTCACACCAGCTACTGACTGGTTTTCTGAGCCACACCCTTACTTTTTAAAAAAAGTATGTGGACCCCCCTTCAAATGAGTGGATTTGGCTATTTCAGCCACACCCGTTGCTGACAGGTGTATAAAATCGAGCACACAGCCGTGTAATCTTCATAGACAAACACTGGCAGTAGAAGGGCCTAACTGAAGAGCTCAGTAACTTTCAACGTGGCACCGTCATTGGATGCCACCTTTCCAACAAGTCAGTTTGTCAAATTTCTGCCCTGCAAGAGATGCTCCGGTCAACGGTAGGTGCTTTTATTGTAAAGTGGAAACGTCTAGGAGCAACAACGGCTCAGCCGCAAAGTGGTAGGCCACACAAGATCACAGAACGGGACCGCTGAGTGCTGAAGCACATAAAAATCGTCTGTCCTCGGTTGTAACATTCACTACCGAGTTCCAAACTGCCTCTGGAAGCAACGTCGGTACAAGAACTGTTAATCGAGAGCTTCGTGAAATGGGTTTCCATGGCAGAGCAGCCACACACAAGCCAAAGATCACCATGTGCAATGCCAAGCGTCAGCATTGAGTGGTGTAAAGCTCGTTGCCATTGGACTCTGGAGCAGTAGAAACGCGTTCTCTGGAGTGATGAATCACACTTCACCATCTGACAGTCCGACGGACGAATCTGGGTTTGACGGATGCCAGGAGAACCCTACCTGCCCCAATGCATAGTGCCAACTGTAAAGTTTGGTGGAGGAGGAATAATGATCTGGGGCTGTTTTTCATGGTTCGGGCCCCTTAGTTCCAGTGTAGGGAAATCTTAACACTACAGCATACAATGACATTCTAGATGATGCTGTGCTTCCAACAGTTCGGGGAAGGTTCTTTCCTGTTTCAGCATGACAATGCCCCCTTTGCACAAAGCAAGGTTCATACAGATATGGTTTGTCGAGAACGGTGTGGAAGAACTTGACTGGCCTGCACAGAGCCCTGACCTCAACTCCATCGAACACCTTTAGGTTGAATTGGAATGCCGACTACAAGCCAGGCCTAATCGCCCAACATCAGTGCCCAACCTCACTAATGCTTGTGGCTGAATGGAAGCAAGTCCCCGCAGCAATGTTCTAGTGAAAAGCCTTCCCAGAAGAGTGGAGGCTGTTATAGCAGCAAAGGGGGGGACCAACTCCATATTAATGCCCATGATTTTGGATTGAGACGTTTGACAAGCAGGTGTCCACATACTTTTGGTAATGTTGTGTATGTAACCAACAGGTGCATATCTGTATGTGAAATCCATAGATCAGGGCCTCATTAATTAATTTCAATTGACTGATGTCCTTCTATGAACTGTAACTCAGTCAAATCTTTGAAATTGTTGCATGTGGCGTTTATATTTTTGTTCAGTGTATTACACACACACACACACACACACACACACACACACACACACACACACACACACACACACACACACACACACACACACACACACACACACACACACACACACACACACACACACACAGAGTCTCTCTCGCTATTCTTCATTTCCGCTCTGTTTACCTAACTATTAGTTACGCTAAATCACAACAACTCATGAACACACAAAGACACTACACACATCACGACTCGGAACACACGGTAGTTGAAATAGTATTATTAATTATGGTACTCGTCTCACATGTTTTTTTACAAAAAGATTTTTTGCAATAAATCAAATAAAAATGACATTGAAAACAAAATACACAGCCGTATAATTCAAGATTTAGGAGTAAATCCTAACCTGACTAAGTGAATTTTCAACTTAACTGTACGTTCGGATTGGTCCCAACCCCATAATTGCGAGATTTTATAATACAACGATAAACAGTACAGTGGGCTGTAATACATGTCAATATACACAGGCCTCGTCCCAAACGGGACCCTCTTCCCTACATAGTGCACTACTTTTGACCAGGGCCCGTAGTGTTCTGGTCAAAAGTAGTGCACAATGTAGGGAAGAGGGTCCAGTTTGGGACGCATACAGTAAAAACCTACATACACAGCATGGATGTTCTGTGTAATTTTCCACAAAACAAGTATACATATTCCTTTGGCATTGAAATTAAAACAGCAATCTACAGTAAGTATGGTCAGCTCTTCTTAAGGGGTAGTATTTTCATCAACGAAGCAGCGTTGTCTTGTTTGTGTGTCCACGTGCATGCTTTGGTCAAACGGCCAATAAGACTCCTTTTTTATTTTAAATGGTCACAATTGTATTTGGATGAACTTTGCCATATGACATATACTGTAGATGACATTAGTTGACATACAGTTGACATTAGTTGACATACAAATGACATTAGTTGACATACAGATGACATTAGTTGACATACAAATGACATTGGTTGACATACAAATGACATTAGTTGACATACAAATGACATTAGTTGACATACAAATGACATTGGTTGACATACAAATGACATTGGTTGACATGTGGATGAACTTCTCAGGACATATTTACACCACAAGGATGGATTCCAGTTATAACACATGTCACTGTACACAACATGTAATAAACAACAACAACAACGAATGCATGAATATACACTCTTAAGACGTGGTGTTAGGGCTCCGGGATGACGTTTCCCCTAGGTTCAGATCTAGGATCAGCTTCCCATCACCCAATCATCACCTTAACCATTCGTGGGTAAAATAGAAAACTGACACAGGATCAGCTTCTAGGGGAGACGTCACCCTACACCAATATACATCCTCCATGACGTGGTGTGGTGGTAGTATAGGGGAAGTGTCAAACCCCAGGGTGTAAGATGTGATGCAGGTATCTGGATCATACAGTTGAAGTCGGAAGTTTACATACACTTAGGTTGGAGTCATTAAAACTCGTTTTTCAACCACTCCACATATTTCTTGTTAACAAACTATAGTTTTGGTAAGTCGGTTAAGACATCTACTTTGTGCATGACACAAGTAATTTTTCCAAGAAATAGTTTACAGACAGATTATTTCACTTATAACTCACTGTATCACAATTCCAGTGGGTCAGAAGTTTACGTACACTAAGTTGACTGTGCCTTTAAACAGCTTGGAAAATTCCAGAAAATTATGTCATGTCTTTAGAAGCTTCTGATAGGCTAATTGACATAATTTGAGTCAATTGGAGGTGTACTTGTGGATGTAATTCAAGGCCTAACTTCAAACTCAGTGCCTCTTTGCTTGACATCATGGGAAAATCGAAATAAATCTGCCAAGACCTCAGATTTTTTTTTTTAGACCTCCACAAGTCTGGTTCTTCCTTGGGAGCAATTTCAAAACATCTGAAGGTACCACGTTCATCTGTACAAACAATAGTATGCAAGTATAAACACCATGGGACCACGCAGCCGTCATACCGCTCAAGGAGACACGTTCTGTCTGCTCGAGATGAACGTACTTTGGTGTCGAAAAGTGCAAATCAATCCCAGAACAACAGCAAAGGACCTTGTGAAGATGCTGGAGGAAACAGGTACAAAAGTATCTATATCCACAGTAAAACGAGTCCTATATCGACATAACCTGAAAGGCCACCTAGCATGGAAGAAGCCACTGCTTCAAAACCGCCATAAAAAAGTCAGACTACGGTTTGCAGCTGCACATGGGGACAAAGATCGCACTTTTTGGAGAAATGTCCTCTGGTCTGATGAAACAAAAATAGAACTGTTTGGCCATAGTGACCATCGTTATGTTTGGAGGAAAAAGGGGGAGGCTTGCAAGCCGAAGAACACCATCCCAACCGTGAAGCACGGGGGTGGCAGCATCATGTTGTGGGGGTGCTTTGCTGCAGGAGGGGCTGGTGCACTTCACAAAATAGATGGCATCATGAGGGAGAAAAATTATGTGGATATATTGAAGCAACATCTCAAGACATCAGTCAGGAAGTTAAAGCTTGGTCGCAAATGGGTCTTCCAAATGGACAATGACCCCAAGCATACTTCCAAAGTTGTGGCAAAATGGCTTAAGGACAACAAGTCAAGGTATTGGAGTGGCCATCACAAAGCCCTGACCTCAATCCTATGGAAAATTTGTGGGCAGAACTGAAAAAGCGTGTGCGAGCAAGGAGGCCTACAAACCTGACTCAGTTACACCAGCTCTGTCAGGAGGAATGGGCCAAAATTCACACAACTTATTGTGGGAAGCTTGTGGAAGGCTACCCGAAACATTTGACCCAAGTTAAACAATTTAAAGGCAATGCTACCAAATACTAATTGAGTGTATGTAAACTTCTGACTCACTGGGAATGTGATGACAGAAATAAAAGCTGAAATAAATCATTCTCTCTACTATTATTCTGACATTTCACATTCTTAAAATAACATGGTGATCCTAACTGACCTACGACAGGGAATTTTTACCAGGATTAAATGTCAGGAATTGTGAAAAACTGAGTATAAATGTATTTGGCTAAGGTGTATGTAAACTTCCGACTTCAACTGTATGTCATCGGGATCTCAACATTCACACTTGTAAACTACTGAGTATGTAGTGAATAATGTGTTGTCCATGGATGATGCTAAGTAGTATGGTAGAGATAATATTGGGACATAATGGTATATGAGTGGATATTGTAAACTACTGAGTATGTAGTGAATAATGTGTTGTCCATGGATGCTGAGTAGTATGGTAGAGATAATATTGGGACATAATGGTATATGAGTGGATATTGTAAACTACTGAGTATGTAGTGAATAATGTGTTGTCCATGGATGCTGAGTAGTATGGTAGAGATAATATTGGGACATAATGGTATATGAGTGGATATTGTAAACTACTGAGTATGTAGTGAATAATGTGTTGTCCATGGATGCTAAGTAGTATGGTAGAGATAATATTGGGACATAATGGATTATGAGTGGAGAGAAAGAAGGAGGTTTTCTCTCTTTTTCTGCACAGATTATTTGATTATATTCAACAGTTTAATGAAAAGTACTCGTCTAGCACCCCAGAGTCTCCCTGTCGTCTACAGAGGAGAAGTTATAAATAAATAAATACTTTCTCCGGGCCTCTTCAGTAACACTAAACAACAACTTCAATGATCACGTAGTGTGTGATTGTGAGGATCGTATGTCGGTGAGTTAAAGATCCACAATGTAACACCAAAGAGTAGGTGTGTTTTTAATGCACCAATACTGCCAAGTGAAGACTTAAAACACTCTCAATAAGTGTTGAGTGTCAAGAAAAAGGACTGAAGTGTTCTGGAAAAGTGGGCAGCACTTTTTAAGGACGCACTGGGGTTGTTCAGTGGTACCCATATCCCATCCTCTAGGGCTCTGTGTGTAGGATGGCTGTCTCCCCATAGTGCCTATACCCCAGGCCCATCCTCCCATATCCCATCCTCTAGGGCTCTGTGTGTAGGATGGCTGTCTCCCCATAGTGCCTATACCCCAGGCCCATCCTCCCATATCCCATCCTCTAGGGCTCTGTGTGTAGGATGGCTGTCTCCCCATAGTGCCTATACCCCAGGCCCATCCTCCCATATCCCATCCTCTAGGGCTCTGTGTGTAGGATGGCTGACTCCCCATAGTGCCTATACCCCAGGCCCATCCTCCCATATCCCATCCTCTAGGGCTCTGTGTGTAGGATGGCTGTCTCCCCATAGTGCCTATACCCCAGGCCCATCCTCCCATATCCCATCCTCTAGGGCTCTGTGTGTAGGATGGCTGTCTCCCCATAGTGCCTATACCCCAGGCCCATCCTCTAGGGCTCTGTGTGTAGGATGGCTGTCTCCCCATAGTGCCTATACCCCAGGCCCATCCTCCCATATCCCATCCTCTAGGGCTCTGTGTGTAGGATGGCTGACTCCCCATAGTGCCTATACCCCAGGCCCATCCTCCCATATCCCATCCTCTAGGGCTCTGTGTGTAGGATGGCTGTCTCCCCATAGTGCCTTTACCCCAGGCCAATCTCCAACCCCAAGCCCAGGCTCTCCCATAACCCACTAACATTCTCTTCTTCCTGGCCTTTCAATAGTGCCCATCCTCCCATGTCCCATCCCTAACCAGTCCAACAAGGTTCTCCTCTATTTCTAGACCAAGACCCAAGCCAAGACTGAGGCTCTTCCCATGGCAATGTCAATGTCATAGTGTCCATAGCCAGCCCTAACCCCAGCTTTAAGGTTTCCTGGTTGGTTTAATAGTGTCCATAGACAGCCCTAACCCCAGCTTTAAGGTTTCCTGGTTGGTTTAATAGTGTCCATAGACAGCCCTAACCCCAGCTTTAAGGTTTCCTGGTTGGTTTAATAGTGTCCATAGCCCATGGACAGCCCTAACCCCAGCTTTAAGGTTTCCTGGTTGGTTTAATAGTTTCCATACCCCATAGACAGCCCTAACCCCAGCTTTAAGGTTTCCTGGTTGGTTTAATAGTGTCCATAGCCCATGGACAGCCCTAACCCCAGCTTTAAGGTTTCCTGGTTGGTTTAATAGTTTCCATACCCCATAGACAGCCCTAACCCCAGCTTTAAGGTTTGCGGGTTGGTTTAATAGTTCCCATAGCCCATGGACAGCCCTAACCCCAGCTTTAAGGTTTCCTGGTTGGTTTAATAGTGTCCATAGCCCATAGCCAGCCCGAACCCCAGCTTTAAGGTTTCCTGGTTGGTTTAATAGTTTCCATAGCCCATAGACAGCCCGAACCCCAGCTTTAAGGTTTGCTGGTTGGTTTAATAGTTTCCATAGCCCATGGACAGCCCTAACCCCAGCTTTAAGGTTTCCTGGTTGGTTTAATAGTTTCCATAGCCCATAGACAGCCCGAACCCCAGCTTTAAGGTTTCCTGGTTGGTTTAATAGTGTCCATAGCCCATAGCCAGCCCTAACCCCAGCTTTAAGGTTTCCTGGTTGGTTTAATAGTGTCCATAGACAGCCCTAACCCCAGCTTTAAGGTTTCCTGGTTGGTTTAATAGTGTCCATAGACAGCCCTAACCCCAGCTTTAAGGTTTCCTGGTTGGTTTAATAGTGTCCATAGCCCATGGACAGCCCTAACCCCAGCTTTAAGGTTTCCTGGTTGGTTTAATAGTTTCCATAACCCATAGACAGCCCTAACCCCAGCTTTAAGGTTTCCTGGTTGGTTTAATAGTGTCCATAGCCCATGGACAGCCCTAACCCCAGCTTTAAGGTTTCCTGGTTGGTTTAATAGTTTCCATACCCCATAGACAGCCCTAACCCCAGCTTTAAGGTTTGCGGGTTGGTTTAATAGTTCCCATAGCCCATGGACAGCCCTAACCCCAGCTTTAAGGTTTCCTGGTTGGTTTAATAGTGTCCATAGCCCATAGCCAGCCCGAACCCCAGCTTTAAGGTTTCCTGGTTGGTTTAATAGTTTCCATAGCCCATAGACAGCCCGAACCCCAGCTTTAAGGTTTGCTGGTTGGTTTAATAGTTTCCATAGCCCATGGACAGCCCTAACCCCAGCTTTAAGGTTTCCTGGTTGGTTTAATAGTTTCCATAGCCCATAGACAGCCCGAACCCCAGCTTTAAGGTTTCCTGGTTGGTTTAATAGTGTCCATAGCCCATAGCCAGCCCGAACCCCAGCTTTAAGGTTTCCTGGTTGGTTTAATAGTGTCCATAGCCCATGGACAGCCCGAACCCCAGCTTTAAGGTTTCCTGGTTGGTTTAATAGTGTCCATACCCCATAGACAGCCCGAACCCCAGCTTTAAGGTTTGCTGGTTGGTTTAATAGTGTCCATAGCCCATAGACAGCCCTAACCCCAGCTTTAAGGTTTCCTGGTTGGTTTAATAGTGTCCATAGCCCATAGCCAGCCCGAACCCCAGCTTTAAAGTTTCCTGTTTGGTTTAATAGTGTCCATACCCCATAGACAGCCCTAACCCCAGCTTTAAGGTTTCCTGGTTGGTTTAATAGTGTCCATACCCCATAGCCAGCCCGAACCCCAGCTTTAAGGTTTCCTGGTTGGTTTAATAGTTTCCATAGCCCATGGACAGCCCTAACTCCAGCTTTAAGGTTTCCTGGTTGGTTTAATAGTGTCCATACCCCATGGACAGCCCTAACTCCAGCTTTAAGGTTTCCTGGTTGGTTTAATAGTGTCCATACCCCATGGACAGCCCTAACCCGAACCCTAACCCCAGACTCTCCCTCAGCCCCCTTAACTGCTCCTCTCCCAGTCTGATCTTCTCCTCCAGCTGTCTCTGCTCCACCAGTAATGCTGCCTTCATCTTCACGTAGTGGCTGTAGTCACGGTGCTGTGGATTGACAGAGTTTAATTGATTGACACATCAATAATAACACTGGTATAGTAATCATATGATAATATATGCCATTTAGCAGACACTTTTACTCAAAGCAACTACCAGTAGTGCGTGTATGTTTTTTGTATGGTTGGCTCCTGGTTGGCTCCAGCGGGAATCAAACCCACAAACGTCATGTTCTACCAACTGAGCCACATCTCTAATGAAAGTAGAATAGTGAAATAATGTGCAAGGTACCTGTTCTGGGGAGAGGCATCGTCCCAGAACCCTTCCTACAGCCTGCTCTCTGTGGTCAACGTGCTCCTTCAGGTCCTGGGCTTCAGACAGCTGGAGCTGTAGCTGTCTCTTCTTCTCCAGGAGGAGGATCTGTGGAGGGAGGGGAGGAGGGACGGGGACGGGGGGGGGGGGAGAGGGAGGAGTTTGTTTTAATGTTGTCCTTTTCTTCATTCAGTCTGTCTGTCTGTCTGTCCGTCTCTCACCCTCTCGTGATGTCCAGTCTCAGCGTCCAGGTTGGCCAGGGAGCTCTCCACCCTCAGTAGCCGACCAGAGAGAGACAGTAGCAGACTGACCACCTTATCCAGGTCTCCGATAAACATCCTGAACTTATCCACCTCGTTGGGTTTACAGACCACTAGCACCAGGCTCTCAACCTAGAGGGGAGAAGACCTGGTTTAAATGTGTGTGTGTGTGTGTGTGTGTGTGTGTGTGTGTGTGTGTGTGTGTGTGTGTGTGTGTGTGTGTGTGTGTGTGTGTGTGTGTGTGTGTGTGTGTGTGTGTGTGTGTGTGTGTGTGTGTGTGTGTGTGTGTATGTGTGCGTGTGCAGTACCAGTCAAAAGTTTGGAAATGCCTACTCATTCCATTTTTTTTCCCTACATTGTAGAATAATAGTGAAGACATCAAAACTATGAAATAACACATATGGAATCATGTAGTAACCAAAAAGTGTTTAACAAATCGATATATATTTTATATTTGAGATTCTTCAAAGTAGCCGCCCTTTGCCTTGATGACAGCTTTGCACACTCTTGGCATTCTCTCAACCAGCTTCATGAGGTAGTCACCTGGAATGCATTTCAATTAACAGGTGTGCCTTGTTAAAAGTTAATTTGTGGAATTTCTTTGAGCCAATCAGTTGTGTTGTCACAAGGTAGGGGGGGGTATACAGAAGATAGCCCTATTTGGTAAAAAACCAAGTCCATATTATGGCAATAACAGCCAAAATAAGAAAAGAGAAATGACAGTCGATCATTACTTTAAGAGATGAAGGTCATCCGGAAAATTTCAAGAACTTTCTTCAAGTGTAGTCGCAAAAACCAACCAGCTCTATGATGAAACTGGCTCTCATGAGGAATGTCACAGGAAAGGAAAACCCAGAGTTGCCTCTGCTGCAGAGGATAAGTTCATTAGAGTTACCAGCCTCAGAAATTGCAGCCCAAATAAATGCTTCACAGAGTTCAAGTAACAGACACATCTCAATATCAACTGTTTGGAGGAGACTGTGTGAATCAGGCGTTCATGGTTGAATTGCTGCAAAGAAACCCCTACTAAAGGACACCAATAAGAAGAAGAGACTTGCTTGGGCCAAGAAACACAAGCAATTGACATTAGACCCGTGGAAATCTGTCTTTTGGTCTGATGAGTCCAAATTTGAGATTTTTGGTTCCAACCGCTGTGTCTTTGTGAGACGCAGAGTAGGTGAACGAATGATCTCCGCATGTGTGGTTCCCACCGTGAAGCATGGAGGAGGAGGTGTGATGGTGTGGGGGTTCTTTGCTGGTGACACTGTCAGTTATTTATTTAGAATTCAAGGCACACTTAACCAGCACGGCAACCACGGCATTCTGCAGCGATACGCCATCCCATCTGGTTTGGGCTTAGTGGGACTATCATTTGTTTTTCAACAGGACAATGACTCAACACACCTACAGGCTGTGTAAGGGCTATTTGACCAAGAAGGAGAGTGATGGAGTGCTGCATCAGATGACCTGTCCTCCACAATCACCCAACCTCAACCCAGTTGAGATGGTTTGGGATGAGTTGGACTGCAGAGTGAAGGAAAAGCAGCCAACAAGTGCTCAGCATATGTGGGAACTCCTTCAAGACTGTTGGAAAAGCATTCCACATGAAGCTGGTTGAGAGAATGCCAAGAGTATGCAAAGCTGTCATCAAGGCAGGGTGGCTACTTTGAAGAATCTAAAATACCACACGAGTCCATGTGTTATTTCATAGTTTTGATGTCTTCACTATTATTCTACAATGTAGAAAATAGTATAAGTAAAGAAAAACCCTTGAATGAGTAGTGTGTGTGTGTGTGTGTGTGTGTGTGTTTGTACTGTACATACCTCTTCTCCCAGCTCTGTGTTAGCCCGTATATCTTCCTGTAGACCTCTCTGTGCTTCTCTCAGAACTCCTAGCTTCTTACGGAGACTCTCCATCAACTGTTTCTGTATAGTGGGAGGATGAGGAGACAGGGGGAGACAGGGGGATGAGGAGACAGGGGGATGAGGAGACAGGGGGATGAGGAGACAGAGAGAGGGGGAGACAGGGGGAGGGGGAGACAGGGGGATGAGGAGAGGGGGATGAGGAGACAGGGGGATGAGGAGACAGAGAGAGGGGGAGACAGGGGGATGAGGAGACAGGGGGAGAGGGAGACAGGGGGATGAGGAGACAGGGGGAGGGGAGACAGGGGGAGAGAGAGACAGGGAGAGAGGGAGACAGGGGAGAGGAGGGAGAGGGGGATGAGGAGACAGGGGGATGAGGAGACAGGGGGAGAGGGAGACAGGGGGAGACAGGGGGAGGGGGAGACAGGGGGATGAGGAGACAGGGGGATGAGGAGACAGGGGGAGGGGGAGACAGGGGGATGAGGAGACAGGGGGAGAGGGAGACAGGGGGAGACAGGGGGATGAGGAGACAGGGGGATGAGGAGACAGGGGGAGGGGGAGACAGGGGGAGGGGGAGGGGGAGACAGGGGGAGGGGGAGGAAGGGAGTTAGTCATGGATCAACATACCATCTCTCTTCCTCTCACTCAGCATTAGTGATTTAGTAAGTGGGATCAATGACATCTAAATTACATATGAATGACATCTAAATGACAATATCGGAGCAGTACTCAAATCAATTTACATTTTCAAATATCCTAACTTGTAAGACAGCTCGTCATCATCGCCGTATGTGTGCTGGTGAGTGCCCTCGCACGTGTATTTACATTGTATGAGCGTGTATGTTTATTACCTTATAAGACAGTTGGTCATCGTGGTCAGTATCTCTGGCATCTGAGCAGTAGTCTTTCATCTGAGTGAGGAGCTGAGCCTTGGCTGCTGAGGTAGAATAATAGGACGAACAACTGGAGCTGGCACCAGAATGCCTGGGGTGGGGAGGAGAGAGAGAGGGAGGGAGAGGAGAGAAGGAGAGAGGGAAGGAGGGAGAGGGAGGGAGGGAGAGGAGGAGAGTGGAGAGCGGGAGGGAGGGAGGGAGAGGAGGCGAGAGGGAGGGAGAGGAGGCGAGAGGGAGGGAGAGGATGCGAGAGGGAGGGAGGGAGAGGAGGCAAGAGGGAGGGAGGGAGAGGAGGAGGCGAGAGGGAGAGGTGGAGAGCGGGAGGGAGAGAAAGAGAGTGGAGAGCAGGAGGGAGAGGAGAGCGGGAGAGATAGGAGAGAGGGAGTAAGAGGAGGTGAGAGGGAGAGGAGGAGAGAGGGAGGGAGAGGAGGAGAGAGGGAGGGAGAGGAGGAGAGAGGGAGAGGAGGAGATGGAGTGATGGGGGAGGGGGGAAAGCATAAGACTTAGGGTTTCAAATTACATGAAAATATGTTCCGTATTAATGTAAATGTTAACATAAGTCCATAAAGACAGTAAACTATGTTTATTTGCTTTTGCTGACAAATGCATTGTTTGTCTTTGAGAGATATAGTCCTTTATTAGAGCAATATGTATGAATGAGCAAATGAATGAGCAAATGCATAAACCCCAAACACACACAGACACAGTACACCTACCTATCCAGGCTGTCAGTGTTTTTCTCTGAGTTTGAGCTACGGTAGGCCCCTCTCCAGCTCTCTGTGCCCGCCTTGCCCTCACCGCTCTGGGGAAATAGCTCCTCCATGAGTCCCTCTCTGGTCCCCATCCCCTGGTCCTCCATCTCCCCATCCAGGGACCCACTCTCTGCAGTCTTTCTACCCGCTGGCGAGGCCTCCTGGTCAGGCAGCGTATCGATGTCTGTCTCCAGAACCTGTAGTAGAGTTCAGATTGTACCGGTAAGTTCACACCCCAGTTAAAATGTCTCCACTTGCATCATCAAATTGGTGTTTAGTTGTGCAACTGGCTAGTATGTTATGAAGCGGGCGTATTTGCGGGGGGTCACGTGAGCGGGCAGTCACGTGTTTGCGGGCAGTTACGTGTTTGTGGGCGGTCACGTGTTTACAGGCGTTCACGTTTTTGCGGGCAGTCACGTGTTTGTGGGCGGTCACGTGTTTACAGGCGTTCACGTGTTTGCGGGCAGTCACGTGTTTGCGGGCAGTCACGTGAGCGGGCAGTTACGTGTTTGCGGGCGGTCACGTGTTTGTGGGTGGTCACGTGTTTACAGGCGTTCACGTGTTTGCGGGCAGTCACGTGTTTGCGGGCAGTTACGTGTTTGTGGGTGGTCACGTGTTTGTGGGTGGTCACGTGTTTGTGGGTGGTCACGTGTTTGTGGGTGGTCACGTGTTTGTGGGTGGTCACGTGTTTACAGGCGTTCACGTGTTTGCGGGCAGTCACGTGTTTGCGGGCAGTTACGTGTTTGTGGGTGGTCACGTGTTTGCGCAGCAGAGGATCACTAGTTTGAGCCCAGTAAGGGGACGGGGACAGTGAACTAAGCTATAGTTCTATAATATATAGTTCTATGATGTATAGTTCTATAATTTATAGTTCTATAATATATAGTTCTATACAATTTATAGTTCTATAATTTATAGTTCTATAATATATAGTTATATATAATATATAGTTATATAATATATAGTTCTATATAATATATAGTTATATAATATATAGTTATATAAGTTAGCAGCACGCTCCGGGGTGAAGTTTTGCCTAGGTACAGATCTAGGATCAACTTCCCCTCCCCCAACCCTATCACTGGAGGACGTCTTTAACTATTAGTGGGGGAAATGAAAATCTGACCCAAGATCAGCATCTTGGTTTAACTTCACTACTT
Organism: Salvelinus alpinus; assembly: GCF_045679555.1. Classification (NCBI taxonomy): domain Eukaryota; kingdom Metazoa; phylum Chordata; class Actinopteri; order Salmoniformes; family Salmonidae; genus Salvelinus; species Salvelinus alpinus. The sequence goes on from NC_092116.1 coordinate 27,739,322, forward strand.
CCTACTGCTTAGCAGCACAGTGTCACACACCGTGACGGGCAGAGCAAAACACTGGAGCTCTGTCCTGATTGGCTCTTCATCCTCAGGAAGCCCCTCCTCCTGGAAGTCGTCAATGTCTGTTTCCATGGGGATGTCCACTTCCTGTTCCAAGCTCTGGGCGGAGCTCTGGGCGGAGCTCGGGCTAAAACCTGGTTCCAGTTCCAATTCGGGTTCCAATTCTGGTTCTGGAATGGGAATCAATCGATCATATTATATATAACCCTTTTTACAGCAGCAGTTGTCACTTTACAGAATCAGACTGATGTTCCTTACTGTTGTTATTGTTGTTGTGAGGATGATTCCGGAATCTTCTACTGTTCTGTAGCTGTTGCTGCTGCTCGTAGCTCATAGCAAAGTAGGACTCGAGAGAGATAGCACCGTTCTCTATGGTGGGGAGGGCTGAGACGCTATGCACCCTGGGAGATGGAGTTCTCTCCCACTCAGCCCCGGCCCTCTGCTGTCTATGAGAGATGGGCTTCAACACAGCAGGGCGATCTTGATCATCCATGTTGCATAGCCTGGAGTGGGATGACAACAGGGTTAAGTGTGTGTGTGTGTGTGTGTGTGTGTGTGTGTGTGTGTGTGTGTGTGTGTGTGTGTGTGTGTGTGTGTGTGTGTGTGTGTGTGTGTGTGTGTGTGTGTGTGTGTGTGTGTGTGTGTGTGTTCAGTCTCCATCTCCTCACCTGGTTTGGTTGTCTGATGGTGGTAGAGGGGGCAGTGAGTTGTCGTAACGAGTGGGTGTGTCTCTCTCTCTATGTTGTGGAGCCACCGGCCGGAAGGTCCTGCGTGTGAACCCAGGACTGGGCGTGGCTTGTGAAAAGGGGCTTTCCTGGAGCTGGCTCAGGCTACAGCGCTGGCACCCCTCTAGCTCCTCCCTCTGAGGGGGGAGGCTGTAGGAGCGCTGATGCGTCATTTTGGACGTTTCTGTGGGACAGGAGGTGTGAGGAGAGTGAGAGGGTAGACCCTCTGGTGGACTGAGAGGGAGAGGATGGACTGATGAAGAAGAGGTGGAGGAGAGAGAAGAGGCGAAGAGGGTGTGGTGGGACGCTCTCCTTCGGTGGAACTCCTCCCATTTGGGGGGAGGCGGCCTGGGAGGGGGTGGGGTTTTCTTCCTGGTAGCCACTCCCCTAGCACTTCCCACTCCACCAACCCCGCCTCCCTCCTTCAGCTCTGAAAGCGGTGTCGCTGTAGCAACCGAGGGGGAAGCACGGTGGTATGTGGAGTCGAAGCGTAGATCATTCTCCGACATGGCCCTGCTTCGTAGTGATGAAGACGATGATGAAGATGTGGGGTCATCCACACTACAGGCAGACAGCCTGCCGCTCCGACCCAGGTGGTGGTGGTGGTATTGGTGTGGTGTAACTGTTATAGCGCAATCTGGTGGCCTGGTGCAGGGATCACGTCTGTACCGCGGGTAGTCCCTGAGAAAGAAAGAGAGAGAGAGACAGAGAGAGAGACTAACTACACTGCCAGATCTGAGAATGGATGCCTTCTCTAATTCTCACATAGGGACGTCCATTTGAATGTCATCATAACATGGAGCCTGATGGAGAGGGATTTTACTTCCAATCACCATACACTTATACATGTAGTACTCACAGGCAATCAGAGAGAGACAGAGACAGAGACAGAGACAGAGACAGAGACAGAGACAGAGACAGAGAGAGGCAGTCATGCAGACGAACAGCTCCTGACTTCTTAAAACTCTCTGGTTGTTTTACTTCTTGTCAATAGGGGGGGCCATTTCGACTTTGTAAAAATTTTGTTCCCAAATTAAACTGCCTCGTACTCAATTCTTGCTCGTACAATATGCATATTATTATTACTATTGGATAGAAAACACTCTCTAGTTTCTAAAACCGTTTGGATTATATCTGTGAGTAAAACAGAACTCGAGTTGGAGCAATCTTCCTGTCAGGAAGTGAGAAATCTGAAATTGGGAACTCTGTTCCTGGGTCAGTTAAATAATTTACAGTTATTCTATTGGTCGACAAGCACTGCATGCGATTTCCCCTAGATGTCAGCAAGCGTTGAGAATTGGAATGGGGTTGCTAGGTAGATCTGAGGCAGTATAAATAGGCTTGGCACGAGGGGTGCACCCTTTTCATCATTCGCCATGACGCAAGACAGACCTCAGGATGGCATTCTGAGAAGCTCACGTTATCGGCGTTAGATATATCCGGCTCTGATTTTATTCGATATAGGTGTTAGAAACATCATAACGTAGTTATTTTAAACCAAGTTATATCAGTTTACATGAGTATATTGCGATTTTCAGAATTTTCTTTGTCCTGCGTTTTGAAGAGTTGGGCATGTTTGGGCCACATAGCTAATGTTTGCTGCTAATTACACGGCTGAAGACAACATTCTACAGCCGAGCAACGATTATTATGGACAAAGGACACCATGCCCAAGATTCTGATGGAAGCTCAACAAATAGTAAGAAGTCTTTATGCTGTTAATTCGTATTTATGTTGAAAAATGTTAAACAATAATTCCGCTATTAATTTCGGCACGGTCTCGCTGTAACGCACGCTGTATGTCGTAGTAACGTTAATTTTAAAAATCTAACACAGCGGTTGCATTAAGAACTAATGTATCTTTCATTTGCTGTCCAACCTGTATTTTTTAGTCAAGTTTACGATTAGTTATTGATTAGATTAGGTGCCTCTCCAAGATGGCGCCGGACAGATTGCTTGAAGTTTGGCTACTAATCACATTGTATAACCACGATTTGTGCCGCTACATATGCACATTTTCGAACAAACCCTATATGCATTGTGTAATATGATGTTACAGGACTGTCATCTGATGAAGTTTATGAAGGTTAGTCAAAAATTATATATCTTTTGCTGGTTTGTTACGATCGCTAACCTTTGCTGCTGGTAAATGGCTTGTGTTTCTGGCTATTGTGGTAAGCTAATATAATGCTATATTGTGTTTTCGCTGTAAAACACTTAAAAAATCGGAAATATTGGCTGGATTCACAAGATGTTTGTCTTTCATTTGCTGTACACCATATATTTTTCAGAAATGTTTTATGATGAGTATTTAGGTATTTGACGTTGGTCTCTGTAATTATTCTGGCTGCTTCGGCGCTATTTCAGATTGCAGCTGCAATGTAGAACTGTGATTTATACCTGAAATATGCACATTTTTCTAACAAAACATATGCTATACAATAAATATGTTATCAGACTGTCATCTGATGAAGTTGTTTCTTGGTTAGTGACTATTTATATCTTTATTTGGTCGAAATTGTGATAGCTACCTATGCAGGAAAAAAATGGTGGAGAAAAAAAAGTTGTGTCTTTTGCTATGGTGGTTAGCTATTAGAAATACATATTGTGTCTTCCCTGTAAAACATTTTAAAAATCAGAAATGATGGCTGGATTCACAAGATCTGTATCTTTCATTTGGTGTCTTGGACTTGTGATTTCATTAACATTTTATTATATGATATCCCTGTGGCTTTAGGCTAGGCTATGCTAGTCAGCTTTTTTGATGGGGGGGATCCCGGATCCGGGTTTGTGACTCGTTAGAGGTTTTAAGAGTGAGATTAAGAAAATGAAATTAGAAAAACATATTGTACAACTGAAGATCAACACAGCAGGAAAAGATTGATCTTTTATCTCACACTCTGTCAATCTTAACCGTGCTAGCTAGCTAAATTCAAATCTGTCAGCTAGCATACTGGCTGGTGGTAACTGTTGACTGGCGGTAACCATAGCAACATGGCCACAGGCAGGCTAACAGCACCAGCAGCAGAGACAGTGACTTTCCCTGCCTTTAACAAAAAAAAATCCAGCAGAAATCAAATCAGAGAACGGGGAAAAAATCAATTTTAAACACAGAATTGTTTGCCGACTGCTCACAAAACAGGACTGTAACAAACCTGTTGTTTTACACAGACCACACTACTGCCTGGCATACAGCTGTAACCGGGCATTTCAGCTATAAAACAAAGAAAGGCATCTGCAAGGAAAGGCAAATACACATTTTTGAGGACAGCGAAAAGGACCAGGAAAACAGGTTTCTGACGGTAAACGTGTACCAGAACGGGTACTGTCACGGTCCAGGGCATAAAGACCAGTACTGTCATGGTCCAGGGCATAAAGACCAGCACTGTCATGGTCCAGGGCATAAAGACCAGCACTGTCATGGTCCAGGGCATAAAGACCAGCACTGTCATGGTCCAGGGCATAAAGACCAGCACTGTCATGGTCCAGGGCATAAAGACCAGCACTGTCATGGTCCAGGGCATAAAGACCAGCACTGTCACGGTCCAGGACATAAAGACCAGCACTGTCATGGTCCAGGGCATAAAGACCAGCACTGTCATGGTCCAGGACATAAAGACCAGCACTGTCATGGTCCAGGGCATAAAGACCAGCACTGTCACGGTCCAGGGCAGTGAGGCTGCACTCAGCTCTGTTGTGCAGGACTTCCCCAACCTAGGGAAGATAGTGGAAACCAAAAAGGACAAGGACAGCACCCCGACCTCTCCCCTCACCTCAGGCACTCAAACATCAGGAGCCCAGGCACAGACCCACACAACAGGTCTATCCTCCCCCCTGCCTGCCTACAACCACCAGAGCCAAGACCACACTACCATCAGCCTGTTGAGAGACAGGCTGGCTCTGTTAGAGGTATGGGTTACTGAGCTAAAGGAGCAGCCCCCCAGCTACATCACCTCCAGCCCAGACACAGAGCTTCTACAGGACCAGATCAACCAGTGCAAGAACCCAGCTGAATAACTCTGTCCAGGAGCTGAGAGAGAGCCTTACCACATCTCTGGAGGAGGTAAAGGACACTATGAGGAGAGAGCCTTACCACATCTCTGGAGGAGGTAAAGGTCACCATGAGGAGAGAGCCTTACCACATCTCTGGAGGAGGTAAAGGACACTATGAGGAGAGAGAGAGTCTTACCACAGCTCTGGAGGAGGTAAAGGACACTATGAGGAGAGAGAGAGTCTTACCACAGCTCTGGAGGAGGTAAAGGACACTATGAGGAGAGAGCCTTACCACATCTCTGGAGGAGGTAAAGGTCACCATGAGGAGAGAGTCTTACCACAGCTCTGGAGTAGGTAAAGGACACTATGAGGAGAGAGTCTTACCACATCTCTGGAGGAGGTAAAGGTCACCATGAGGAGAGAGTCTTACCACAGCTCTGGAGGAGGTAAAGGACACTATGAGGAGAGAGTCTTACCACAGCTCTGGAGGTAAAGGACACTATGAGGAGAGAGAGAGTCTTACCACAGCTCTGGAGGAGGTAAAGGACACTATGAGGAGAGAGTCTTACCACAGCTCTGGAGGAGGTAAAGGACACTATGAGGAGAGAGTCTTACCACAGCTCTGGAGGAGGTAAAGGACACTATGAGGAGAGAGAGAGTCTTACCACAGCTCTGGAGGAGGTAAAGGACATTATGAGGAGAGAGTCTTACCACAGCTCTGGAGTTAAAGGCCACTATGAAGAGAGAGCCTTACCACAGCTCTGGAGGTAAAGGACACTATGAGGAGAGAGTCTTACCACAGCTCTGGAGGAGGTAAAGGACACTATGAGGAGAGAGAGAGTCTTACCACAGCTCTGGAGGAGGTAAAGGACACTATGAGGAGAGAGAGAGTCTTACCACAGCTCTGGAGGAGGTAAAGGACACTATGAGGAGAGAGTCTTACCACAGCTCTGGAGGAGGTAAAGGACACTATGAGGAGAGAGTCTTACCACAGCTCTGGAGGAGGTAAAGGACACTATGAGGAGAGAGTCTTACCACAGCTCTGGAGGAGGTAAAGGACACTATGAGGAGAGAGTCTTACCACAGCTCTGGAGGAGGTAAAGGACACTATGAGGAGAGAGTCTTACCACAGCTCTGGAGGAGGTAAAGGACACTATGAGGGAGAGAGTCTTACCACAGCTCTGGAGGAGGTAAAGGACACTATGAGGAGAGAGTCTTACCACAGCTCTGGAGGAGGTAAAGGACACTATGAGGAGAGAGTCTTACCACAGCTCTGGAGGTAAAGGACACTATGAGGAGAGAGAGAGTCTTACCACAGCTCTGGAGGTAAAGGACACTATGAGGAGAGAGTCTTACCACAGCTCTGGAGGAGGTAAAGGACACTATGAGGAGAGAGAGAGTCTTACCACAGCTCTGGAGGAGGTAAAGGACACTATGAGGAGAGAGTCTTACCACAGCTCTGGAGGAGGTAAAGGACACTATGAGGAGAGAGTCTTACCACAGCTCTGGAGGAGGTAAAGGACACTATGAGGAGAGAGTCTTACCACAGCTCTGGAGGAGGTAAAGGACACTATGAGGAGAGAGTCTTACCACAGCTCTGGAGGAGGTAAAGGACACTATGAGGAGAGAACCTTACCACAGCTCTGGAGGAGGTAAAGGACACTATGAGGAGAGAGTCTTACCACAGCTCTTGAGGAGGTAAAGGCAACCATGAGGAGAGAGCCTTACCACAGCTCTGGAGGAGGTAAAGGACACTATGAGGAGAGAACCTTACCACAGCTCTGGAGGAGGTAAAGGACACTATGAGGAGAGAGTCTTACCACAGCTCTGGAGGAGGTAAAGGACACTATGAGGAGAGAGAGAGTCTTACCACAGCTCTGGAGGAGGTAAAGGACACTATGAGGAGAGAGAGAGTCTTACCACAGCTCTGGAGGAGGTAAAGGACACTATGAGGAGAGAGAGAGTCTTACCACAGCTCTGGAGGAGGTAAAGGACACTATGAGGAGAGAGAGAGTCTTACCACAGCTCTGGAGGAGGTAAAGGACACTATGAGGAGAGAGAGAGTCTTACCACAGCTCTGGAGGAGGTAAAGGACACTATGAGGAAAGAGTCTTACCACAGCTCTGGAGGAGGTAAAGGACACTATGAGGAGAGAGTCTTACCACAGCTCTGGAGGAGGTAAAGGACACTATGAGGAGAGAGAGAGTCTTACCACAGCTCTGGAGGAGGTAAAGGACACTATGAGGAGAGAGTCTTACCACAGCTCTGGAGGAGGTAAAGGACACTATGAGGAGAGAGTCTTACCACAGCTCTGGAGGAGGTAAAGGACACCATGAGGAGAGAGAGAGTCTTACCACAGCGCTGGAGGAGGTAAAGGACACTATGAGGAGAGAACCTTACCACAGCTCTGGAGAATGTGCAGGTTGCTCACCACCCAACAATTACCCCAGAGCACCTGCACGACCACTGCCACGTGAGGAAGCAGACAGTAGGGATGTTTGCCAAGTCTCTAAAGGACGTGTCACTTGGTAGACAAACACCCCATGCCGCACTGGACAGAGGACCACCCAGAGACCCCTACCAGACCACTGCACCACCAAGGAGCCCCAGGCCCCTTCAACGCCCCACCAGACCCAGCACACCCCACAGGTCCCACCCACCACCAGAGCATCACCACCTCCATCAGCGCAGCCAGACTGGACCGGGCCCAGCCTACTACCCCATAGCAGACCACCACCTCTACCAGACCAGAAAGGAAGCCCCCCGGCCCAGACCGGCCCCCCCTCCACTCCACAGGGCCCAACTCTGTAGGATTGAGTAAACAGCTCCTTCAATACATCTGCACTAAACGCAAGCGCGCACGCACACACACACACACACACACACACACACACACACACACACACACACACACACACACACACAGAGCTATTGTACTAACAGTTTAAGAAGAAAAAAGAAAAAGAGAACAAATGTTGTCTGTTATTCTGTTTCTCACTCTGAACAACTCAGTAGTTAGTAGTTACTGTATTTCTGACTGTTATCCTGTTTCTCACTCTGAACATCATAGTAGTTAGTAGTTACTGTATTTCTGACTGTGCTATTCTTTCTTTCTGCAACATGAAATCACTATCAGTTAGCATGTGGAACATTCAGGGCCTAAACTCATCAACCTTTGGACTGAAGAGTTTAGCACTGGAGTTCAACAAAAACCTTCAAGATGTTGACGTCATCATTCTGCAGGAGACATGGTGTAGGGCTGACGTTGTCACTCACTGTCCCTCAGGCTACAGAGAGGTAATTTTGCCGTCACAGAAACACAGCTCTGTCAATAGAGGCAGAGACTCTGGAGGACTGATCATTTGGTACAAATCCCAACTACAAAATCAAATTTATTCCCTCAAAATTGGTAAATATCACATTTGGTTGAAACTGAAAAAATTACTTGTACTGACAGAAAAATATGTGTTCCTTTGCGCAATATATATCCCCCCCCTCAGAATCCCCATATTACTCAGAGGAGATCTTCCCCACCCTTGAGGAAGAGACGTTCCTTTTCCAGGCCCAATCTGTGGGGACACAAATGTGCGCACAGGAACACTACCTGATCTAACGAGCACACGAGGGGACAGCTTTATTACAGGCCATACTATTTCTAACTGTCTTAATCTCCCCCATAGAAACAACAGTGACAGCACCGTCAACAAAAACGGAAGGGATCTGTTGCAGCTCTGTCGAAGCCTGGGTCTGTACTTTGTCAATGGTAGGTTACGTGGGGGACTCTTTGGGGAGATTCACCTACTGCTCACCTCTTGGCCACAGCACAGTAGACTATATGATCACAGACATTTACTCTTTCTCTCTCAGCTTATTCACTGTCAAGCCACTAACACCTCTGTCTGATCACAGCCAAATTACGTTGTTCCTCAAAAGAACAGACCTGGAAACAACCAGACATTCACAGCCCAGTAAGCTGTACAACATCAGAAATTCATACAGATGGGCCCAAAACAGCACAGAAGAATACCAGAAAGCAACCTGTAACCAAAATATCCAAACACTCTTAGATAACTTTCTGGATACCAAATTCACTCACAGTAAAGAAGGCATCAATCTAGCAGTAAAAAACATCAACTATATATTCACGCAAACTGCAAAAGAAGCACAACTGAAATTGACAAATAACAAAACAAAAAAGACCACAGTTGACAATAGGTTTGATGCAGATTGTAAAATTATAAGGAAAAAACTTAGAACACTATCCAACCAAAAGCACAGAGACTCAAATAATGGTGAATTACGCCTTCATTACTGTGAGACTTTAAAACTCAGAAACAAAAAAAGCCCAGTACAACAGCAAGCAGCTGACACTAATTGAGGAGTCCATAAACACCAACAACTTCTGGCAAAAAAAGAGGAATTAGTGATACAAAATGGTGACATATGGACAACCCATTTTAAAACCCTCTACAACACCGTTCAAATTGATACAAACGCAGAACAACGACAAATTCAGGAGAAGTTGGATGGATTAGAAAAAGCTATAAAGGACAATCAAAATCCATTGGACTCCCCATTTACTGACCAGGAGTTCTATAAGAAACTTCAGAACCTCAAATTTAAAAAAGCATGCGGACCTGATGGCATCCTAAATGAGATGCTCAAACTCACTATTGCAAAATGTCAGTTGGCTATATTAAAACTGTTTAATTTGATCCTGAGTGTAGGTTATTTCCCTGACATCTGGAATCAAGGACTCATAACCCCAATCTTTAAGAACACATTGGACCCGAACAATTCCAGAAGCATTTGTGTGAACAGTAACCTGGGGAAGGTTTTCTGTAGTATTATAAATGTAAGAGTTCTAAACTTCCTTAATAAGCACGTCTTAAGCAAAAGCCAAATCGGATTTATACCAAAACATCGCACAACCGATCATATTTACACCCTACACACCCTGATAGATAAACATGTCCGCCAAAATAATACCAACATATATGCTTGCTTTATCGACTTCCAAAAAGCATTTGATTATATTTGGCATACAGGACTGTTCTACAAAGTTATTGAAAGTGGTGTAGGGGGTAAAACATATGACATAATTAAATCAATGTATGCTGGCAATATGTGCAGCATCAAAATTGTCAAGAAAATAACAGAATTCTTTAACCAGGGGCGAGGCCTTCGCCAGGGTTGTAATCTGAGCCCTGCACTCTTCAATATGTACATCAACGAATTGGCCACTATTCTAGAAAAATCCTCAGCCCCTGGTGTTAGTCTCCACAATTCAGAAGTTAAATGCCTGGGCCCTGGCAGTAAACCCCCACAGCACATGGCCTACAGCAGAGCCTGGACCTGCTAGAGCAGTACTGCCAGACCTGGGCCCTGGCAGTAAACCCCAAAAAGACTAAAATAATGATTTTCCAGAGAAGATCCAGGGAATTAGACCAAAGTTCTCAATTGTAGTGTACTGCACACACTACAATTACTTAGGTTTAAAAATCACCTCAACTGGACACCTTAATGATGCAGTGAATGAAGTGAGAGAGAAAGCACGCAGGGCATTCTACGCCATTAAAAAAACTAATTCAAAATTGAAATAGCTATTAAAATGTGGCTAAAACTAATTGAATGTGTCACTGAACCAATTTCACTTTATGGCAGTGAGGTGTGGGGTCCACTTGCAAAACAAGACTTCACACAATGGGACAAAAACACGATAGTGAAACCCTGCATGCAGAGTTCTGTAAGATTCTCCTACATGTCCAGAGGAAAACCACAAACAATGCATGCAGGGCAGAATTAGGCCAATATCCACTAATAATAAAAACTCAAAAAAAGAGTAATTCCATTTTGGAAAAATCTAAAATACAGTGACCCCTCTCATATCATTACCAAGCCCTGCAATACCAAGAGCTGAGCACAAGCACAAAGCAGTGCTATTTGGCCCTAAATCGACAGTACACCGTAGCTAACTATTTGGCCATGGTTACTGATCAAAACCTTTAAAAAAAACCTTGACAAAGTACAGGCTCAGTGAGCACAGCCTTGCCATTGAGAAGGGTAGAGACAGGAAAACCTGGCTCCCTGTAGAGGAAAAGCTGTGGGACCACTGCCCCACAGTAGAACCTGAGACAAAGCTGCATTTCCTGTCATTTCCCCAAATTTGAAACCCTTATTCAAGGTTTCAAAGACCTCTCTGATGAGAATAGGCTACCCGTCCTGTTGGGGGAGGACGCAGAGAGCTGTGGGTTGGCAGCGCACTACATTGCTGCCTGCCGTAAGATGAGGGACATGTCCTCTATGCTTATTGTTATTGTTCAATGTATGGTTATTTTGACCCTTGGTTATTGTTGTTACTGTTGTCCCGTCGATAATATTGATTATTATTATTAATTATGTTAATATTGTAAATCTCCAAAGTAAGCTTTGGCAATGTGTATATTGTTACGTCATGCCAATAAAGCAAATTGAGAGAAAGAGAGAGACAGAAAGAGGGAGAAAGACAGAGAAAGAGCGAGAGAGAGACAGAGAGAGAGAGCGAGAGAGACAGAGAGAAAGAGCGAGAGAGACAGAGAGAGAGAGAGAGAGAGAGAGAGAGAGAGAGAGAGAGAGCTGACAGGAAGTGTCATACCTCTCGGTCAGGCTG
>NC_092116.1:27760742-27795742 GCF_045679555.1 Salvelinus alpinus
GGACAGCTCAGGACATCTCAGTATAGCCCAGGACAGCCCAGTACAACTCAGGACAGCCCAGGACAGCCCAGTATAGCCCAGGACAGCCCAGTACAGCTCAGGACAGCCCAGGACAGCCCAGGACAGCCCAGTATAGCCCAGTACAGCCCAGTACAGCTCAGGACAGCTCAGGGCAGCCCAGTACAGCCCAGGACAGCCCAGTATAGCCCAGGACAGCCCAGGACAGCTCAGGACAGCCCAGGACAGCCCAGTATAGCCCAGGACAGCCCAGTACAGCTCAGGACAGCCCAGTACAGCTCAGTACAGCTCAGGACAGCTCAGGGGACAGCTCAGGACAGCTCAGGACAGCTCAGGGGACAGCTCAGGACAGCTCAGGGGACAGCTCAGGACAGCCCAGTACAACTCAGGACAGCTCAGGGGACAGCTCAGGACAGCTCAGGGGACAGCTCAGGGGACAGCTCAGGGCAGCTCAGGACAGCTCAGGACAGCTCAGTACAGCCCAGTACAGCTCAGTACAGCTCAGTACAGCTCAGTACAGCCCAGTACAGCTCAGTATAGCCCAGTATAGCCCAGGACAGCCCAGTACAGCTCAGGACAGCCAGTATAGCCCAGTACAGCCCAGTACAACTCAGGACAGCTCAGGACAGCCCAGTATAGCCCAGGACAGCCCAGTACAGCTCAGTACAGCCCAGGACAGCCCAGTACAGCTCAGGACAGCCCAGGACAGCCCAGTATAGCCCAGTACAGCTCAGGACAGCTCAGGACAGCCCAGTAAAGCCCAGTACAGACCAGTACAGCTCAGGGCAGCCCAGTACAGCCCAGGACAGCCCAGTATAGCCCAGGACAGCCCAGGACAGCTCAGGACAACCCAGGACAGCCCAGTACAGCTCAGGACAGCCTAGTATAGCCCAGGACAGCCCAGTACAGCCCAGGACAGCTCAGTATAGCCCAGTATAGCCCAGTACAGCTCAGTATAGCCCAGGACAGCTCAGGACATCTCAGTATAGCCCAGGACAGCCCAGTACAACTCAGGACAACCCAGGACAGCCCAGTATAGCCCAGGACAGCCCAGTACAGCTCAGGACAGCCCATGACAGCCCAGGACAGCCCAGGACAGCCCAGTATAGCCCAGTACAGCTCAGGACAACTCAGGGCAGCCCAGTACAGCCCAGTATAGCCCAGGACAGCCCAGGACAGCCCAGGACAGCCCAGGACAGCCCAGTATAGCCCAGGACAGCCCAGTACAGCTCAGGACAGCCCAGTACAGCTCAGTACAGCTCAGGACAGCTCAGGGGACAGCTCAGGACAGCTCAGGACAGCTCAGGGGACAGCTCAGGACAGCTCAGTACAGCTCAGGACAGCTCAGGGGACAGCTCAGGACAGCTCAGGGGACAGCTCAGGGCAGCTCAGGACAGCTCAGGACATCTCAGTATAGCCCAGTATAGCCCAGGACAGCCCAGTACAGCTCAGGACAGCCCAGTATAGCCCAGTACAGCCCAGTACAACTCAGTATAGCCCAGTATAGCCCAGTACAGCTCAGTATAGCCCAGGACAGCTCAGGACATCTCAGTATAGCCCAGTATAGCCCAGGACAGCCCAGTACAGCTCAGGACAGCCCAGTACAGCACAGTACAGCCCAGTACAACTCAGGACAGCTCAGGACAGCCCAGTATAGCCAGGACAGCCCAGTACAGCCCAGTACAGCCCAGGACAGCCCAGGACAGCCCAGTACAGCTCAGGACAGCCCAGGACAGCCCAGTATAGAACAGGACAGCCCAGGACAGCTCAGGACAGGCCAGGACAGCCCAGTACAGCTCAGGACAGCCTAGTATAGCCCAGGACAGCCCAGTACAGCCCAGGACAGCTCAGTATAGCCCAGTATAGCCCAGTACAGCTCAGTATAGCCCAGGACAGCTCAGGACATCTCAGTATAGCCCAGGACAGCCCAGTACAACTCAGGACAACCCAGGACAGCCCAGTATAGCCCAGGACAGCCCAGTACAGCTCAGGACAGCCCATGACAGCCCAGGACAGCCCAGGACAGCCCAGTATAGCCCAGTACAGCTCAGGACAACTCAGGGCAGCCCAGTACAGCCCAGGACAGCCCAGGACAGCCCAGGACAGCCCAGGACAGCCCAGGACAGCCCAGTATAGCCCAGGACAGCCCAGTACAGCTCAGGACAGCCCAGTACAGCTCAGTACAGCTCAGGACAGCTCAGGGGACAGCTCAGGACAGCTCAGGACAGCTCAGGGGACAGCTCAGGACAGCTCAGTACAGCTCAGGACAGCTCAGGGGACAGCTCAGGACAGCTCAGGGGACAGCTCAGGGCAGCTCAGGACAGCTCAGGACATCTCAGTATAGCCCAGTATAGCCCAGGACAGCCCAGTACAGCTCAGGACAGCCCAGTATAGCCCAGTACAGCCCAGTACAACTCAGTATAGCCCAGTATAGCCCAGTACAGCTCAGTATAGCCCAGGACAGCTCAGGACATCTCAGTATAGCCCAGTATAGCCCAGGACAGCCCAGTACAGCTCAGGACAGCCCAGTACAGCACAGTACAGCCCAGTACAACTCAGGACAGCTCAGGACAGCCCAGTATAGCCAGGACAGCCCAGTACAGCCCAGTACAGCCCAGGACAGCCCAGGACAGCCCAGTACAGCTCAGGACAGCCCAGGACAGCCCAGTATAGAACAGGACAGCCCAGGACAGCTCAGGACAGGCCAGGACAGCCCAGTATAGCCCAGGACAGCTCAGGACAGCTCAGGACTGCCTAGTATAGCCCAGGACAGCCCAGTACAGCTCAGTACAGCCCAGTACAGCTCAGTAAAGCTCAGTACAGCCCAGGACAGCCCACAGCCCAGTACAGCTCAGGACAGCTCAGGGGACAGCTCAGGACAGCTCAGGGGACAGCTCAGGACAGCTCAGTACAGCTCAGGACAGCCCAGTACAGCTCAGGGGACAGCTCAGGACAGCTCAGGGCAGCTCAGTACAGCTCAGGACAGCCCAGTACAGCTCAGGACAGCTCAGGACAGCTCAGGACAGCTCAGGGGACAGCTCAGGACAGCTCAGGGGACAGCTCAGGACAGCTCAGGGGACAGCTCAGGACAGCTCAGGACAGCTCAGGACAGCCCAGTACAGCTCAGTACAGCTCAGGACAGCTCAGGACATCTCAGTATAGCCCAGTATAGCCCAGGACAGCCCAGTACAGCTCAGGACAGCCCAGTATAGCCCAGTACAGCCCAGTACAACTCAGTATAGCCCAGGACAGCCCAGTACAGCTCAGTACAGCTCAGGACAGCCCAGGACAGCCCACTACAGCTCAGGACAGCCCAGGACAGCCCAGTATAGCCCAGGACAGCCCAGTACAGCTCAGGACAGCTCAGGACAGCCCAGTATAGCCCAGTACAGCCCAGTACAGCTCAGGACAGCTCAGGGCAGCCCAGTACAGCCCAGGACAGCCCAGTATACCCCAGGACAGCCCAGGAGAGCTCAAGACAGCCCAGTATAGCCCAGGACAGCCCAGGACAGCTCAGGACAGCCTAGTATAGCCCAGGACAGCCCAGTACAGCTCAGTACAGCTCAGTACAGCCCAGGACAGCCCAGTACAGCTCAGGACAGCTCAGGGGACAGCTCAGGGGACAGCTCAGGACAGCTCAGTACAGCTCAGGACAGCCCAGTACAGCTCAGGACAGCTCAGGACAGCTCAGGGGACAGCTCAGGACAGCTCAGGGGACAGCTCAGGACAGCTCAGGGGACAGCTCAGGACAGCTCAGGGGACAGCTCAGTACAGCTCAGGACAGCCCAGTACAGCTCAGGACAGCTCAGGACAGCTCAGGGGACAGCTCAGGACAGCTCAGGGGACAGCTCAGGACAGCTCAGGACAGCTCAGGACAGCCCAGTACAGCTCAGGGGACAGCTCAGGACAGCTCAGGGCAGCTCAGTACAGCCCAGTACAGCTCAGTACAGCTCAGGACATCTCAGTATAGCCCAGTATAGCCCAGGACAGCCCAGTACAGCTCAGGACAGCCCAGTATAGCCCAGTACAGCCCAGTACAACTCAGTATAGCCCAGGACAGCCCAGTACAGCTCAGTACAGCTCAGGACAGCCCAGGACAGCCCACTACAGCTCAGGACAGCCCAGGACAGCCCAGTATAGCCCAGGACAGCCCAGTACAGCTCAGGACAGCCCAGGACAGCCCAGTATAGCCCAGGACAGCCCAGTACAGCCCAGTACAGCTCAGGACAGCTCAGGACAGCTCAGGACAGCTCGCCTTGGACAGGCTCAGGACAGGCTCAGTACAGCTCAGTACAGCTCAGCACAGCTCAGGACAGCTCGCCTCAGTCAGGCTGAATAGTGTGATCAGCCATTTTGATAGTCTGGATAATCAGCCAGTGAGTAATGTCTGAATCAACGTCTGTCTGAAAATATCCCTGCTGTTGTTCGGAATAGGCTGGGTGCCATTAGGGTATTTTCAGCAAAAGTAGTGCACTATGTAGGGAATAGGGTGCCGTTAAGGAAGCGCTTTATTCCCTATATAGTGCACTACTTTTGACCAGGGGAATAGACAGAAGACTTTGGAGGTCCTTTAAATCAATGATCAGCCAGAGAGGAATGTGTGAATCGATGCCTGTCAGAAAACAGCCTTCTATTACCCGGTGTGACGGCTGCTGTTGGCTGTAGGACACAATGGAGGCTATGGAGCTAACAGACGATTGTTAGTCAAATTCCCCTGGTCAGCTCGCTCTCTCTCTGTGTGTGTGTGTGTGTGTGTGTGTGTGTGTGTGTGTGTGTGTGTGTGTGTGTGTGTGTGTGTGTGTGTGTGTGTGTGTGTGTGTGTGTGTGTGTGTGTGTGTGTGTGTGTGTGTGTGTGTGTGTGTGTGTGTTCCCCTGGTCTGGCCTACCCAACAATACACTCCCACAGGACTGTGTAGGCACGTGCACACACAACAACACAATCCTGTCCAGTAATAGCTGTTTAAAGGATTATAGCGTCTGACTGTTTAATAGGACACATTTCTGCTTAATGAATGTCTGTCTGCATACAGCTACAGTAGACACCTGTTGTACTCGGTATGTACAGATGTGTGTGTGTGTACATGTCTGTCTGGGTGATACCTGGTGTCTGCTGTCGAGTGCCAGGGTAGTGTGTAGGGCCCAGGGTGGAGCTGCATGGCAGAGGGGGGGGCAGGGGGGGGAGGAGGGGGGAGGGTGTCGGCAGGGAGAGCGGGGAGAGGGGTAGAACTGGGAGACTCTGATGATGACAGCCTGGCCAGATGCCAGGAGTGAGGCCTGATCACAGGTATACTGCGTCTGGAGAGAGAGAGAGAGAGACAGATAGAGAGAGAGACAGATAGAGAGAGAGACAGAGAGAGAGAGAGAGAGAAAGAAAGAGAGACAGATAGAGAGAGAGCGATAGAGAGAAAGAAAGAGAGACAGATAGAGAGTGAGACAGAAAGATAGAGAGACAGAAAGAGAGTGAGACAGAAAGAGAGTGATACAGAAAGAGAGTGAGACAGACAGACAGACAGACAGACAGACAGACAGACAGACAGACAGACAGACAGACAGACAGACAGACAGACAGACAGACAGACAGACAGACAGACAGACAGAGAACACACACTGGTGAGGGAGAGTGTATTATAATTATAATACACACAGACAGTATGCACAAACAGTATACTGAACCCCTAGAAAGGCAAGTCAGACACACAGGAGTAAATCAAATCAATCAGAGCTTTCAAACGTAGGCCCAGGTATCCTGCTGCTCCCACAAATATTCCCTAATAATAATATATATATATTTTTTTATAATAATCATAATCATAATAATAATCATCGTAATAATGATAATAATAATAATCACAATAATCATAACCATAATAATAATAATACAAATCATAATCATAATAATATGATAATAATAATCATCGTCATAATGATGATACTAATGATTACAATAATCATAATAATAATCACAATAATCATTACCATAATAATAATACAAATCATAATCATAATAATAATAATAATCATCATAATAATCACAATCATAATAATCCCTGGAGTGGTGTAGATTATATATAAAGCCCTGCCCGGCCGGCCCATGTGTTTCACGTGCACAGTGTTTCACGTGCACAGTGTTTCACGTGCACAGTGTTTCACGTGCACAGTGTTTCACGTGCACGCTAGGTAGGAGCCTGGAACAAACAACACTGAGTTCCCGGGAGGTTCCCGCTCATGAATAGCCCATTATTATTTCTGCTATTAATAACTTCAGAATAACCTCCCGGAATAACTCGCAAACGTTCTCCTCTCAGGAGAGAGAATTCCGACCGGTGGTGAAAACACACTAAAACACAGAATTCTGGGAATATGTCAGAGGAGGAAGGACCCTGACGGAGGAAGGACCCTGACGGAGGAAGAACCCTGACGGAGGAAGGACCCTGACGGAGGAAGGACCCTGACGGAGGAAGAACACAGACGGAGGAAGAACGCTGACGGAGGAAGGACCTTGACGGAGGAAGGACCCTGACGGAGGAAGAACCCTGACGGAGGAAGAACCCTGACGGAGGAAGAACCCTGACGGCGGAAGAACCCTGACGGAGGAAGAACCCCTGACGGAGGAAGGACCCTGACGCAGGAAGAACCCTGACGGAGGAAGAACCCTGACGGAGGAACGACCCTGACGGAGGAAGGACCCTGACGGAGGAAGGACCCTGACGGAGGAAGAACCCTGACGGAGGAAGAACGCTGACGGAGGAAGGACCCTGACGGAGGAAGAACCCTGACGGAGGAAGGACCCTGACGGAGGAAGAACGCTGACGGAGGAAGGACCCTGACGGAGGAAGAACCCTGACGGAGGAAGAACCCTGACGGAGGAAGAACCCTGACGGAGGAAGGACCCTGGCGGAGGAAGGACCCTGACGGAAGAAGGACCCTGACGGAGGAAGGACCCTGACGGAGGAAGAACCCTGACGGAGGAAGGACCCTGACGGAGGAAGGACCCTGACGGAGGAAGGACCCTGACGGAGGAAGAACGCAGACGGAGGAAGGACCCTGACGGAGGAAGAACCCTGACGGAGGAAGGACCCTGACGGAGGAAGGACCCTGACGGAGGAAGGACCCTGACGGAGAAGGACCCTGACGGAGAAGGACCCTGACGGAGGAAGGACCCTGACGGAGGAAGAACGCTGACGGAGGAAGAACCCTGACGGAGGAAGAACCCTGACGGAGGAAGGACCCTGACGGAGGAAGAACGCTGACGGAGGAAGAACCCTGACGGAGGAAGAACGCTGACGGAGGAAGGACCCTGACGGAGAAGGACCCTGACGGAGGAAGGACCCTGACGGAGGAAGAACCCTGACGGAGGAAGAACCCTGACGGAGGACGAATGGGGGACCTGGCAAGGACAGAAGTCGCAACACTTTGGGAATATTTATGTTAATGATCAATATAGTTGAAAGACATTCTTAAAGTAAACACAGAAGTTCCTAAAAACGTTAATTTTGGATTTCTCTCAGGATGGTTGTGTGTGTGTGTGTGTGCGCGCCAGGATGATTGTCCCTTCCCTGAAAATGTCCCTCAGAGTCAGAACCAGGAACCCTTGGGAATGGTTCCGGAATTATGGAAAGAGATCTGGAAGTTGCCAGACCGTATAGAACAAACACTATTATTTTCTATTCCAGGACTAATAATGGATCCAAGATTAGTTTTTTCCCAGGACTGTTAAAGGAGCCCAGATTAGGTCTGCAATGATTGAAGAAGTTAATACAGAAAGAAATTAGGAAAAAATAGCTATTCTGGAGATGTAGGGTTTTTGAAATTAGCCTTTTAGACTAAATCTGTGTCTGGGAATCCGGCCTATACTGGATTTAGAGATATACTGTACTTTAGAATGTGATCTGTTAAACTACAGTTGTGAAACAAACACTAAGTAATACATGAACAAAAATCCTTTACAAATCTGTAAACTGAGGAAGAGATAGATATCTGGCTACTGAGGAAGAGAGAGATATCTGGCTAATGAGGAAGAGAGAGATATCTGGCTAATGAGGAAGAGAGAGATATCTGGCTACTGAGGAAGAGAGAGATATCTGGCTACTGAGGAAGAGAGAGATATCTGGCAACTGAGGAAGAGAGAGATATCTGGCTACTGAGGAAGAGAGAGATATCTGGCTACTGACGAAGAGCGAGATATCTGCCTACTGAAGAAGAGCAAGTTATCTGGCTACTGAAGAAGAGCGAAGATATCTGCCTACTGATCTGGCTACTGAAAAAGAGTAAGATATCTGGCTCATGAAGAACAGCGAGACATCTGGCTACTGAAAAAGAGCGAGATATCTGGCTACTGAAGAAGAGAGATATCCGGCTACTGAGGAAGAGAGATATCTGGCTACTGAGGAAGAGAGATATCTGGTTACTGAGGAAGAGAGATTTCTGGCTACTGAGGAAGAGAGATATCTGGCTACTGAGGAAGAGAGATATCTGGCTACTGAGGAAGAGAGATATCTGGCTACTGAGGAAGAGAGATATCTGGCTACTGAGGAAGAGAGATATCTGGCTACTGAAGAAGAGAGATATCTGGTTACTGAGGAAGAGAGATATCTGGCTACTGAGGAAGAGAGATATCTGGCTACTGAGGAAGAGAGATATCTGGCTACTGAAAAAGAGCGAGATATCTGGCTACTGAAGAAGAGAGATATCCGGCTACTGAGGAAGAGAGATATCTGGTTACTGAGGAAGAGAGATATCTGGCTACTGAGGAAGAGAGATATCTGGCTACTGAGGAAGAGAGATATCTGGCTACTGAGGAAGAGAGATATCTGGCTACTGAGGAAGAGAGATATCTGGCTACTGAGGAAGAGAGATATCTGGCTACTGAGGAAGAGAGATATCTGGCTACTGAAGAAGAGAGATATCTGGCTACTGAGGAAGAGAGATATCTGGCTACTGAAGAAGAGAGATATCTGGCTACTGAGGAAGAGAGATATCTGGCTACTGAAGAAGAGAGATATCTGGCTACTGAAGAAGAGAGATATCTGGCTACTGAGGAAGAGAGATATCTGGCTACTGAAGAAGAGAGATATCTGGCTACTGAAGAAGAGAGATATCTGGCTACTGAAGAAGAGAGATATCTGGCTACTGAGGAAGAGAGATATCTGGCTACTGAAGAAGAGAGATATCTGGCTACTGAAGAAGAGAGATATCTGGCTACTGAGGAAGAGAGATATCTGGCTACTGAAGAAGAGAGATATCTGGTTACCGAGGAAGAGAGATATCTGGTTACCGAGGAAGAGAGATATCTGGCTACTGAAGAAGAGAGATATCTGGCTACTGAAGAAGAGAGATATCTGGCTACTGAGGAAGAGAGATATCTGGCTACTGAAGAAGAGAGATATCTGGTTACCGAGGAAGAGAGATATCTGGTTACTGAGGAAGAGAGATATCTGGCTACTGAGGAAGAGAGATATCTGGCTACTGAGGAAGAGAGAGATATCTGGCTACTGAGGAAGAGAGATATCTGGCTACTGAAGAAGAGAGATATCTGGCTACTGAGGAAGAGAGATATCTGGCTACTGAAGAAGAGAGATATCTGGCTACTGAGGAAGAGAGATATCTGGCTACTGAGGAAGAGAGATATCTGGCTACTGAAGAAGAGAGATATCTGGCTACTGAGGAAGAGAGATATCTGGCTACTGAAGAAGAGAGATATCTGGCTACTGAGGAAGAGAGATATCTGGCTACTGAGGAAGAGAGATATCTGGCTACTGAAGAAGAGAGATATCTGGCTACTGAAGAAGAGAGATATCTGGCTACTGAAGAAGAGAGATATCTGGCTACTGAGGAAGAGAGATATCTGGTTACCGAGGAAGAGAGATATCTGGTTACTGAGGAAGAGAGATATCTGGCTACTGAGGAAGAGAGATATCTGGCTACTGAGGAAGAGAGATATCTGGCTACTGAGGAAGAGAGATATCTGGCTACTGAGGAAGAGAGATATCTGGAGATGTATATCTTAGAGGTCGACCGAGTAATCGGCATGATTAATTAGGGCCGATTTCAAGTTTTCATAACAATCGGTAATCGGCATTTTTGGACACCGATTATGGCCGATTACATTGCATTCCACGAGGAAACTGCGTGGCAGGCTGACCACCTGTTACGCAAGTGCAGCAAGGAGCCAAGGTAAGTTGCTAGATAGCATCACCAAACGGGTGATGATTTAACAAAGGCGCATTCGCAAAAAAAGCACAATCGTTGCACGAATGGTCCTAAACATAAACATCAATGCCTTTCTTAAAATCAATTCACAGAAGTATATTTTTTAAACCTGCATATTTAGTTAAAATAAATTAATGTTAGCAGGCAATATTAACTAGGGAAATTGTGTCACTTCTCTTGCGTTCATTGCACGCAGAGTCAGGGTATATGCAACAGTTTGGGCCACCTGGCTCGTTGCGAACTAATTTGTCCGAATTTTACATAATTATGACATAACATTGAATGTAACGGTTCCGTATTTCACTGAAATAATAAATGTTTTGTTTTCGAAATGGTAGTTTCCGGATTGGAACATTTTAATGACCAAAGGCTCGTATTTCTGTGTGTTTATTATATTATAATGAAGTCTATGATTTTATATTTGATAGAGCAGTCTGACTGAGTGGGGATAGGCAGCAGCAGGCTCATAAGCATTCATTCAAACAGCACTGCGTTTGCCAGCAGCTCTTAACAATGCCTGAGGCACAGCGCTGTTTATGACTTCAAGCCTATCAACTCCCGAGATCAGGCTGGCAATACTAAAGTGCCTATAAGAACATCCAATATTCAAAGGTATATGAAATACAAATGGTATAGAGATAAATAGTCGACGCGTCATAATTCCTATAATAACTACAACCTAAAACTTCTTAACTGGGAATATTGAAGAACTGGGAATATTGAACCACCAGCTTTCATATGTTCTGAGCAAGGAACTTAAATGTTAGCTTTTTTACATGGCACATATTGCACTTTTACTTTCTTCTCCAACACTTTGTTTTTGCATTATTTAAACCAAATTGAGCATGTTTCATAATTTATTTGAGACTAAATGTATTTTATTTATGTATTATATTAGGTTAAAATAAAAGTGTTCATTCAACATTGTTGTAACTGTCATTATTACAAATATATATATATATATATATCATAATCGGTGTGATTAAATGTGAAACATACGTACAGTAAGTTAAACAGTGAGTTATTAAGTACACTGTAAATGGAAAAGTCGTTATTCAGAGACATAATGTACTAGAATCACTTTGTGATTCACTGACCTGCTGTTACAGTAAGACAGAGGAACACTGGCCTGTTGTTACAGTAAGACAGAGGAACACTGACCTGTTGTTACAGTAAGACAGAGGAACACTGACCTGTTGTTACAGTAAGACAGAGGAACACTGACCTGTTGTTACAGTAAGACAGAGGAACACTGACCTGTTGTTACAGTAAGACAGAGGAACACTGACCTGTTGTTACAGTAAGACAGAGGAACACTGACCTGTTGTTACAGTAAGACAGAGGAACACTGACCTGTTGTTACAGTAAGACAGAGGAACACTGACCTGTTGTTACAGTAAGACAGAGGAACACTGACCTGTTGTTACAGTAAGACAGAGGAACACTGACCTGTTGTTACAGTAAGACAGAGGAACACTGACCTGTTGTTACAGTAAGACAGAGGAACACTGACCTGTTGTTACAGTAAGACAGAGGAACACTGACCTGCTGTTACAGTAAGACAGAGGAACACTGACCTGTTGTTACAGTAAGACAGAGGAACACTGACCTGTTGTTACAGTAAGACAGAGGAAAACTGACCTGTTGTTACAGTAAGACAGAGGAACACTGACCTGTTGTTACAGTAAGACAGAGGAACACTGACCTGTTGTTACAGTAAGACAGAGGAACACTGACCTGTTGTTACAGTAAGACAGAGGAACACTGACCTGTTGTTACAGTAAGACAGAGGAACACTGACCTGTTGTTACAGTAAGACAGAGGAACACTGACCTGTTGTTACAGTAAGACAGAGGAACACTGACCTGTTGTTACAGTAAGACAGAGGAACACTGACCTGTTGTTACAGTAAGACAGAGGAACACTGACCTGTTGTTACAGTAAGACAGAGGAACACTGACCTGTTGTTACAGTAAGACAGAGGAACACTGACCTGCTGTTACAGTAAGACAGAGGAACACTGACCTGTTGTTACAGTAAGACAGAGGAACACTGACCTGTTGTTACAGTAAGACAGAGGAACACTGACCTGTTGTTACAGTAAGACAGAGGAACACTGACCTGTTGTTACAGTAAGACAGAGGAACACTGACCTGTTGTTACAGTAAGACAGAGGCACACTGACCTGCTGTTACAGTAAGACAGAGGAACACTTGATCAACCCCCCCCCCTCCACCCCGACAAACAAACCGCAGTTAACGTGATTAGCGACCGCAAACCATTTAGTGACGGACACAGTCAGACATTCAGGGAAGCAAATCAACTTCACAAGACAAAACTGTCCTTACTTCTATTTATAAACACAGTGTGCATCCCAAATTACTCCCTATTCCCTAGGGGGCGAGAGAGAGAGGAAGCATATGGCTTTGGTCAAAAGTAGTGCACTATATAGGGAATAGATTGCCATTTCGGGACATACGTTTAGTCTACAGTAGCTGAATGCTTTCCTGTGACCCAAATATAACAAGATCACGTGTAGCCAGGCTACCATCCATCTAGATATATAATTGATGGAAACCAGCGGTAAGGAGGAGGGAACACTGCACGTACAGATACAATGGATAACTGTGTAACAGGGTAAACAGCTGATGTTGAACACAGACTACCACTGTGTAACAGGGTAAACAGCTGATGTTGAACACAGACTACCACTGTGTAACAGGGTAAACAGCTGATGTTGAACACAGACTACCACTGTGTAACGGGGGAAACAGCTGATGTTGAACACAGACTACCACTGTGTAACGGGGGAACAGCTGATGTTGAACACAGACTACCACTGTGTAACAGGGGAACAGCTGATGTTGAACACAGACTACCACTGTGTAACAAGGAAACAGCTGATGTTGAACACAGACTACCACTGTGTAACAGGGTAAACAGCTGGTGTTGAACACAGACTACCACTGTGTAACAAGGAAACAGCTGATGTTGAACACAGACTACCACTGTGTAACAGGGAAACAGCTGATGTTGAACACAGACTACCACTGTGTAACAGGGTAAACAGCTGGTGTTGAACACAGACTACCACTGTGTAACAGGGAAACAGCTGATGTTGAACACAGACTACCACTGTGTAACAAGGAAACAGCTGATGTTGAACACAGACTACCACTGTGTAACAGGGAAACAGCTGATGTTGAACACAGACTACCACTGTGTAACAGGGTAAACAGCTGGTGTTGAACACAGACTACCACTGTGTAACAGGGAAACAGCTGATGTTGAACACAGACTACCACTGTGTAACGGGGTAAACAGCTGATGTTGAACACAGACTACCACTGTGTAACAAGGAAACAGCTGATGTTGAACACAGACTACCACTGTGTAACAAGGAAACAGCTGATGTTGAACACAGACTACCACTGTGTAACAGGGTAAACAGCTGGTGTTGAACACAGACTACCACTGTGTAACAGGGGAACAGCTGATGTTGAACACAGACTACCACTGTGTAACAGGGGAACAGCTGATGTTGAACACAGACTACCACTGTGTAACAAGGAAACAGCTGATGTTGAACACAGACTACCACTGTGTAACAGGGTAAACAGCTGGTGTTGAACACAGACTACCACTGTGTAACAAGGAAACAGCTGATGTTGAACACAGACTACCACTGTGTAACAAGGAAACAGCTGATGTTGAACACAGACTACCACTGTGTAACAGGGAAACAGCTGATGTTGAACACAGACTACCACTGTGTAACAGGGTAAACAGCTGGTGTTGAACACAGACTACCACTGTGTAACAGGGAAACAGCTGATGTTGAACACAGACTACCACTGTGTAACAAGGAAACAGCTGATGTTGAACACAGACTACCACTGTGTAACAAGGAAACAGCTGATGTTGAACACAGACTACCACTGTGTAACAGGGTAAACAGCTGATGTTGAACACAGACTACCACTGTGTAACAGGGAAACAGCTGATGTTGAACACAGACTACCACTGTGTAACGGGGGAACAGCCGATGTTGAACACAGACTACCACTGTGTAACAGGGTAAACAGCTGATGTTGAACACAGACTACCACTGTGTAACAGGGAAACAGCTGATGTTGAACACAGACTACCACTGTGTAACAGGGAAACAGCTGATGTTGAACACAGACTACCACTGTGTAACAGGGTAAACAGCTGATGTTGAACACAGACTACCACTGTGTAACGGGGTAAACAGCTGATGTTGAACACAGACTACCACTGTGTAACAGGGTAAACAGCTGATGTTGAACACAGACTACCACTGTGTAACGGGGTAAACAGCTGATGTTGAACACAGACTACCACTGTGTAACGGGGTAAACAGCTGATGTTGAACACAGACTACCACTGTGTAACGGGGGAACAGCCGATGTTGAACACAGACTACCACTGTGTAACGGGGGAACAGCCGATGTTGAACACAGACTACCACTGTGTAACAAGGTAAACAGCTGATGTTGAACACAGACTACCACTGTGTAACAGGGTAAACAGCTGATGTTGAACACAGACTACCACTGTGTAACAGGGTAAACAGCTGACTGATACTGCTGAACTAGACAGACACTAGACACACTACACATAGGGGATTAAAGTAGGATTCAGTACACAGAGGGGAGTAAAGTAGTATACACTACACAGAGGGGAGTAAAGTAGGATTTAGTACACAGTACACAGAGGGGAGTAAAGTAGGATTAAGAACACAGATGGGAGTAAAGTAGGATAAAGAACACAGAGGGGAGTAAAGTAGTATTTAGTACACAGAGGGGGGTAAAGTAGGATTCAGTACACAGGGGGGAGTATAGTAGGATTAAGAACACAGATGGGATTAAAGTAGATTTAAGAACACAGAGGGGAGTAAAGTAGATTTAAGAACACAGAGGGGAGTAAAGTCAGATTAAGAACACAGAGGGGAGTAAAAGTAGGATTCAGTACACAGAGGGGATTAAAGTAGGATTCAGTACACAGAGGGGAGTAAAGTAGGATTTAGAACACAGAGGGGAGTAAAGTAGGATTTAGAACACAGAGGGGAGTAAAGTAGGATTTAGTACACAGAGGGGAGTAAAGTAGGATTCAGAACACAGAGGGGAGTAAAGTAGAATTAAGAACACATAGGGGAGTAAAGTAAGATTTAGAACACAGAGGGGAGTAAAGTAGGATTAAGAACACAGAGGGGAGTAAAGTAAATTTAAGAACACATAGGGGAGTAAAGTAGGATTCAGTACACAGAGGGGGGTAAAGTAGGATTTCAGTACACAGGGGGGAGTATAGTAGGATTAAGAACACAGATGGGAGTAAAGTAGATTTAAGAACACAGAGGGGAGTAAAGTCAGATTAAGAACACAGAGGGGAGTAAAGTCAGATTAAGAACACAGAGGGGAGTAAAGTAGGATTTAGAACACAGAGGGGAGTACAGTAATGTTAAGAACACAGATGGGAGTAAAGTAGGATTAAGAACAGAGGGGAGTATAGTAGGATTAAGAACACAGAGGGGAGTAAAGTAGGATTAAGAACACAGAGGGGAGTAAAGTAGGATTTAGAACACAGAGGGGAGTATAGTAGGATTAAGAACACATAGGGCATTAAAGTAGAATTAAGAACACAGAGGGGAGTAAAGTAGGATTTAGTACACAGAGGGGAGTAAAGTAGGATTCAGTACACAGAGAGGGGAGTAAAGTAGGATTTAGAACACAGAGGGGAGTAAAGTAGGATTAAGAACACAGAGGGGAGTAAAGTAGGATTTAGAACACAGAGGGGAGTAAAGTAGGATTAAGAACACAGAGGGGAGTAAAGTAGGATTTAGAACACAGAGGAGAGTAAAGTAGGATTTAGAACACAGGGGGGAGTAAAGTAGGATTAAGAACACAGAGGGGAGTAAAGTAGGATTTAGAACACAGAGGAGAGTAAAGTAGGATTTAGAACACAGAGGGGAGTAAAGTAGGATTTAGAACACAGGGGGGGGTAAAGTAGGATTTAGAACACAGAGGAGAGTAAAGTAGGATTTAGAACACAGAGGGGAGTATAGTAGGTTTCAGTACACAGAGGGGAGTAAAGTAGGATTTAGAACACAGAGGGGAGTAAAGTAGGATTTAGAACACAGAGGGGAGTAAACTAGGATTCAGAACACAGAGGGGAGTAAAGTAGGATTTAGAACACAGAGGGGAGTAAAGTAGGATCCAGTACACAGAGGGGAGTAAAGTAGGATTAAGTACACAGAGGGGAGTATAGTAGGATTCAGAACAGAGAGGGGAGTAAAGTAGGATTCAGAACAGAGAGGGGAGTAAAGTAGGATTTAGAACACAGAGGGGAGTAAAGTAGTATTTAGAACACAGAGGGGAGTAAAGTAGGATTTAGAACACAGGGGGGAGTATAGTAGGATTCAGTACACAGAGGGGAGTAAAGTAGGAATCAGTACACAGAGGGGAGTACAGTAGGATTCAGTACACAGAGGGGAGTAAAGTAGGATTTAGAACACAGAGGGGAGTAAAGTAGGATTTAGAACACAGAGGGGAGTATAGTAGGATTAAGTACACAGAGGGGAGACCGATGGAAGACAGACTGGAGAAGAGCAAAAGGAGATGAAAACATCCAGACCCAATCTTTTGTAACTGCTCTGGAGTCTGTCCATAACGTACCAGAGTGGCTCCACACAGAGGATGCCTCTAGACACACCTGATCCTAGAACAGTGTCTGTTGGGTCTAGTCAACTATTAATTCATCCATAGACTGGTCTGAGAGCAGTCCTTATAAAGACGCCCAAGTATCTCCCATCCAATACAGCACACAAAAATGGGCTTAGCCCAAACAAGGTGATCCGGCTACTTAGTACTGTTTCTCCACAAAGTCTTCAACTTAACCCTTCCACTGCAATGTGGAAAACAAGCCAGGAACACAGATGATAAAAAATTGTTGAGATAATTTCCTCTAAGAAATTCTCAACCCTCTTCTCACCTTTTCTCATTTCCCAGTTCTCTGGCCTTAGGAACAGAACATAGCTCTCTTAATATGAGTAGTTTGTCCTCAGGAGTAGTCCTGTTCCTAGGAGTAGTCCTGTTCCCAGGAGTAGTCCTGTTCCTATGAGTAGTTCTGTTCCTAGGAGTAGTCCTGTTCCTATGAGTAGTCCTGTTCCTAAGAGTAGTCCTGTCCTAGGAGTAGTCCTGTTCCTAGAGTAGTCCTGTTCCTAGGAGTAGTCCTGTTCCTAGGAGTAGTCCTGTCCTCAGGAGTAGTCCTGTTCCTGGGAGTAGTCCTGTTCCTAGGAGTAGTCCTGTCCTCAGGAGTAGTCCTCCAGTCCTTCAGTAGCAGAATCTGACTGTGTTCAAAGTCCACTGTCCCTCTCTCTCTGTGTCGTCCATCTCAACTGACCTAGACTCCAATTGAGGAAAAACCAACTGACAAACCTCAGCCTCCATCCAGAGAGAGAGGAAGCTATGTTCTTCCTCACCGTCCCTCCCCTCTCTCTCTCTCTCTCTCTCTCTCTCTCTCTCTCTCTCTCTCTCTCTCTCTCTCTCTCTCTCTCTCTCTCTCTCCCCTCCTCACCCTCCCTTGCTTCTGTCATTGGTCTGTCTGCCTCCACCCCATCTTCCCTCCCCCTCTCTAGGCAGGATACTGTTGGGGGACAGAGAGAGAGAGAGAGAGAGAGAGAGAGAGAGAGAGAGAGAGAGAGAGAGAGAGAGAGAGAGAGAGAGAGAGAGAGAGAGAGAGAGAGGAAGCTATGTTCGGAGCAGATAAAGACTGGGACGCTTTTAAAATAATACCCAGAGTTCCACACTGTTATTGTTCCACACAGAGAAATATGCAGAGGTACTTCCTGTCTAGGAACGGGAGAGGGGAGGAAGGGAGGGAGAGAGAGGGAAGGGAAGAGAGAAGGGGAAGAGAGAGAAAGAAACAGGGAGTGGTAGAGAGAGGGGGTGAGTTTCGTGAGAGAGAGAAAGGGGAGGGAGGGCAGGAGGGACAGACACCAGTTTTGGAATTGTAGAAACAAGAGAGAGAGAGAGAGAGAGAGAGAGAGAGAGAGAGAAGGAAGAAATTAGTGTTATTGTAGAGTCCAGCCAGGTTAGTGTTATCTTACCCTTTACTGAGTAGTGACAGAACAACACAGAGATGGGAGATCCTCAGCAGGGTATAGGAAGGAGGGAAGAGAGGAGGAGAGGGGAGGAGAGGTCCTCAGCAGGGCATAGGGAGGAGGGAAGAGAGGAGGAGAGGGGAGGAGAGGTCCTCAGCAGGGCATAGGGAGGAGAGAGAGGAGGAGAGAGAGGTCCTCAGCAGGGTACAGGGAGGAGAGAGAGGAGGAGAGAAGAGGAGAGGTCCTCAGCATTGTATAGGGAGAGGAGAGAGAGGAGGAGAGGTCCTCAGCAGGGTAGGGAGGAGGAGAGAGGAGGAGAGGAGAGATCAGGGTATAGGGAGGAGGAGAGAGGAGGAGAGGAGAGGTCCTCAGCAGGGTATAGGGAGGAGGAGAGGGGAGGTCCTCAGCAGAGTATAGGGAGGAGGAGAGAGAGGAGAGGGGAGGTCCTCAGCAGGGTATAGGGAGGAGGAGAGAGAGGAGAGGTCCTCAGCAGGGTATAGGGAGGAGGAGAGGGGAGGTCCTCAGCAGAGTATAGGGAGGAGGAGAGAGAGGAGAGGGGAGGTCCTCAGCAGGGTATAGGGAGGAGGAGAGAGGAGGATAGAGAGAAGGAAGAGAGGTCCTCAGCAGGGCATAGGGAGGAGGAGAGAGGAGGATAGAGAGAAGGAGGAGAGGTCCTCAGCAGGGTATAGGGAGAAGGAGAGAGAGGAGAGAGAGGAGGATGAGAGGTCCTCAGCAGAGTATAGGGAGGAGGAGAGAGAGGAGAGAGAGGTCCTCAGCAGGGTATAGGGAGGAGGAGAGAGGAGGATAGAGAGAAGGAGGAGAGGTCCTCAGCAGGGTATAGGGAGAAGGAGAGAGAGGAGAGAGAGGAGGATGAGAGGTCCTCAGCAGAGTATAGGGAGGAGGAGAGAGAGGAGAGAGAGGTCCTCAGCAGGGTATAGGGAGAAGGAGAGAGAGGAGAGAGGAGGAGGAGAGGTCCTCAGCAAGGTATAGGGAGAAGGAGAGAGAGGAGAGAGGAGGAGGAGAGGTCCTCAGCAGAGTATAGGGAGGAGAGAAAGGAGAGAGAGGTCCTCAGCAGAGTATTGGGTACCTGCCAACTTGACTGTTTTTACTTTTTAATTACAGTTTTATTTTTCCCCTCACTCAACTTTTTCACTCCGGACGCTTTATCTGGACATGGTTCTACAGGACCTTCACCAGCCGAAGCTAAGTAGTAACATTAACATGATGCCTTCTAATTGCAGTCACTGTACCCATAATATACAGGAGAACGATCGCTTTATGGCGAGGATAGCCGTGCTGCAAGGCCAGCTGCAGACGCAATCGTTAGGGAAGGGTATTTCAGTGTAGGAAAGGATGAAGTCAGTCTAACCATGGTTTAATGGTTAAAGAGGATTTCCTAGAGGCCACAGCTGTGTTGAAACTTCAAAAGTGTGTGTTGAGATTCGATACATATCTCCTTACCTCAGATGGTTGAGGGGCAGCTATCATCACAACCTAAATACCCTGTCTCTGTCTCCCCCGCCTCCCTTCTACTCCTCCTCCACTCTCTCCTCCTCCTCCTCTTCCTCCCCACTTTCTCCTCCTCCCTCCTCTTCCTCCCCACCCTCTCTCTCTCCTCTCCACCTCCCCCGCTCTCCTCCCCCCCTCCTCCTCCCCCACACTCTCTCCTCCTCCCCTCCCCTCCCCTCCACTCTCTCCTCCCCCCACCCTCTCCCCCTCCTCCGCTCCTCCCTCTCTCCTCCCCTCCACTCTCTCCTCCCCCCTCTCTCTTCCTCCTCTCCTCCCTCTCTCCTCCTCCTCTCCTCCCTCTCTTCTCTCTTCAGGTGACCACCACAGCCCTAGTCCCAGTGTGTTATGGTGACCACCACAGCCCTAGTCCCAGTGTGTTATGGTGACCACCACAACCCTAGTCCCAGTGTGTTCAGGTGACCACCACAGCCCTAGTCCCAGTGTGTTCTGGTGACCACCACAGCCCTAGTCCCAGTGTGTTCTGGTGACCACCACAGCCCTAGTCCCAGTGTGTTATGGTGACCACCACAGCCCTAGTCCCAGTGTGTTCTGGTGACCACCACAGCCCTAGTCCCAGTGTGTTCAGGTGACCACCACAGCCCTAGTCCCAGTGTGTTCTGGTGACCACCACAGCCCTAGTCCCAGTGTGTTCAGGTGACCACCACAGCCCTAGTCCCAGTGTGTTCTGGTGACCACCACAGCCCTAGTCCCAGTGTGTTATGGTGACCACCACAGCCCTAGTCCCAGTGTGTTCTGGTGACCACCACAGCCCTAGTCCCAGTGTGTTCAGGTGACCACCACAGCCCTAGTCCCAGTGTGTTATGGTGACCACCACAGCCCTAGTCCCAGTGTGTTCTGGTGACCACCACAGCCCTAGTCCCAGTGTGTTCTGGTGACCACCACAGCCCTAGTCCCAGTGTGTTATGGTGACCACCACAGCCCTAGTCCCAGTGTGTTCTGGTGACCACCACAGCCCTAGTCCCAGTGTGTTCTGGTGACCACCACAGCCCTAGTCCCAGTGTGTTATGGTGACCACCACAGCCCTAGTCCCAGTGTGTTATGGTGACCACCACAGCCCTAGTCCCAGTGTGTTCTGGTGACCACCACAGCCCTAGTCCCAGTGTGTTCTGGTGACCACCACAGCCCTAGTCCCAGTGTGTTATGGTGACCACCACAGCCCTAGTCCCAGAGTGTGTGTTCCTCTGTACCAGACCAATCACCACCCACACACTGCATACCAGTTAATCAGCGCAGTGAGCCTCCATCCAGGAGCTCCATCAGGAAGGGTGAAGTCCACCGCAGGACAATACCCTGTTTGTTACTGAGACTGAGTGTGTGTGTGTGTGTGTGTGTGTGTGTGTGTGTGTGTGTGTGTGTGTGTGTGTGTGTGTGTGTGTGTGTGTGTGTGTGTGTGTGTGTGTGTGTGTGTGTGTGTGTGTGTGTGAGAGAGTGTGAGTGTGAGAGTGTGAGAGTGTGTGTGTGTGTGTGTGTGTGTGTGTGTGTGAGAGAGTGTGAGAGTGTGAGAGTGTGAGAGTGTGAGAGTGAGCGGAGGGTCATGTATCATGTAATCCCTGTTTAATGGGACAGCTAATAGAAGCCATGAGGAGCCAGCAGCAGTAATCACACACACACACACACACACACACACACACACACACACACACACACACACACACACACACACACACACACACACACACACACACACACACACACACACACACACACACACACACACACACACACACACACTCCTGGGTCTGATTAGCGGTAGAGAATGTTTGTCCTCCTCGGGGAAATGCATTAAAGAAGTGGAGAGTGGATGTGTTGGGTTCGATCTCTGTCCCAAATCGCACCCTTATAAGTGCATTACTTTTTGACCTGGCTCCACAGGACTCTGGGTAAAAGTAGTGCACTATTATAGGGAATTGGGTACCATTTGGGACACATACAGAGAGAGGAAGAAAGAAAGAAAGGGGGGGATGAAATGTGTGGAGGGAGTACGAGGCCTTAGGAATGGTAGGAATGTCCATTGTTTGGTCCGAAGGAGGAGGGAGGGATGGAGAGAGGAACGGGGTTTTGTTTGTCCTGGTCCTTGGCACAGCATGGGAGGTCTTACCAAACTCCTTTGTGTTTGTGGCTCCAAAATGACACACTACTGCCTTTTGACCAGGGCCCATAGGGTGCACTATAATGGGGATAGAGACATTTGGGACACATGTCCAAATAGCTCTATAGTTTAGCCTACAAAAGGACAAGGAGCTAGCAACTGTTGTTTTATGTTTTTACACTACAGCCACTACCTCAGCCAACGCTCTACAGCCACTACCTCAGCCAACGCTCTACAGCCACTACCTCAGCCAACGCTCTACAGCCACTACCTCAGCCAACGCTCTACAGCCACTACCTCAGCCAACGCTCTACAGCCACTACCTCAGCCAACGCTCTACAGCCACTACCTCAGCCAACGCTCTACAGCCACTACCTCAGCCAACGCTCTACAGCCACTACCTCAGCCAACGCTCTACAGCCACTACCTCAGCCAACGCTCTACAGCCACTACCTCAGCCAACGCTCTACAGCCACTACCTCAGCCAACGCTCTACAGCCACTACCTCAGCCAACGCTCTACAGCCACTACCTCAGCCAACGCTCTACAGCCACTACCTCAGCCAACGCTCTACAGCCACTACCTCAGCCAACGCTAGCAAAAATTCATCTGGTAATTGTCCAAATGTCATGGCCAAAATGGCAGGAAATCAACTCAACTCCATATTTGGTTTGATGTTACTTGAAGGTGATTTGGCAGCATTCAAAAATACATTGCACAATTGGCCCCATCACTTGCATCGATTGTTTAGTTAGATCAAGTTTGTAGCGGCTATTTAAAGAACCACAGATGACAGTTTCCCCTGGCCCATAGACTACTGTCAGGGTGAGGAACCATCAACATCAAGTTGTAAAATCCTGAACTTCCCCTTTAAGGCCTACAGCCCTTTAAGTAATCAATAATAGTAGAACAATGGTATTCCAAAAACAACACAATTCCTCTCTTTCTCATGGCTCTCCTCCTCTTCCTCTCTTTCTCATGGCTCTCCTCCTCTTCCTCTCGTTTCTTTCTCATGGCTGTCCTCCTCTTCCTCTCGTTTCTTTCTCATGGCTCTCCTCCTCTTCCTCTCTTTCTCATGGCTCTCCTCCTCTTCCTCTCGTTTCTTTCTCATGGCTGTCCTCCTCTTCCTCTCGTTTCTTTCTCATGGCTCTCCTCCTCTTCCTCTCGTTTCTTTCTCATGGCTCTCCTCCTCTTCCTCTCGTTTCTTTCTCATGGCTCTCCTCCTCTTCCTCTCGTTTCTTTCTCATAGCTCTCCTCCTCTTCCTCTCGTTTCGTTCTCATGGCTCTCCTCCTCTTCCTCTCGTTTCTTTCTCATGGCTCTCCTCCTCTTCCTCTCGTTTCTTTCTCATGGCTCTCCTCCTCTTCCTCTCGTTTATTTCTCATGGCTCTCCTCCTCTTCCTCTCGTTTCTTTCTCATGGCTCTCCTCCTCTTCCTCTCGTTTCTTTCTCATAGCTCTCCTCCTCTTCCTCTCGTTTCGTTCTCATGGCTCCCCTCCTCTTCCTCTCGTTTCTTTCTCATGGCTCCCCTCCTCTTCCTCTCGTTTCTTTCTCATGGCTCTCCTCCTCTTCCTCTCGTTTCTTTCTCATGGCTCTCCTCCTCTTCCTCTCGTTTCTTTCTCATGGCTCTCCTCCTCTTCCTCTCGTCTCTTTCTTCCATCCTCTCTTCAGTCTAAACAAGTATTTTGCTGTTTCATTTGCCCATGGTAGGGGAGTGTTGGTACACACAAACGTAAACACGGTAAGGGTGTGTGGCTGACTTTTTAGACAGTCCCTGCAACTGTTCCATGGTAGAGCGAGTGTGTGTGTGTGTGTGTTTACCCTCGCTCCTAACCCTCAACCCAATTCTAACCCTAAACCTAATCCTAAACCTAATTCTAACCCTAAACCTAATTCTAACCCTAAACCTAATTCTAATTCTAAACCTAATTCTAACCCTAAACCTACTACTAACCCTAAACCTACTACTAACCCTAAACCCAATTCTAACCCTAAACCTAATTCTAACCCTAAACCTAATTCTAACCCTAAACCTAATTCTAACCCTAAACCTAATTCTAATCCTAAACCTAATTCTAATCCTAAACCTAATACTAACCCTAAACCCCCTAGAAATAGCATTTGATCTTTTGGGGACCAACAAAATGTCCCCAGTTGGTCACATTTGTGTTAGTTTAGTGTTCTTGTATGGACCTCAAGTATAGGTTAGGTTTAGGGTTAGGTTTAAGGTTAGGTTTAAGGGCTAGGGTTAAGATTAGGTTTAGGGTTATTTTTAGGGGCTAGGGTTAGGTTTATGTTTAAGGTTAGGAGCTAGGGTTAGGAGCTTGGGTTAGGAGCTTGGGTTAGGGAAAATAGGATTTTGAATGGGACTGAATTGTGTCCCCCCACACGTTTAGTTGTTCAAGACTGTGTGTGTGTGTGTGTGTGTGTGTGTGTGTGTGTGTGTGTGTGTGTGTGTGTGTGTGTGTGTGTGTGTGTGTGTGTGTGTGTGTGTGTGTGTGTGTGTGTGTGGTCAGTTTCTCAAAGTGGGCAGCAAGGGAGCAACCAAGGGACATTCTTTCACCATCGCATCACTTCCTGTAACTCCCAACATTTCCCTTCCTGACTTCCTGTTACTTAGACCTACTGTGGGAGGACACAAACACACACACAATCTGTAATGTCTGAAAATATCCTCTCCTGCACACTATGAGAAAATATGACTAGACAGGCCACATCACTGCCCTACAGCAGGCATAGCGAGCCAATCCCTGGAATTGTCTAATTGGAATTAATTTATGGTTGTTAGGTACGGGATTTCAAAACTAGTACAACAACCATGTTCTCTCTCTCTCTCTCTCTCTCTCTCTCTCTCTCTCTCTCTCTCTCTCTCTCTCTCTCTCTCTCTCTCTCTCTCTCTCTCTCTCTCTCTCTCTCTCTCTCTCTCTCTCTGTCTCTCTATCTCTCTCTCTCTCTCTCTCTCTCTCTCTCTCTCTCTCTCTCTCTCTCTCTCTCTCTCTCTCTCTCTCTCTGTCTCTCTCTGTCTCTCTCTCCTCTCTGTCTCTCTCTCTCCCTCTCCCTCTCCTCTCTGTCCCTCTCCTATCTCTCTCTCTCTGTCTCTCTCCGTCTCTCTCTCTCTCTCTGTCTCTCTCTCTCTCTGTCTCTCTCTCTCTGTCTCTCTCTCTGTCTCTCTCTCTGTCTCTCTCTCCTCTCTCTCTCTCTCTCCCTCTCCCTCCCTCTCCTCTCTGTCTCTCTCTCTGTCTCTCTCCCTCTGTCTCTCTCCCTCTTCTCTCTCTCTCTCTCTCTGTCTCTCTGTCTCTCTCTGTCTCTCTCCCTCTCCTCTCTCTCTCTCCTCTCTCTGTCTCTCTCTCTCTCTCTGTCTCTCTCTCCTCTCCTCTCTGTCTCTCTCTCTCCCTCTCCCTCTCTCCTCTCTCTCTCTCTCTGTCTCTCTCCCTCTCCTCTCTCTCTCTCTCTCTCCTCTCTCTGTCTCTCTCTCTGTCTCTCTCTCTCTCTCTCGCTCTCTCTCTCTGTCTCTATACTATAAACTATAATTAACAAAAATATTTAAAAAACGCAACATGCAACAATTTCAAAGATTTTACTGAGTTACAGTTCATAGAAGGAAATCAGTCAAGGCCCTGATCTATGGGTATCACATGACTGAACAGGTCCACCTACTGGGGAGCCAGGACCAGCCAATCAGAATACACTTTTCCACACAAAAAGGGGCATTATTACAGACAGAAATATTTATCAGCAGCCCCTTCCTCAGGCGATACCGCAGGTGTAATACCAGGATGTAGAGGTCCTGGGCTGGCGTGGTTACACGTGGTCTGCGGCCAAATTCTCTAAAACAACGTTGACGACGGCTTATGGTCGCGAAATGAACATGACATTTTCTGTCAACAGCTCTGGTGGACATTCCTGCAGTCAGCATGTCAATTGCACACTCCCTCAAAACTTGAGACATCTGTGGCATTGTGTTGTGTGACAAAAATTCACATTTTAGAGTGGCCTTTTATTGTCCCCAGCACAAGGTGCACCTGTGTAATGATCATAGTGTTTAATCAGCTTCTTGATATGCCACACCTGTCAGGTGGATGGATTATATTGGCAAAGGAGAAATGTTCACTAACAGGGATGTAAACACATTTGTGCACAAAATTTGAGAGAAATACGTTTTTTGTGCGTATAGAACATTTCTGGAACACTTTACATGTTGCGTTTATATTTTTGACAAGATCCAGTCGAAAGTAGTGCACCAACTAGGGAATAGGGTGTGATTTGGGATGCAGCCTACAAAGGCATTTCCAGGTCAGAATAACCTACAAACATCATCCATTCCTTTCCAACACACACACACACACCAAGACACGCACACACGCACGCACGCACACACACACACACACACACACACACACAGCCACACACACACGCAGCCACACACATGCAGCCACACACACACACGCAGCCACACACACACGCAGTGGGGTTTTAGGCTGGGTTTCTGTACAGCACTTTGTAGCATCTGCTGATGTAAAAAGGGCTTTATAAAATACATTTGATTGATTGATTGACTGTATGTTTCTGAACACAGGAATGTTCCATTCAGGATAAATGTTTTCCTTTTCAAACCCAGTCTCAATCCACACACATCCTGCCACGGCTGGCTCCCTCAGTGAGAGACGAGGGGGTGTAGTCCAAAAAGACATGGTCACTTAGTGAAGTAGAGAGCAGCTGTTTGGCTTGGACAGAGAGACAGACCGTAGCGTTAGGATCACGTGTTACTCCCAAAAAAGTATACATCACCTGTTAATCAATACTTCTTTCAACAGTAACACATTGCTTTACTGGTTACAGTACTGATTACTCCCTGGGTAAAGTCACTAGATATACTACTGGTTACAGTACTGATTACTCCCTGGGTAAAGTCACTAGATATACTACTGGTTACAGTACTGATTACTCCCTGGGTAAAGTCACTAGATATACTACTGGTTATAGTACTGATTACTCCCTGGGTAAAGTCACTAGATATACTACTGGTTACAGTACTGATTACTCCCTGGGTAAAGTCACTAGATATACTACTGGTTATAGTACTGATTACTCCCTGGGTAAAGTCACTAGATATACTACTGGTTATAGTACTGATTACTCCCTGGGTAAAGTCACTAGATATACTACTGGTTACAGTACTGATTACTCCCTGGGTAAAGTCACTAGATATACTACTGGTTATAGTACTGATTACTCCCTGGGTAAAGTCACTAGATATACTACTGGTTATAGTACTGATTACTCCCTGGGTAAAGTCACTAGATATACTACTGGTTATAGTACTGATTACTCCCTGGGTAAAGTCACTAGATATACTACTGGTTATAGTACTGATTACTCCCTGGGTAAAGTCACTAGATATACTACTGGTTACAGTGCTGATTACTCCCTGGGTAAAGTCACTAGATATACTACTGGTTATAGTACTGATTACTCCCTGGGTAAAGTCACTAGATATACTACTGGTTATAGTACTGATTACTCCCTGGGTAAAGTCACTAGATATACTACTGGTTATAGTACTGATTACTCCCTGGGTAAAGTCACTTGATATACTACTGGTTATAGTACTGATTACTCCCTGGGTAAAGTCACTAGATATACTACTGGTTACAGTGCTGATTACTCCCTGGGTAAAGTCACTAGATATACTACTGGTTATAGTACTGATTACTCCCTGGGTAAAGTCACTAGATATACTACTGGTTATAGTACTGATTACTCCCTGGGTAAAGTCACTAGATATACTACTGGTTATAGTACTGATTACTCCCTGGGTAAAGTCACTTGATATACTACTGGTTATAGTACTGATTACTCCCTGGGTAAAGTCACTAGATATACTACTGGTTACAGTACTGATTACTCCCTGGGTAAAGTCACTAGATATACTACTGGTTACAGTACTGATTACTCCCTGGGTAAAGTCACTAGATATACTACTGGTTACAGTACTGATTACTCCCTGGGTAAAGTCACTAGATATACTACTGGTTACAGTACTGATTACTCCCAGGGTAAAGTCACTAGATATACTACTGGTTACAGTACTGATTACTCTCTGGGTAAAGTCACTAGATATACTACTGGTTATAGTACTGATTACTCCCTGGGTAAAGTCACTAGATATACTACTGGTTATAGTACTGATTACTCCCTGGGTAAAGTCACTAGATATACTACTGGTTACAGTGCTGATTACTCCCTGGGTAAAGTCACTAGATATACTACTGGTTATAGTACTGATTACTCCCTGGGTAAAGTCACTAGATATACTACTGGTTATAGTACTGATTACTCTCTGGGTAAAGTCACTAGATATACTACTGGTTACAGAGAGGAGGTGGAGGGTTGATGCCAGAGAGGAGGTGGAGGTTTGATGGGAGAGAGGAGGTGGAGGTTTGATGGGAGAGAGGAGGTGGAGGGTTGATGGGAGAGAGGAGGTGGAGGGTTGATGGCAGAGAGGAGGTGGAGGTTTGATGGGAGAGAGGAGGTGGAGGTTTGATGGGAGAGAGGAGGTGGAGTGTTGATGGCAGAGAGGAGGTGGAGGGTTGATGGGAGAGAGGAGGTGGAGGGTTGATGACAGAGAGGAGGTGGAGGGTTGATGGCAGAGAGGAGGTGGAGGGTTGATGGCAGAGAGGAGGTGGAGGGTTGATGGGAGAGAGGAGGTGGAGGGTTGATGGCAGAGAGGAGGTGGAGGGTTGATGACAGAGAGGAGGTGGAGGGTTGATGGCGGAGAGGAGGTGGAGGGTTGATGGCGGAGAGGAGGTGGAGGGTTGATGGGAGAGAGGAGGTGGAGGGTTGATGACAGAGAGGTGGAGGGTTGATGGCAGAGAGGAGGTGGAGGGTTGATGGCAGAGAGGAGGTGGAGGGTTGATGGTAGAGAGGAGGTGAAGGGTTGATGGGAGAGAGGAGGTGGAGGGTTGATGACAGAGAGGAGGTGGAGGGTTGATGGCAGAGATGAGGTGGAGGGTTGATGGCAGAGAGGAGGTGGAGGGTTGATGGCAGAGAGGAGGTGGAGGGTTGATGACAGAGAGGAGGTGGAGGGTTGATGACAGAGAGGAGGTGGAGGATTGATGGGAGAGAGGAGGTGGAGGGTTGATGGCAGAGAGGAGGTGGAGGGTTGATAACAGAGAGGAGGTGGAGGGTTGATGACAGAGAGGAGGTGGAGGGTTGATGACAGATTGGAGGTGGAGGGTTGATGACAGAGAGGAGGTGGAGGGTTGATAACAGAGAGGAGGTGGAGGGTTGATGACAGAGAGGAGGTGGAGGGTTGATAACAGAGAGGAGGTGGAGGATTGATGACAGAGAGGAGGTGGAGGGTTGATGGCAGAGAGGAGGTGGAGGGTTGATGGGGGAGAGGAGGTGGATGGTTGATGACAGAGAGGAGGTGGAGTTGATGACAGAGAGGAGGTGGAGGGTTGATGACAGAGAGGAGGTGGAGGATGATGACAGAGAGGAGGTGGACACTCATGCTAAGTAATCCACAACGAGTGACAAACACACCATCACAACAACTATGTTGCAAAGCAACAGAAATAATCCCCTACACTCTGGTGAGAATGTCCTCCTGAGTGAAACGCATTTTACTTAAACCTTACTTTACCAGGTAAGTTGACTGAGAACACATTCTCATTTACAGCAACAACCTGGGGAATAGTTACAGGGGAGAGGAGGGGGGATGAATGAGCCAATTGGAAGCTGATGATGATTAGGTGGCCATGATGGTATAAGGGCCAGATTGGGTTAGGGTTAGGCCACCAGAGTTAACATCCCTACTCTTTAGTG
This sequence comes from Salvelinus alpinus, assembly GCF_045679555.1. NCBI lineage: Eukaryota > Metazoa > Chordata > Actinopteri > Salmoniformes > Salmonidae > Salvelinus > Salvelinus alpinus. The sequence goes on from NC_092116.1 coordinate 27,790,535, forward strand.
ACCACAGAGAGTCAGGACACTAATTTACGTCCCATCCGAAAGACTGCCTCCTACAGAGGGCAATGTCCCCAATCACTGCCCGGGGGCATTGTGATATGTTTAGACCAGAGGAAAGACTGCCTCCTACAGAGGGCAATGTCCCCAATCACTGCCCTGGGGCATTGTGATATGTTTAGACCAGAGGAAAGACTGCCTCCTACACAGGGCAATGTCCCCAATCACTGCCCTGGGGCATTGTGATATGTTTAGACCAGAGGAAAGACTGCACCCTACACAGGGCAATGTCCCCAATCACTGCCCTGGGGCATTGTGATATGGTTAGACCAGAGGAAAGACTGCCTCCTACAGAGGGCAATGTCCCCAATCACTGCCCAGGGGCATTGTGATATGGTTAGACCAGAGGAAAGACTGCCTCCTACAGAGGGCAATGTCCCCAATCACTGCCCAGGGGCATTGTGATATGGTTAGACCAGAGGAAAGACTGCCTCCTACAGAGGGCAATGTCCCCAATCACTGCCCAGGGGCATTGTGATATGTTTAGACCAGAGGAAAGACTGCCTCCTACAGAGGGCAATGTCCCCAATCACTGCCCTGGGGCATTGTGATATGTTTAGACCAGAGGAAAGACTGCCTCCTACAGAGGGCAATGTCCCCAATCACTGCCCTGGGGCATTGTGATATGTTTAGACCAGAGGAAAGACTGCCTCCTACAGAGGGCAATGTCCCCAATCACTGCCCTGGGGCATTGTGATATGTTTAGACCAGAGGAAAGACTGCCTCCTACAGAGGGCAATGTCCCCAATCACTGCCCAGGGGCATTGTGATATGTTTAGACCAGAGGAAAGACTGCACCCTACAGAGGCCTTCCATTACCACTTCCAGCTCTCGCACCGCCACGGAAGCCATTCTGGTCAGTCCTGACCAACGTCTCTCAGTACACATACAGCTGTTGATAACTGTTTAAAAAGCTTGGGATTTGGTTTAATTCATCAGAAACAACTCTCATGTCCATGTTAAAGGCCCAGTCCAGTCAAAAACGTGATTCTACCGTGTTTTAAAATTCCACACTATGAAGACGGAATAATACTGTGTAAATTGTGAAAATTATGATAATGTCCTTTTTAGTGTAAGAGCTGTTTGAAAAGAACACCTGACATTTCAGCCTGTTTTGGTGGGATGGAGTTTTGGACTTCTATGGTGACATCACCAAGCAGTAAATTAGTTAATAGACCAATAAGAAAGAGAGTTCCAAACTCCCCAATCAGACCACTTGTCACGCCCTGACCGTAGAGAGCTTTTTATGTCTCTATTTTGATTTGGTCAGGGTGTGATTTGGGTGGGCATTCTATGTTCATTTTCTATGTTTTGTATTTCTTTGTTGTTTGGCCGGGTGTGGTTCTCAATCAGAGGCAGCTGTCTGTCGTTGTCTCTGATTGGGAACCATACTTAGGTAGCTTTTTCCCACATTGTTTTTGTAGGTAGTTGTTTTCTGTTTAGTGTTTTGCACCTTACAGGAGGACTGTTTCGGATTCCTTTATTCTCTTGTTATTTTGTTATAGTGTTCAGTTCAAATAAATAAGCATGAACACTTACCACGCTGCGCTTTGGTCCGACTACTCTTCTTCAGACGACGAAAACCGTTACATCACTCCCACCATCACTCCCAATTATTATTTAAGAAATTGCCCTTTGCTAAGAAGCTATTTTTGGTTATTTTTTTTTTACCATTTTAAATTGGAAACAAATCACTGTAGATTTGATATTGAGATGAAAACTGCTATATTTGCCCTTTAACACATTGGTGCATACTCACCCCGAGGCCTTTCCATGTCCTTCATATCTACAGGAGTGACAATATAGTTGGGGTTTGTGTCAACGCTGCCTGAGGAAGACTCTAGTAGTTGAGACGCGTCACAGTTATGTGTCCTGATGTACTAGGCTGACTCCTCCTATATGTATTCTTTGGTAAATATATCATGTCACTAAAGTTTGTTCATTTTGTCTTCTTTTCTTTGGAACGAGCTATAAAATGTATTTGGTCCAGTTCTCACCCTGACCACACGGAGGCAGTGTGACACGGACAGGAGTCAATGTGAGAACCAGGCCAGGGGAAATTCCCTCTTTACCATCCAAACCCTGGGTGAGTCTGTGATAGACTGGCTTCTGGCTGGAAACACTACTGCCATTAGTTCTACTGAGACAGGCAAACTGCCAGGGTGGGGCACGAAAGTGTGTGTGTGTGTGTGTGTGTGTGTGTGTGTGTGTGTGTGTGTGTGTGTGTGTGTGTGTGTGTGTGTGTGTGTGTGTGTGTGTGTGTGTGTCTGCGCGTGTGTGTGTGTGTGTGTGTGTGTGTGTGTGTGTGTGTGTGTGTGTGTGTGTGTCTGTCTGCGCATGTAATCCTGAGACAACACCAGACTTTATCTTAGCTGTGTGTGTGTGTGTGTGTGTGTGTGTGTGTGTGTGTGTGTGTGTGTGTGTGTGTGTGTGTGTGTGTGTGTGTGTGTGTGTGTGTCTGCGCATGTAATCCTGAGACAACACCAGACTTTATCTTAGCTGTGTGTGTGTGTGTGTGTGTGTGTGTGTGTGTGTGTGTGTGTGTGTGTGTGTGTGTGTGTGTGTGTGTGTGTGTGTGTGTGTGTGTGTGTGTGTGTGTGTGTCTGCGCATGTAATCCTGAGACAACACCAGACTTTATCTTAGCTGTGTGTTTTAGCTGATCTGAGGTCTGCTTACATCAGATTAACAATAGGTCACCCTTGACCCCCATCTGACACACACAGGATGAGAGAGGGCAGACGTATGTCCTCCTCACTGCTTCACAGCTTCCTTCACAGCTCTTCACAGCTTCCTGTCAAACCCTAAAAGGTCAAAGGGCACTTTGTCTGGGTGTATCTCAATTTCCTTCATCTGTACTAGTGTGAAAGTTGTGGAAGTGAATAACCCTATCCTGTGACGAATGAATGTAATGTAAGGAAAGAAGAGAAACCGCCCACAAGCACAAAGACACTGACACGGTTTCCTCTAGTTGCCCCAGCCACAAAGTCAGTTTCCACAGCCACAAAGTCAGATTCCACAGCCACAAAGTCAGATTCCACAGCCACAAAGTCAGATTCCACAGCCACAAAGTCAGATTCCACAGCCACAAAGTCAAGTTCCCCAGCCACAAAGTCAGATTCCACAGCCACAAAGTCAGATTCCACAGCCACAAAGTCAAATTCCACAGCCTCAAAGTCAGTTTCCACAGCCACAAAGTCAGATTCCACAGCCACAAAGTCAGTTTCCACAGCCACAAAGTCAGTTTCCACAGCAACAAAGTCAGTTTCCACAGCAACAAAGTCAGTTTCCACCGGCACAAAGTCAGTTTCCACAGCAACAAAGTCAGTTTCCACCGGCACAAAGTCAGTTTCCACAGCCACAAAGTCAGTTTCCACAGCCACAAAGTCAGATTCCACAGCCACAAAGTCAAATTCCACAGCCACAAAGTCTAATTTCACAGCAACAAAGTCAAATTTCACAGCCACAAAGTCAAAATGGGCTTTTTAGGCTTAATTTAAGGTTTTTATTTGTATTTTATTTAAACTTTTTCTCGGCAAGTCAGTTAAGAACAAATTTTTATTTACAATGACGGCCTACCCCGGCCAAACCCTAACCCGGAGGTTCGGGATAGCCATAATGTTAACAGTGTGGTTAAGGTAAGATTTAAGATGATCAATTGCAGAAATAGCTGGGGTTTATGACTGTGGCAATTAGTGACGATCCACTTGGTCTGTCAGTTCCTACCTGCGTACGGTGATCTTCAGTATCCTATAGGATCCCTTGATGAGGATGAGGGCCTCTTGTCGTGAACCATACAGGGCTGATCCATTAATGTTTACCAGCTCATCTCCCACCCTCAGCTTGTTACACTGTTCTGCCTTTCCATCATCTTCTATCTGGAGAGAGAGAGAGAGAGAGAGAGAACGGGGGAGAGAGAGGAGAGAGAGAGAGACATACAGAGAGAGAGAGAGAGACAGAGAGACAGAGAGACAGAGAGAGAGGAGAGAGAGAGAGAGACATACAGAGAGAGAGAGAGAGACAGAGAGACAGAGAGACAGAGAGACAGAGACAGAGAGGAGAGAGACGGGTTAAAAACATGTATTTTACACACAGCTGCTTTAGATCCAAGTCAAACAGAGTCACCACAAGTACACCGAATACATTTTTTTGTCAGATTCTTGGTTGCTTTCAGCAATAACATGTCCCAATACTCTTCCATCCCAAGTCAAGCCTTCAGTTCTGTCATGCTGCATCTGAAAATGTACCCTAATAGGTCCAGTGTATTACCTCTGACCAGGGCCCACTGAGGTACCATTCAGACAGGCCCTTCACTCCAACCAGGTGCCCTTGGAAACCCAAAACCCCACAACATTCTGGAACAAACAGCCCGGTAAGAAACATTCTGATTCTGTCCCAAATGGCACCCTATCCCTTACATAGTGCCCTACTTTAGTTCAGAGCTCTATGGGACCCTATCCCCTACATAGTGCCCTACTTTAGACCAGAGCTCTATGGAACCCTATTCCCTACATAGTGCACTACTTTAGACCAGAGCTCTATGGAACCCTATTCCCTACATAGTGCACTACTTTAGACCAGAGCTCTATGGGACCCTATTCCCTACATAGTGCACTACTTTAGTTCAGAGCTCTATGGGACCCTATTCCTTACATAGTGCACTACTTTAGACCAGAGCTATATGGGACCCTATTCCCTACATAGTGCCCTACTTTAGTTCAGAGCTCTATGGGACCCTATTCCTTACATAGTGCACTACTTTAGACCAGAGCTCTATGGGACCCTATTCCCTACATAGTGCACTACTTTATACCAGAGCTCTAGAGAGAATAGAGTCCAGTTTGGGAAGCACACTCAGTCATTCCACATCCTGTGGTCATTGAAAAGGTTTCCCTCTGGTTGGGTCAGCATTGCGTATGTTAATAAGGTAATGTTGAATATGTGGTGACTGACTGGGTCAGCATTAAGTACACTATATGACTAAAAGTATGTGGACACCTGATCGTTGAACATCTCATTCCAAAAACATGAGCATTAATATGGAGTTGGTCCCCCCTTTGCTGCTATAACACCCTCCACTCTTCTGGGAAGGTTTTCCACTAGATGTTGGCACATTGCTGTGGGGACTTGCTTCCATTCAGCCACAAGAGCATTAG